>NW_006408570.1:90292-117646 GCF_000296735.1 Chrysochloris asiatica | reverse complement strand
ATCTATGTTCATGAGGGATATTGGTCTATAGTTTTCTTTCTTAGTAACATCTTTCCCTGGTTTTGGTATGAGGGTTATACTTGCTTCATAGAATGTATTAGGAAGTTTTCCATCCTCTATATTCTGGACTAATTTGAATAGGATTGGTGATGGAGGAGAATATTTAAAGTGCCATGGGCTGCCAAAAGAACCAACAGAACTGTGTTGGAAGAAGTGCAGCCAGAGTGCTCCTTGGAGGCCAGGATGGTCAAAATTCGTCTCTCATACTTCTTCAATTATATGAGTCCATTATTTTCCTTTTTTGCTCAAGCTAGTGTCACTTGTACCAGGAAAAGTCCCAACCAAGAAATGGGTCAGAAATTGATTATCCTTTTAAGTAACAGAACCTTAGGAGTTAACTGAAATATAAAGCAGGATGTGGGCCCCTGAGTGGTACATTATTGTGCTCATGAGGAACCTGTATATAGACCAAGAGGCAGTCATTAGCACAGAACAAAGGGATATTGAATAGTTTAAAATCAGGAAGGTGTGCACCAGGGTTGTATCCTTTCATCAAGCTTATTAAATCTGTATGTTGAGAAAACAATCCAAAAAGATGGATAATGTGAAGAAGATGGCATTAGGATTGGAAGAAAACTTATTAACAGCCTTCTATATATTGTCAGGAAAGACCAGTCGCTGGAGAAGGATATCATGTTTGGTAAGGTGGAGGGTCTGAGAAAATGAGGAAGACCCCCAGCGAGACTGACTGGCAAAATGGCAGCATCAATGGGATCAAGCATGGCAACAATTGTGGGGTTGGCCCAGGACCGTGCAGTGTTTCATTCTTTTGCGCATATAGGGTCATCATGAGTCAGTCAGTACAGACTTGATGGCACCTAACAACATTCACCCACCCGTCCTGAGAAAATTCCTGTTTTATATCAAGGGTATCACTGTCCTCCCAGTAACACCACACCGGCCAGCCTGATCTCTGTCTCTGTTTTATATCAAGGGTATCACTGTCCTCCCAGTAACACCACACCGGCCAGCCTGATCTCTGTCTCTGCTAACCTTCACGACCCACTGATTGTTCCTTCAGTGTGCCTTCAACCGAACCATTCTTTTCCCTGTTCATGCTTTTCCAGGCCACTGCCTCCTTCCACCTAGGTTGCCGGACCAGCCTTCAGTCTGACAGCTCTTGTCTACTGTATGTATAAAGCACCAGGGTTCTCTTTTTACAGACTCCTGCTCACTCTTCTCCAGTGGCTCCCCATTGCCTATCAACTGCAGTCGTACTCCTTAGCTTCCTGATGTGACCTCACAGGACTCTTGCCAGTTTGAAAGTGAAAAATGGCCGGCTGTGTCACTTGCATTTCTTTGATTGCTATGGTTGGATAGGTTGCACTTGTTTACCAGGCATTTGTATCCCTTTGACAAGTGCCTATGCAATGCTCTGCTCATGTGTACACTGAACAGTCATGGTTTCTTACTGATTTTCACAGGCTTTTTACAGTATTGATGCTTTGTCATTCATATATTATAGACATTTTTCTCAAGGTTGTAGACTGGCTTTTAATTTTGTTTATAGTCTTTATTGATAGACTAAAGTTTGGAGCTCTGGTAGCATAGTGGTTACGAATCGGGCTGCGAATGGCAAGGTCAGCAGTTCGAAACTACCAGCTGCTCCACGGTAGAAAGATGAGGCTTTCTGCTCCTGTAAAGATTTACAGCCTCGGAAACCCTGTTTAGGGTTGTTATGGGTCGGAACCGACTCGATGGCACTTAACAGCAACAACAAAGTTTGCCACAGTAAAATTTAACAATATTTTTCTTCCTGATTTCTGATTTTGTTGTCACGTTTAGAATGTCTATTCCTATTCAGAGACTTCACAAAAAGTTACATATGCTTCCTTTCAGTACTTGGCAGTTTCCTTTTCACATTTGAATGGTTAATCTTTCTAGAACTTTTAGTGTGCACAGGGTGACAGGGATTTAAAACCACAACTTTGCATTATGGGAATGTGCACACATATTCAAAGATACAGAGAAATTTTTGGTGAATTTCTGTTTATCCATCATTCAGCTTGAACAGCTATCAATTCATAGGCAATTCTGTTTCATCCATGCAATTCTTCTGCTTCACACCCATCCTACTCACTGGATAACTTTAAGCAAATCTTATTAATTTATCACAAATGCCTTAGTATATGTGAGACAGGGATTTATTCTTTTTTTTTCTTATGTAAATATTTACTCATTGTTCCAACATTATCATCTTCTATGTGTATTCAAATGCAAAAAGTAGACTTGAGAAGTAAATCCAAAAGCTAATTCTCTTAAATGACCAACTAAATAACCTTCTGTCAAGTCTATTCAATGAGAAAAAAAAGAAAATACACACTATGAATGAGAAAAGGGATATAAGCATTGACTTTTCGTTTTCTTTTTTTTATTAGTAAACTACTACCAGGTACAACACTTGACCTAAAACTGTAAAGATCTGGATGAACTGAATGCCTTTGAAATAAATTACAAATTATCAAAATTGACTGAAAAAGAAATAGAAAATCTGAATAGAGTAGTAACTTTGGACAATGCTAAAGATAGCAAAGGGAGCAAGGATGTTGCATTTAAGTAGAATTCCATACACGCACACATCTGCTCAGGGACAGGGTTTTCTGTAAGGTATGGTCAGCCTGGTGTCAGGGCATCTGTGTGTACCTGCCCATCCCAGTGAAGTGCAAATCCCTCTGGTAGGGGCACCTTTCAGGCCTCAGAAGTTGCAAGTCTTTTCCCTCCTCCTCCAACTCTTGCATTTTGACAGCACCCTTCACCTGCACAGCCCCCTGCTAGCCAGGCTCCTAGAAAGCAGTGGAAGAAGGGAGGGTGCAGTCCCTGTGAGGATGTGCAAGGTCGAGGCAGAAAGGGGCTTCTGGGATGATTCTTTACTCCAAACTGGCCCACCCTGGTTTCCCTCCTTCTGATGGAGCTGAGAAATAACTAGACATCATTAACTAGGAATAATTTTGCCTAGATTTATATACCTCTTTAGGAGGAGCATGAAACCTTGGCTGAATGCAGGCAAGAAGGCAACTGGGGCAGGAAGAAGAGGAAAAAGAAAACTAGAAGTGTTGTCTGTTTAAATCTCATCACAATTGTCAGAGTTTTCTCTGCTGTCTAGCCTCCCTGAATCAGCAACTTCTGCAGCTCAAAGTCCTGCCTCCTTTCACACCACTTGCAGGACCTTCCATGCTCCTTCCCCATTTGAAATACCTATCTCAAGTCCAGATGCCGTTCTTCCAAATTCAGCTCAAGGGTTGGTTTAATTTTGGGTAAGAAGATTCTACATGTGGGAAACAATCGTGTATTATTTTTAAAGTCTCTCATGCGTGAGTTTTGTCTCTCCAAACAAGACCAACCATCGTAAGGTATGACTTCTCTAGCTTTCACTGTTACATGTTACTGGCAGAAACACAGATAAGCTTGTATTCCCCTGGCTTCTACTACCATGTGATCCCTGGTCTTTTCTGCAGTGGATATTATATTTTTTATTTGCCCAGCAAGTTCTTTGCACCTTATGGTAATAGCAACATCCCATCTTTTCTTTGGTGAGCTGCCCCTCCCCACTTCATGTGGTTTGGGTGGGATTGCTTATCCCAGTGCCCTGCAGGGTGGACACATGACTCAAGGCTAGTCAATCATAATACCACTATCTCCTTGGCTACATCATCCAGGCATGAGCACATTCTTCAAACTAAGCCAATCAGAGTCCTTCACTGGACATTTATATGGAAAATTGAGGAGTCCTCTTACCCCTCTGGGATTACTTGCTAAGATGATGAACTTGTCTGTAGCCTTGTACTATACACCTCCAACCCACCAAGTAAAGAAAACGTATGCATGGTGTAGAGAAAAATGTGGCAACATTCAAAGTGAACTAAGCCAAGAGTTTGAGAGAGGCATCACACATTTACCACATTTTCGCCCACATTTATCACATTTTTTCTAATAACCAGGGTGCAGTTATACACTAGACCCCGCTTTCTAATTATATGAATTGGTGAGGCCCCTTTTTTGCTTACAATAGTTTAAGTTGGATTTCTGTTGCTTCATCAAGAATTCTAACTTATACTCTCCCAAATCTATTGGCAATTCGAAACTACCAGTAGTTCCATGGGAGAAAGATGAGGCTTTCTTCTCCCATACAGATTGACAGCCTCGGAAACCCCGTACAGGGTCACTATGAGTCGGAACCGACTCCACGGTACTTAACAACAATAACAGCTTTCTCTCCTAAGATCTATTCAGGCGTCATTCAACATATATTTACTAAGTACTTATACCATGCCATCAATGATGCCAGGTGTGGTTAAAGATTCATGGAAAGACAGGATCTGGCTCCTGCCTTCAAGCTGCTTGTCATCTCCCGGCCAGAATGAAGAAGTATCAGATGATTATAGTCATGGGATATATGTCATATAAGAGGCAGGAGCTGGGTGCTTCATTTAGCCTAGTTTAAGGAAGAAGTCCAAGGTGCACTGAAGACATTAGCAAAGAACAAGGCTCTGTGAATTGATGGAATGTAAATTGAAATCTTTCAACAAATCGATGCAGCACTGGAGGCACTCACTCATCTATGCCAAGCAATTTGGAAGACAACTATTTGACCAGCTGACTGGATGAGATCCATATTTGTGCCCATTCCAAAGAGAGGTGACCCAGTGGAATACAGAAATCATCACACAATGTGATTAATATCACTTGCAAGTAAAAATTTGCTAAAGATAATCCCAAAACAATTGCAAACATATATTGACAGAGAACTGTCAAGTACAAGCCAGATTCAGAAGAGCATGATTTGGAATGATACCATTGTTGACATCAGCTGGATCTTGGCTGGAAGCTGAGAATACCAGAAAGATGTTACCTGTGCTTTATTGACTATGCAAAGCCTTTCTATCATATGGATCATGACAAGCTATGGACAACATTGTGGAGAGTATTCTGGAACACTTATTGTGCTCATGAGGAACCTGTACATAGACCAAGAGGCAGTAGTTCAAACAGTGAGGGAACACTAAATGGTTTTAAATTAGCAAAGGTGGTAGCCAGGGTTGTACTTTTTCACATACTTATTTAATCTGTATGCTGAGCACATAATCTGAGGAGCTGGATTATATGAAGAAAAACAAGGCACCAGGATTGGAGGAAGACTCATTAACAACCTGCAATATGCTGAAACCTTGTTTGCTGAAAGTAAAGAGGGCTTAAAATACTTACTGATGAAGATAAAAGGCAAAAGCTTTCAGTATGGATTGCACCTCAATGTAAAGAAGATAAAAATCTTCACCATAGGACCAGTAAATAACATCATGGTAAATGGAAAAAAGGCTGAAATTGTCAACAACTCCATTTTGCATGAATCAACCATCAACACTCATGGAAGCAGCAGTCAAGAAATTAAATGATTTGTTGCATTATGCAAATCTGCTGCATAAAACCTCTTTAAAGTGTTCAAGAGCAAAGATGTCAGTTTGAGGACTGAGGTATGACTGACCCAAGCCATGGTATTTTCAGTAACCTCACATGCATGTGAAAGTTGGATAGTGAATAAAGAAGACCATAGAAGAATTGATGCATTTGAGTTGGTGTTAAAGGAGGATATTAAAAGTACCATGGACTGCCAAAAGAACAAATCAATCAGCGTTGGAAGCAGTACAGCCAGAATGTGCCTTAGAAGCTAGGATGGCCAGACTTCATCTTTCACACTTCGGACATATAGTCAGGAGGGATCAGTTCCTGGAAAATATGTTTGGTAAAGTGGAGGGTAGAAGAAAAAGAGGAAGACCCTAAGTGAGATGGATTGGCACAGTGGCAGCAGGAATGCATTCAAATGTAGCAATAATTGTGAGGTTGGCCCAGGACCGACAGGGTTTTGTTCTGTTGTGGTGACAGAATGACTTGCAAGTGAAGTTAAGGATGAAGCATGGATTTGGGTTTTAAGTAACTGGGTAGATGGGGCTGTAGTTCAATAAGAGAGAAAGTGAAACAAAACATCTTTGGGGGAGCAGTAATGGATTTGTTGTAGATTTTGTGAGTTTGAGGCCCAGGAGGACTTGGAAGTAGAAATGTGTACATAGTTTACAATATGGGACCAAGAATACATTTTTGGAAATTAAAATGTAAAAGTAACAGTGGTTGAAACCAATCACAAAAGGCAAATATTATATGACCTCAGATATAAAAAGACAAAAGAAAGGCAAATATACAGAGAACAAAGTTTATTCCTGGTTATCAGGGGCAGAAGGGAGGAGGTGTTCAGGTGGTTAATGATGATGGAAAATTATATTAAGGTTAAGATTACACAGTTATAATTGCTGAGAGCTGTACACCTATAAAAAGTTGAATTGGCAAGTTGTGTGATAGATATATTTATAACAATGACCAAACTCCGCCCCCCCCCAAAACAAACAAAACAAAACAGAGTAGCTACTGAGGCTGCTTATGTACAACCAAATACCTCAGTGGGATTTGGTTCCTTGATTTGGAGATTTAGGATCATGGTTTCGTGGACGATTCCAGTTAATTGCCCTAATAATGTGTTTATTGCTTCTCTTATGCTTCCTTGCTCACTGTGTAGTACCTGGGTCTCAAAAGCTTGCAAGCAGCCATTCAAGGCACAACAATTAGCCTGTATTCACCTAGAACAACAGTGGAAGAAGGAGAGTTAGGAATAGGAGAAAACGAAATGTGTGGTTAGCTGTCTCCATGAACAATTGCTTCCATTGCCGTGAGACCAGAAGAACTGGATGGTGCCTGACTACCATTACTGAACATTTTAGTGATCAAAGATTCTATTGAAAAAGTCTCATCAAAAGGAGGAAAATGTAGAACAGTATTGCAAATTCACATGTACTTCCTGAATCCATGGAGGATGGGTAAACTCCTGAAACCATTACCTTATACTAAACATATCCCTGAAGTCATCTTAAAATAGATTATTAGTTTAGCCTAACTAATGTCTCAGCTATCCAGTAATGCAATAACAGAAATACCACAACAAACAGAAATTTCTTTTCTTAAAGTTTAGGAGGCTAGAAGTCCGAATTCAGAGTGCTAGTTCTAGGGTAAGGCTTAGTCTCTCTGTAGGCTTAAGTGAAGATCCTTGTGTCCTTTCAACATCTGTGGGCATTCATGTTCCTTGGAGACCTCCATGTGTATTGGCATAAATCTTCTCTTGGGTCTAGAAAGTTCTCAGCGCAGGGACCCCAGGTCCAAAGGATGCACTCTGCTCCCAGTTCTTCTTTCTTGGTGGTACTGAGTTCCTGCTCTTTCTGCTTGCTTCTCTTTCCTTTTTATCTTTTGTAAGCTAAAAGGTGATGCAAGCCATACCCTTGGGAAACTCTTTTTTATACCTCATCAGTGCTCATTAGGGCTTTCATCTCTCCCTAATTTCCTCACAACTGATTGGCTGCTTATGTCAGATCACATCAGCGAGGGATGATGATATCATTACCTAACTTCCAAACAATGCACAGAAAATCATGGCCCAGCCAAGTTGACACATATATTTTTTTTGGTGAGGGGGAAGCACAATTCAATCCATGACAACTAGGAAAAAGGCCTGCCTTGAGCATTATGCTCTTTTAAGAACTATGTATATAGGATGAAAATTTACAACAGCAACTCGAAAAATTAGATAGGAACTTAGGGCACAGTGAGTTGATGTTAATGAGGGAAAAAGAGGATGAGTCTCAAAGAATGTCATCAACATCACTAAATTGTACATGTTGGAACTGTTGAATTAGTGTATATCTTACTGTGTACATATCTCAACAGCAAGAACAAAGTAAAGAAAATTTACAAGAAACCAAGCAAAAAAGCAGTTGAACTGGCCCAGGGAGACAGATGAGACAGGGGCAAAGACAGACGTTCCGCAAGGAAGCAGAAGAGTAGAAAAACCCAAGAAATTCCTATGAACCAGCAGCTGAAATGAGAGACCTGGCATCTAAGAAACCTTCAAGCAGAGAGGGTTTCAAGGAAGAAAGGAGTAGGCAATAGTGGAGACACTAGTGACAACTAAAGTTAAAACTGTAGACAGGGTCCACTGATGTTTTTAGAGAGGACTGGTTTGGCAAGCCTGGCAGATGTGGGGTGAGGTGTGAGAGATGTAAGGATGTGAGTCGAGACAGTGAGCACCAGAGCTAACTGTGAACGGGGAAGGGAGGCAGCATAGTAGAATCTAGAAGCAGCTTTTAAGATGGAAGAGACCCGAATATATTTAAATGTTTCCTGTTATTGTTGTTGTTAAGTGCTGTCAAGTTGATTCCAACTCATAGTGGCCCTATGAAGTTTCTGAGGAGCAGCTTGTGAGTTAGAACTGTGGACCTTGTGGTTCAAACTGATTTTGCAGTCCAGTTTAGACCTAAACACTTAAGACAATTCTCTCTCTCTTTTTAAAATGCTTCTTAGAAGGATTCAATTGATGGTTTGGTTACAGGTAAACAATATTTCCATGTTGGTAGTTTATGACTAATACCAAACTCACGATCCCCAAATTTGCTTCTCTTTCTAACCCCAGATAGTTATTTCCAAGGTATCTCTGAAGTCTTAGTGTGTCCCTCCTCTTATATGTCAGCAATTACTGAGTTCTGTCAATGTTATTTCCTAAATATCTCTTGACTTTATCTATTTCTTGGTTTTCCTATAGTCACTGTCCCAGTCAGACTCATCTCCTCTTCTTTCCAGACCACTGATACTGTCTCTAACTGGGTCTCTAACTCCTCCTACTCCCCACCCTCCAACTTTAAATTCTTATGGTTTCCAAAGCTTTTTCTTTGCAAATATACGCCCAGTCACTTTTCCAGAAAATCTCTAAAATCTCTAAGACTGGTCATTTTCTGAGATGGAGTCCACACCATCTTGCCTATCCTCAGATTTGGTCACAATTGAGACACTCCAACTTTGCCAGCTGCAGCTGTTGCCACTGTTTCCCATGTGCATTCTGAGTGAGTCTTTAGGGGCTCAGCTCTACTGGAAAATATCACATGCCCCCCAAGTGTTGGCCCATACTGGTCCTTGTACCTGGAACTCCCTTTTCTTAACTGGTGAATAGTACAGGTACAACTCAAATGTCATCTTTTCCATAAATCATTCCTTGACCCCCAACTCCAGCTCAAATCACATACAGCCTAAATCACTCTTTACATACCTCTTCATGTATGGTGACAGGTATCACATACTGGGATAGTAATAGACTTGTTTGCACATCATACACTGGGGTTCAGAAACAGTGCAACTGACTCCTTCTTATATACAACAGACATCAGAATATTGTTAGAGGAATCACACTGCATAGAGACTGAGTTGATTGATTTCATGTAGCCAAAGTAATTTTCCACTATCATCTCCAAACTCACTGAGTTTGGTTACAATGAAACCAACCCAAGAATCACCTTGAATCACAGGTGCCTCCCTGGCTCTGCTAGTCACTCACTAGGAAGCAAAAACTTGCTGTATCTTCTTAATACTCTTTTGCTTTAGCTAAGCACCAAGGTTTGGAGTTGTCTGCTTCATTCTATTTCACCCAATCAGCAAAAAGATGTCAAGCACAAAGCCTTGGGTACACAAAGAAGAGTAAGATAGTCATTCCCTAAGGTGCTTGCAGGCTAATAATTTAAAGTGAACATTTACCTACTAATGATTCTGGTCAGACACCATGTTTCTCATTTAGTCCTCAACACAGTGCTGCCAGGTAGATGGTATCGTTTCCTTTTAAGGATGAGAAAACAGAGTTCGGAGTAGCCAGATCGCTTGCAATCAGAGTGACTGCAACAGATGGTTGTTTCAGTGGCTCCAATGAACCATGCCTCTTGCCTTTACGTGGTCCCCTCTCACCCTGACTCAGGGCTTAGCCATGTGACTTATTTTGACATTAGCAAGTTTGATGTAGGCAGAAGTCTAATAACAGTTGTCATTTTAGCTTGTCTTGGGATCCATATTATAAGAAACTTGAGCTTGACTACCATGATTGGATGCCATATATAGAAAGACCCTAGAAGACAAGAGGCCATCTTTGATGTTCCTCTCCAGCCAATCTCCCAGCTGACTGCAGCTGTGTGAGGGACTCCAAGTAAGACTAACAGAGCCCACAGCCATGAACAACCCAACCCACCGGCCATCAGAAATAATATATTCATTGTTGTTTTAACACCCTAAGTTCTGGGGTGGTTTGCTACACACCAGGTGAAAATCTGGAACTATGCCAGTCTAGGATTTAAACTCAGTACTACCTGTTTTTCAGAATTCATGCTTTCAGTCTCAGCACTGTGCTGAATTGGAAATAGAATGTAGCACCAACACTATAATATTCACAGGCAAGCCCACAGTAGTTGTGGTGGTTGTGGTTGTATTGTTGAGTCCTTCCGACTCATAGCAACCCTGGGGTATAGGGTTTCTGAGGCTGTAAATCTATACGGGAACAAAAAACCTCATCTTTCTCCGGAGGAGCGGCTGATGGATTTGAACTGCTGACCTTGCAGTTAGCAGACCAACACATAACCCACTATACTACCAGGGCTCCTTAAATATTTGTTGAATGAATGAATAAAAAGTGTTGTGCATTACCAGAGAGGTAGGAAGGTCCAGGGAAGTCAAAGGTAGGATGGCAAATACCATTCCAACAACCACGATTCCTTTCCCATTTCACATATTCCAAAAACAAAAACTAAGCTCAAATCAAACCAAACCTGTTGCAATTAAGTTGATGCCAACTTGTAATGACCCTACAGGACAGAACAGACCTGCCCCATAGGATTTCCAAGGCTATAGGAAAGGAGCCCTGTTGGTACAGTGGGTTAGGCATTGGGCTGCTAACCTTAAAGTTTTAGAGGGTCTTACAGTCTCAGAATCCCAACACAACAGTTTTACTCTGTCTAAGGAACTCTGGTAGCGGTTACGAATCAGGCTGTGAACCGCAAAGTCAGCAGTTCAAAACTACCAGCTATTCTGCGGGAGAAAGATGAGGCTTTCTGCTCCCGTAAAGATTTACAGCCTTGGAAATCCTATTCAGGGTCACTATGAGTCGGAACTGACTTGACGGCACTTAACAACACCCCAACAACATAGGCTCACTATGAGTCAGAATAGACTTTATAGGTTTGGTTTTTGAGTTTTTGTAGTTATAAAGACTATAAAGGGAGCAGACTGCCACATATTTCTCCCACAGAGCAGCTGGTGGGTTTGAACCACAGACCTTCGAAAAGCAGCTGAGTGCTTTAACCACTGTTGTTGTTAAGTGCCAAGGGGTTACTTCCAATCCATAGCGACCCTATATGAAGTTTCCAAGGAGAGGGTGGTGAGTCTGAAACACCAGCCTTGCAGTTCAAACCGACCTTATGATCAAGTCCTTACCCTACAGCGCCACACCAGGACTCCGCTTAAACCACCAGAGTTCCATAATTAAAACCAAGCTTCTTGTTAAGCGCAGTCAAGTCAGTTCGTAACCCTGTATAGGGTTTCCAAGAAGCAGCTCGTGGATAGCAGTCCAGTGTGTATCCTACAGCACCACACCTTAAATCTCTTTTTCTATTATATGCAGATCAGGCAAAATTAAGACATCACAGTTTGTTTTTTGATGGCCTCAGATAGTCTCTTCTCACACCCCACCCACAATTTCAGCTCCCCATCATGCCCCTGGCTATCTCCCCTCCCTCCCTTAGTGAAGCCTGGCAGGGCCGAACAGTCCTTTCCTCTCTCCATATAGAATCCACATGCAGGAGAGAAGCAGAAAAGGTGGAAATAACAGAAAGTGGAGAGGAAGGTTTGAATGGTAATAGATGGATTTATGAAGCTCTAAACTCAGTGCTTTCAGAAGCATCTGTATGCAGGTGGAGGAGGTATTTTAAGAAAGGGGAGGCAGCTGGAAATGTCCCCAGATAATAGCTATTTCTCCTCCCTCCCCCACCCACTCAGAGAGTCTGGGTTGAGTTCAGCTCTGTTCTCTGGCTCTAAATAAGAGGTTTCCTTTTATTCCAATTCCATTATGCCCCTCTTATGCCCCTGTGGGTGAGGAATAAAGGAATGTCCCCAGTCTCTCTAAAACCCTCTGACCCTCCCCCCTAAAAGGCTGAGCGCTAACGTGCACCTCCCACTGTAGTCGCTCCAACCTGGAAAAGACCCACAGGGTCAATGAATCCAGTCCTCTGCTTCCTAAGCAGTGCCGACTCTGCCTTCTCTGTTCTAAGCTTTCCTCCTCCCCACTTGCCTGCAAACATGCATACAGCTCCCAAGGTCACACACACAGACTCCAACACCTGGATCCCACACCCAGAAAACCATCTGGGCCCCTCGCTGCAGATTCAGCCTAAGGAACCAGCAGGCCCCACTCCATGCTTACAGGCAGATTGTGCAGATTGTGGGTAGTCACACACTCACATGCAAAGCAATGCAGTGGGGCACACTCACATCCCGAAAAGCCGTCTGCACACACTCGCGCAGGCACTCCGATGTGAAGATACAGAAACAGGCGTACACACCTCCAGACTACCACACGTGCACACCAGCACGCAGAGGCACCCAAACCCTCCCACCTTCAGACTCCCGCACAGGTGTCTAGCCAGGCCTCAACAACGAGTCCTTTCCCCGCCCCCCACCCCATCCCACCGCACCCCATCCAGATGCAGGTGGGGAGGACTTTGATTTGAGAAGCCTCCCTCTTTAGGATCCAGCGTCCTGGTGGGGATCTTGAGCCCGCCCCCTGCCCCCCAGCCAGGTTCAGGGAGCCCCAGGTGAGAGGGGGGAAGGGCAGCCTGGTCTCAAATCGGTCAGATTTTAATTCCTTAAATTAACCTCTTCCCTGCTTCTGGCCTGGCCTGTTCAGAATCCCTGCTTGTAGGGCGGCCTCGCGGGCCTCCCGAGAGCTGTAGGGAGATGGGAAGGAGGAGGCAAGGGCTCGGGGGTCCTCCCCGCCCTCCCTCTCCTGGAGCAGTTCAACAGCGCTCCCGAGACTCGCCCTTACCTCCTCCACCCCGCAGCGAGGACAGGCCCCGCGGCCCTCGGTTGGGGTGCAGAGGCGGCCCCTGGGTGCGGGGTCCAGACGCAGGGCCGCCTCGGGGCCTCGGATCCCGTCCCCCTTCGTAGTCTCCGGTGGCCGCCGCGGCTTGGGCCCCCGCCTCCCTCTCGGGGCGGGGGCGGCCGAGCCTCCAAGCCAGTCGCAGCGGGAGGGGCGCACAAACCGGGTGGGGGAAGGATGGAGAAGGAGGAGGGAGGAGGGGGCGCGCGGATGAAGGAAAGGAAGGGATGGGGGAAGGAGGAGGCGAGGAGGTGGGGCGGAGCCGGCCCCTCCTTCGGGGCGGGCTCTGCTGCTAGCTGGGGGTTGGCAGACGCAGCCTGAAGCTGCCGTGTAGGGTACCCCACATTTTTCGCTGAAGGTGGCTTCGATGGGGGAGGGGTCTGCGGCGTCTTTCGTGGGGGCGGGGGTAGCCGCGAAGGGAATGCTAGTGCTGCGCTCCTCCCTGCCTTCCTGACTTCCGACACCGCTCAATGCACTCTTCACGTCCCAGTCACGTCCAGCAGTGGCCTCCACTGCCCACCTTTAGAGATTGTCGCCAAATCCGAACCTTTCTACCTCACACTCTTGCGTGGGCGTGCTCCCACTCGTACCGAGGTGGACGGTCCTACTGGTGGAGAGGCGGGCGAGGGCCTGTACAGGATTTTCGAGGCTGTAAATCTTTACGGGAGCAGAAAGCCTCATCTTTCTCCTGCGGAGCAGCTGTTAGTTTCGAACTGCTGAGCTTGAGGTTTGCAACACGATTCGTAACCACTACGCTACCAGAGCTCCTTGTACCAGAGTTCTAAGTGGCCTCGTAGGCATGGACAAACCTAGGTCGTGGCCTGGGTAACCTCTTGGATTGGACATGTGGTCATTACAGAGATAGCTTAGACTGACCCCTTCTAGCGTCCCAAGAGAATCATGGGAGCTGGGGGAAAGGGTTGCTGCAGCCAGGCACCCTCATGTCTTCTGAGGTGTCGTCTGGGAGTATATGTTCCTATCACAAATCTCACCTTGGACCTAGAAGAGGAGGAAAGAGGCAGTGGCTCCGTGGCCCTGGTTTCCGACTACCCACCCCCACTTCCAACTTGACCATGCCCGACGTCTGGTTTCCTGAGACAAGCGCCTAGTGTAGTGTCCTGCCCTTATCCAGCTAGTGAGGAAGGAAACAGTCTGGCTGTCCTAGACATGGAGGAGGTTTGCAGGCTGCTGAGGAGTCTTAAGAAATCTGGGAGGGTTTCAGTTGAGCCTCGGATGAGGAAAAGGGAAGAGGCTTTTCAGGCTGTGCACCAAGGCTATGAGAGGCAGTCTGCTGCAGCAGAGCAGGAATCCAATATAGCCCAGCATTCGCCAGTAAATCTAAGGTTGATGAGGACTTCCCTTGACCTTATCTTATTTCTGTGATGGCAGAGGCATTGGGGCATTTGGTTTTAGGAAAGATAATTTGTAGATTTGTTGTAAGATTGATTGCCTTTGGTGCAGAGACAAATTAAGGACTGAGGTCTGATGCTGGCAAATCTGGTCAAACTCTCTCCTCTTCCCACTTAAACTTCTTTTCTTCCTTTCAGTAGAATGTCCTTCCTCCTCCAGGAAATCTTAGATTGAGTGAAGAAGAAATCAACAGCTCTTTTTAACCAAGTGCCAGACATCAAGCTAATGCATATTGTCTTCTTAAAAGACCTGGTGGTTGCTAATGAGTTGGTTTTGACTCAACTTGACTCCATGTGTACAAAGTAGAACTGCTCCATAGGGTTTTCAGTGCTCTGACTTTTGGAAACAGATTGCCAGACCTGTCTTCTGAGGCACTTCTGACTAGATTCAAACCATAAACCTTTCAGCTAGGTATTTGAGTGCTTAGCCATAAACCTATTATTGTTAAGTGCTGTTGAGTTGGTTAAGACTTATAGTGACGCTGTATAGGGTTTCCAAGGGTGGCTGGTGGATTTGAACTGCTGACCTGTGGTTCGTAGTCCAGTGCTGATCCTACTGCACCACACCAGGAATCTTATTAGGTAGGTATTATCATTATCATCCTCACTTTATACAGATCAGGATGCTAAAGTTCAGGTCTCAACAAATGGCACCAACAGGATTTGAACTTAAATTGCCAGACTCTAAGGAGCCCTGGTAGTGTAGTAGATTATGAACTGGGCTGCTAACCACAAGGTCAGATCTACCAGTCACTTCACGGGAGAAAGATGAAGCTTTCTGCTCCAATAAAGATTTATAGCCTCGGAAACCCTATATGGGATCGCTATGAATCGGAACCAAACTGGTGGCACATCACCACCACCAAAGTCTATGGGTAACCATAGTGTCTTCTTGCCACCCTTTGCTGTAAAGGAGACGACTGAGTTCTGCTAAAATGAAGACTCACTATATACACCTACTTTTCCAGACAGCCCCAAATATCCATTTATAGGCACCTTGGCTCCATCTTTGTTGTTGGGATAATTGTCTGTCCTTATTCTGCTTCCCGTCAATGTGATGACATCATTTTGGTCATGTTTGAGTCTGAATCGACTCTATGGCAACTCGAATAGTTTTTTAGATAGATTGTTGTTGTTAAGTGCCGTTGAGTTGGTTCCGACTCATAGCAACCCTGTATAGGGTTTCCAAAGGAGCTCTGGTAGTGTAGTGGTTATGAGTCAGGCTGCTAACCTCAAGGTCAGAAGTTCAAAACTACCAGCTGTTCTATGGGAGAAAGATGAGGCTTTCTGCTCCCATAAAGATTTACAACCTATGCAGGGTTGCTATGAGTCAGAACTGGCTTCACATCTCACCACCAACCAACTAACTGTAGGGTTTCCAAGGCTTTTGAAAATCTTTGCAGGAGCAGAAAGCCTCATCTTTCTCTGAGCAGCTGGCAGGTTGGAACCACTGACTTTGTGTTTTGCAGTCCAGTGCTTGTTTTATGGAGCTACTGCACATTCCAAAAGCTTCAAATATATACACAAATTTTTTAAAGAGATTTGTAAGGAGTCCTGTATAGAGCTGTACCATAAGCACTGTATTGCTAACCACATGGTCAGTGATTCAAAGCCACCAGCTGCTCCCTGAAACAACACTTAAAAACAAATATATGAGTGTGCCTTTTGTGTATGTGTGCATGCATGCAATTCATGTGTGTGTAGATATGCATCTATACATCTGTGTGTGTACTGTGTACTCGTGTGCATGAGTTTGTCAGTGCATGCAATTGTATAAGCAAGCACGTATTTGAATGCATATGTTGGTATGTGTATATGCATGTGCATGAAGTGTGTACTTGCATGTACAAGTGCATGCATGAGTATGTGCACATTTATAAGTGTGCACATTTGAATCCATACAGTATATATGTGTGTAAGTATGTGTGTATTTGTGTATCTGTGTGCATGTATGTATGCATGTGCATGTGTGAGCTGTGCACATCTATGTGCACATGCATGTGTGCATATGTACCCATGATACATTTCACAAACAACAGTTCCTGCTTGGTTGTTATGGGAACCATGGTTCTAAAAATGTTAAACTGAATCTCACTCCATGTGGGCCTGAGAAACGAAAAGAAAGCAAGAGATGAGCAACAGACACATCTGGGGTCCCAGAGGCCAGGTGCCACTCATGGGCTTGGAGAGATGGGACTGGTCCACACCAGTCAAAACTGTAGCCCCGCTTGGGAACGCCATGCACAGAACAGGGCCTCAAGCCTGCTGCTGTTCATCTCTCCCATCTGATTCTTCCTCCTGCCTTTTCTTCTCTTTCCCTGCTTCATACTCTGCAGCCATCTTCTTTCCTTTCTCTTTTCTCCTCCTTTTAGGCCTGCTTTTCTGGTCAACCAATCAATACAATAATTAGTGATTTAAGCAAATGTGTTAGCTAGTAGTCTTGGTGATATCAGACAAGGTGGATCAGACATGGTCTCTGCCTTTGAAGGCTGCTCAGGTTGTAGTTGGGGTGGGGGTGGGGGGTCGGGAGGATTTGCGGTAAACATGAGGGCAGAAATCTTAGAGAGACAAGGGAGGAAGGAAGTTGGAAGCTTAGTTTGGATCAGATATGGAGGGCTTTAACTGAAAGAGTAAGGAGCCCGGGTAAGTGCTTCAGGGCTAACCAAAAGTTGGAGGTTTGAACTCACTCAGAAAGACCTGACAGTCTGCTCTCAGAAAGATGGCAGCCTGGAAACCCCTATGGGGGCAGTTCTAGCCTATCATATGGGGTTACTACGCAGCAAAATTGACTCGATGGCACCCAACAACAATTGAAAGGAAGGTAAAAACCAAGGTCGGTTTGGGATAAAGCACTAGTATACCATGAATAAGGAGCTCTCGTAGCGTAGTGGTTACAAATCAGGCTGCTAACCTTAAGGTCAGCAGTTCAAAACTACCAGCTGTTCCACGGGAAAAAGATGAGGCTTTCTGCTCCCGTAAAGATTCGCAGCCTCGGAAATTCTGTGCAGGGTCACTATGAGTCAGAACCGACTCCACAGTTACTTAACAACAACAACAACATACCATGAATGGTGTTTTAGGAAGTTTACCGTGCTAGTGCTGTGCAGTGTGGAATGGAAGTAGAAGAGACCAAAGGAAGCACTGCTTTGATGTAGTGAAAACGTGAAATTGTTCATTGCAGACGAGTAAGTAAGCACGATAAGTGCTTACCTTGCTTATTGGGTAATCTGTCCCAGGCAAACAGTTTAGAATAGGGTAAGCAGGCTATGGGGGCTGAAGTGAAGGGAGAGGAAATAGTAGACATTGTCAAACTTCCCCCACATTCCACCTCATCAAGATTCTTATTAATCTTCTCTGTACCTCCAAAGGGAGACTCAGGACTCAAGTGTATGTTGACTTCCTCAGGTGCCCTGGAAATGGAAAAAAGTTGGGAACATTCCCCCAGCACATGGTGAGCACTCACTATTTGTGGAATCAATGGATATATGGATGTGCGCTTGTCTTGGAACTGGAAGTGCCATGTACAAGGCCCATCTGAGCCTCTCGCTGTCCATGTGTCTGTTTAAAAAATCCCCAGAACTCTTAGGCCTGCCTCAGTTTCCTCCTGTATACAATGATGGGGTTGGACAAAATGCTCTTACAAGTTTCTTCCAACTACAATGTTATTATATGATTCTCGGCAATTGTCAGAGTTCCGGTGTGGTGCTGTTGGATAAACACTGGACTGCAAGGTTGACAGTTCAACTCCACCAGCCTTGGAAACCCTATACAAGATTGCTATGAGTCCTAACAGACTTGACAAAACTTAACAACAGACAATTGTCAAAACCAGGAGGAATGTATGTGTGTGTGGTGGTGGCTTATACCAAGGTGCTAGCAGTAGGCACAGAAAGGACAAATGTGGAAACGTTTTAACACTGACATCCTTTGGCTTCAGTTTTCAGCAATATTGTGGACTCAATAACCTAACGACCCTCCTACAACAGAAAATCTGGAATGCGTCACAAACTATACCAGGCATCTCCTGAAATGCTTAGCTAAACTTGCAGGAAAATAAGGAAAATCTACATGGACTGAAAACCAGGGAGGTGAAACTAAGAATTGTAAGCAGGAGATATGCTTTGACCAACACCAGAAGGCCTGGAGAGAGAAGCATATTGAGTGTCTATCTTGACTTGCACCCTGGTTGGAGAATGTATAAGTATTCAGGTTTTGGAGTTTAAAGTCACATTACCTGCATGGTATATTGAAACACCAAGACATCAACATAAAGATTGGTCTCACAATAGATACATATTGTGAATAGCATTGCAATGTTATTCACAATAGCAAAAGGCTGGAGACAACCTAAATGTCCATCAGCACAAGAATGGACTTTGTACTTACACACAATGGAATACTATGCAACGTTGAATAATAATGATGGATCAGCAAACACCTCATAACATGGATTAACCTGGAGCAAAATTATACCGAGTAAAATTAGTCACAGAAGAACAAATATTGTATGAAACCACTGTTGTAAAAAGCTAAGAAAAGGTTTTCTTGTTAAAAGAAAACCTCCTATGATGGTTATTAGGGGTGGGTGGTTGTTGGTGGTTGTGTGCCCTTGTATTGGTCCCGACTCATAATGACCTTGTATAGGGTTTTCAAGGATGTAAATCTTCAGAAGTAGAAAGCCTCATCTGACCTTGTGGTTAGCAGCCTTAACGTATAACCAACTACAGTACCATGGTGGGAGAGGGAAGGAAAATTATTCAATGGATAGAAGGTAGAACATGTTGTTAACCTGGGTGGTGGGGAAGGCAACATACAACAAGAGGAAAGATGAAGGTAGCAGGAAACACAGAAGAAATGCAAGCATTAAAGGGAAAAGAGGTATAGACTGTTAACTGATGGTACATGGAGGGGATTCATAATCTGAAGTATGATTTGTTGAATATAAAACTGATGATCTGCTCTGTAAACTGTCACTCAATTCTCAGTAAAAAAAAAAAAAATTTAAAAGTGGTTTCCATCAGATGATACTCCTGGAGTACCTAGCAGGAACAAGCACAAAACTGCTCTGGAGAAATCGCCAGCAAACATGAGCTCATAAGCTAAAAATTACATAAAATGAAGCAGTGCACCATGAATGAGTGTGGATAAGACCTTGGAGAACTTAAATAAGATCCAATGGGTTTGGGTGGCACCTGGAGGAGGGAGGAGTCAAAGGTGAAGCCCAACTGGGATTCAAAACTGGGACCAAAACAAATTATGCTTACCTTTAGCAGAAACTGCATGTATGGAAGAATGGTTAGATTTTAGACAGAATCTATTTTAAATAAGTGAGTCCTGGCAGTGCAGTGGTTAAAGCAAGAGCTCCCAGCTGCATCTTTTTCTATGGGAAAAAGATGTAATTAGTCAGCTTCCATAAGATTTACAACTTTGGAAACACTATGGAGTATTTCTGTCCTATAGGGTCTCTATAGGCTAGACTTGATGGCTTGCAAATTAGTTTGGTGGTGGTATGCCGTAGAGTAGGTTTCAACTTACAGTCGCACTGTATAGGGCTTCTGAGGCTGTAAATCTTTACGGGAGCAGAAAGCCTCATCTTTCTCCTGTAGAACAGCTGGTAGTTTCGAACTGCTGACCTGACTCATAACCACTATGCTACTAGAGCTCCTGGTGTTGTTAAGTGCTGTCGAGCCAGTTCCTACTCATAGCGACCCTGTTTCCGAGAAGCGACTGGTGAGTTTGAACCACCTACTTTGAGGTTCAAACTGACCTTTGAGGTCGAGTGCTTGTCCTATGGTATTACACTAGGACTCTACCAGAGCTCCTTAAAAGATACCAAATACTCAACCACGTGAAAGCATTTAGCACCTAGAGAGAGAAATGGGAGAGGGAATGGGCAGATTTCACTTGGTCATTTTGCCTTTGGTAAAGTGAACTGCAGTCCCAGGGTGGTGCAAATGGGTAACAGCTTGGCTGCTAACCAGAAAGTCAGAGGTTTGAGTTTACCCAGACACACTTCAGAAGACAGACCTGGCAATCTACTTTAAAAAAGAAATCACCACTGAAAGCCCTATGGAGCACAGTTCTACTGTGATGCACATGGGGTCACCATGAGTCAGAGTTGAAGTTGACTTTGTGGCAAAGGATGTGGTTTTGTTTTTTAAACTGAACTGTAAGGGTGGAGAGCAAGCCAAGCTGAAAGTGAAGGGATGAAGAAACCAGGCGATTGGTCATTCAAGAAGAGATCGGCTCAGAATAGAAAAGAAAGAAACCCCCAGAAACAGGCATTCTCCCATCCTTAGCAGAAAGAAGAGATGGGATGGGTAGGCAGGCTTTTCAGGCTGTAAGGTTTGCGCAAGGTTCCAGAATGTAAAAAGCTTTGGGGCAAGTAGCTCAGAATGAAGGGAGGGACAATTCTGACCCATTCCCACCATTCCCATCTCCTTTTTCTTCACCATCCCTAGTCCTCAAAGTCTTGAAAGAGTCACCTAGAAAGAGAGCTAGGGAAAAGAGGTCCTGGTGAGTGCATGACTTGGTACTACCTCCTGGAGAAGATCCTTTGTGGGAAGAGTAACTAAGATGACTGTGAGCCTCTGACAAGCACCTGCTCTTCCTGGGTGTGGCTCTGCCCATCAGTCAGACTCAGGTATGTTCTGAGTGATGTCATTCTCCAACAGATGCATAGGCAGTGCTGCAGCCTCTGTGCCACTGAACATTCTGGCTAATCTCAGACAGCACAGAAATCCTGCCTTCTGCTGCTGTTGCTGTCACTACGGCCTGAGACTCCCTCTCTTTGCCCAACTTGTTTCTCACCTCCTGGCAGGAAACCAAGGAGCCTTGGTGCCACAGTTGGTTAAGTGTTGGGCTGTTAATGGAAAAATCAGTGGTTTGAACCCACCAGCCATTCCATGGGAGAAAAATGAGGTAGTCTGCTTCCATAAAGATTTATAGCCTCAGAAATCCTATAGAGGCAGTTCTACCCTGCCCTGTGGCAATGAGTCTATGGCAGTGGGCCGGCAGGAAGCCTTTCCAAACGGCTATTAAGCTCAGGTGCTTCCATTCATGGGTAGGAAAAGGAGCATATGCTTTGGAAGCAGAACTGTTTGACCCTTTCTGTTCTTAGGTGTTTTACCCAGCAAGTTATCTAATCACTGCATTGCTTTCTATTTTTGAAATGGGTTATATGCCTGCTTCACTCCAGATTATGAGGTGGTTGTTTCCTGTCAAGTTGATTGTGATTCACAGAGAACTGTATGACAGAGTAGAATTGTCCCATAGGGTTTACTGGGCTGAAATCTTCAGAGAAACAGCCTGCCAGGTCTTTTTTCCACAGAGCAGCTGATGTGTTCAAACTATTGACCTTTCAGTTAGCGATTGACTGCGTAACCATTGTGCCATCAGTGCTCCTTTGTGAAGATTAAGGAAGACATATGAACAATGCTTGATACCTAAACCTTGTAAACAAGTTCCAGAAACAGCTCCTTATGTTGTTGCTGTTATTGTTAAATGTCATTGACTGGGTTCCGACTCATAGGGATGCTGAAACTCCAACCTTGTAATTCAAACCGACCTTGCAGTCCAGCGCATTAGCCTGCAGCACCACTCCAGGACTCCCTTAGGTTGTTGTTGTTTGTTGTTAAGTGCCATTGAGTCGGTTCCGACCCATAGTGACCCTGTATAGGGTTTCTGAGGAGCAGCTGGTGAGCTTGAACCACAGCCCTTGCAGTTCAACTGGCTTTACAGTCTGGTGCATTAACCCACAACGCCCTTAGGTTAGTTGTGATTAAATTATAAGTACTCTCTGATTCACAATGAATTCAAGTTAAGACAGCCATACTTAAAATTGTCTCTTTTTTTTTTTCTGTACACCTTATTAGTAATGTGTACTACATACAATCTTAAAATATACCTGTAAGTTTATATGTGATATTTCTAACCCCCATGGACAAATAGTGACTAGTTTTATAAAGATATTGATAATAAAAGGCGATAAAAAATAACAGCAATGAGTTATTCAACCCGTTGAATACCTACTCATGCAAAACCTACTTACCACTGAGTCTGCCCAGCAGAAACCCCTCATAAGTCAGGGACTACCTGTAATTCATTAATTCAAACATATTTATTGAATGCTTACTAGGTGCCACAATGCCTGTCAGGTGTGCCTGACAGTAGGTGTGTGATATGTCTTGATTTATGTACTCCCTCTCAATTCAGAGCCTGGACTTCATGAGCATGGGGAGTTTCCTTTTCTTCCTACACTTTACTCATATTCTCCTGGGAGAGATGCTGGGGGCAAAGGGTCAGGAGCTTTGATGACAGATTCAGTAAGCTTTTAGCACAATAATTTTAATTGCAAAAATAAACAGTTTTGTCAACTGCTTGAGAGTAGCATCTGCTTTACAAAAATTAACAACAACAACAAAAAATAACCCCAAAGCAAAACGTTACATCCAATGGCTGCTGGAAACGACATTGCTGTACAAAGTCCCGCGCGCGCGAGACCGGCTCGGCGCTGCCCCAGCCTGTCTCTGAGGGGCATGGGAAGGGCGTGGGGCGTGCGCCAAGTACAAAAAAGACTGTCTTGAGTCCCAAAGAAGTGCCTACTCAGTGGGTGACCTGAGAAGGCTTTTCCCTAGCAAGGCTGGCAGCTAGGGCCGAGGGAGCTGTCCGCAGAGCTAGTGCTGAACGGGACGTGTGCGATGGGTGCTTCACTGAAACTGAAGGCGGGACCCGAGGCTCACACAGCGGCGCGGGGGGAAGAGATGGAAAGGGGAGCGATTGGGAGGTGAAGGAAGGGGAGGGGGGTGTCTTCTTGTGCACGCCTAGTGGCGGCGCCCTAATCTACAGACTCATTTTTCGCTCACAGGGCGGCGAAGGAGAGGCCTAGCGAATAAAAGCCAAGGCCCTTGAGCCGCTCCTCGGCACGTGCCTTCTGCTTGAGGTGCACCTTGCTGTGCCTTTTCTTCTCGTCGCTGCGCGCGAAGCGGCGGCCGCACACGTCGCAGGCGAAGGGCTTCTCACCAGTGTGGGTGCGCACATGGGTGGTGAGGTGGTCGCTGCGGCTAAAGTTGCGGAGGCATATACGGCACTGGAAGGGCTTGTGGCCTGTATGGATGCGCAAGTGGCGGTTGAGCTCGTCTGAGCGTGCAAAACTGCGCACACAGCTCTCCACTGGGCAAGCAAAGGCTTTGGCATGAGGCCGCGGACAGAAGCAACGAGCGCTGCACTTGCCTCCCCGGCGCCCCTTGCGTCGAGGCTTGGCTGGGGGGAATAGGGCGGGTGGCGGCCCGGGAGTAGCAGCCACGCCACTGCCCCCAGGGATGTCTGCCACTAGAGGTTTCGGTAAGTCCTCCGCTGCGCTTCGGAGACCCAGTGGGGAAATCTGAGGCTGCGTACTGGTCAGAAACTCTCCACCGTCGCCGCTCCCCCCACCCTCCCCACCAGGAGGGGTCAGGAGCCCAGGGAGGCCATCAGCCCCCTCCCCTAAGTCACCAGGGGCCAGAGGGAAAACGTCGTAGGCCTCAGCGGGATAGAGTCTGTTGGCTGGGCCGGCCGGCAACTCTGCCGGGCAGCTGATAGACAGCAGGTCTTCAATCTTGGCTCCCATGGCGGGGAA
Organism: Chrysochloris asiatica; assembly: GCF_000296735.1. Classification (NCBI taxonomy): domain Eukaryota; kingdom Metazoa; phylum Chordata; class Mammalia; order Afrosoricida; family Chrysochloridae; genus Chrysochloris; species Chrysochloris asiatica. The sequence continues at coordinate 93,567 of NW_006408570.1, read as the reverse complement.
ACGGGCCTCGGGGGTGGCCTGGTAGCCTCCCTGTAACTCACAGCTTCCTGGAGCCCCATTAGAGAGCAGTTCCCAGGGAGAATAAGGACCGCTGAAGGCAGAGGTAGCGTCCAGCGCTGGAGAGGCGGGAGGCGCTCGAAGGCCCGGCTTGACGTCGGGCGGGGAGAGCTGCGGTTCGTATAGGCACTGCGAGGGGGCGCCCGCGGAGGGCGAAGCCTCCCAAAACGCCTCCGGAAAGGCTGCAGAGCCCAGATCCGGAGAATACAGGTCTGGCAGACCCGGCAGCAAAGCGTCGGAGCCCGAAGGAAAGGGGACATCTAGTGCAGACCGGGATGCTGCCACCTCAGGGCCGGGAAAAGGTGTCAGGCCTAGGATGCCTGACATGAGGTTGAAGAGTGCCTCTGGGTCGTGCGGATGTTCAGGTACGGCCTGGATGAAAAAGCTACCGCTGTAGCTGAGGCCGGGAGGGGGCGTGGGCGCAGGCCCCTCCAAGAAGCAGGAGTCGGCTAAGTTTCCCCCGGCGCCGCAGCTGCTCAAAGCCCAGCTCAAGAAGTCGCCTGCTGAGGATAGAGCAGGAATCAACTCTGGGCACCTCAAACAGGGAGCCTTCTGAACCCGCAGCTCTTGCCCACGAAGCCCACGGTGTGCACGGACACAAAGTACCTTTTGCACACTGTACCAGCTAGGAGCTGAAATACCCTCCAAGATGCACATATAAGCATGCACACGCAAAACACACGTGCACAGGCAAAAGGACGCCCTGATGCGTGCACAGGTTCCTGCAGAGGCGCTGGCGGCCTGGTGGGTATGAAAATGGGAATAGGGGTACGCGCCCCAGGCCCCCGAGCCTCCCATGGCCGCTACCCCTTCAGCTCTCTAGTCCCAGTCCTAGTCCTTGCTCGTTCTCAAGCACTGTGCGCCCCCGTGCTGAGCTGCCGTCCGAGTACGCCCCCGGCCACGCTCCTTACCTCCGGGGTAACCGTTGGCCACTGGTGTGTCCCTGGCAGGCAGCCGGGGTTCGATGCTGGATTCCGTGCAACAGCCCTCGGTGGGCTTGATTAGGAGCGCGTCGGGACCAGAAAACTCGCTGAGGTGGAGCATGGCGCGGCGGCGTCTGCGGGGCGCCGGGGGCCTCGCCCGCTGGGATTGGGGGCGCGCGGCTGGAGGGGAAACCAGTGGTCGGGGCACCCTGCGACGCGTAGAACCAGGCGCCCGAGTTCCTGGTTCAAGGAGCTCGTCTTTGGGCAAAGAGTCGCGAGACCGCGGCGCCCTTGTTCGCCGGGACCGGCCTGAGGTGGCGGCTTCTTGCCTCTCCAAAACGCAGCCAGGCTCCCCCAGTCCGCGTCCCCCCCACTTATATAGCAGCGGAGGCTCTGGTTCTGGGCTTCCGACTCTCCCGGCCACTGCCATTTCGGGAGGCCCGGGTTCTGCCGCCGTGACGTAAATGCCCAAACATGGACACAGGATGTGTGCCGGGGACTCCCGAAAAGGAAAGCTCGGGCTGTGATGTCACCGCCGCCACCGCCGCCGGGCTCGCGCAGCTGCGTGCGGGCGCGCTCTAGGAGCTTGTAGCCCGTGTGCGTCGGGGCCGCGGATTCGCCCAACTTGGGGGAGGGGGCTGCGCCATGTGGGGCTCGAGCGACTAAAGCGCGCACTTCGCTCCTGGAGCGGGAGGTAGAGGACCCAAACGAAGACCGCCAGGTCTTTGGGAGTCCATATTTAGGGTTCGAATTCACCGTTTTCCAATTTCTAGCTGTTGCAATTCATTTCCCTCAATGTCAGTTTTCTTATCTGTAAAATGGAGATGTTTTTACCTACCTTGTAAATTTGCTATGGAGGGTAATTGCGTTGGAGCATATGAAATGCCAGGCACAAAGGCACTCAGTGAACGATAGAGATTATTGCTGTTATTCATTGATTTTTTTGCTTACAACTAGGGAAAAAATTATTACTTAAATCGAAAAATACAGTAATATTTAATTATGCAGGGATCCTGATCAATTACTACAGCGGGGTATATTTTAAATGGAAACTTAAAAGCTCCTCTTTTCCCCACCCCAATTCTATCCCCTCAAATAATAATATTTAAGTTTCTCTGGTATTTTTTTCAGAAAATCTTTGTCTATCAGCTTAGGTACTGTTCTGCTGAGTTTTTTCACTTAAAATAGCTTGGAAATTACTCAATGTGGGAACATTTTAAGGGTTGCATAGTACTCTAGGAGTCCTGGTGTGGTGTTGTGGGTTAATGCGCTGAACTCTAAGATCGGTTTGAACAGCAAGATAGGCCATTCAAACTCACCGATTGCTCCTCAGAAATCCTACACAGGGTCTCTGTGAGTCAGAACCAACTCGAAGGTACTTAACAATAGTATTCCGTGAAACAGTGGCACTGTGGGATAAGCACTGGGCTGTGAACTACAAGGTTGGCAGTTCAAGCCCACCAGTGGGAGAAAGATGAAGGTTTTTACTCCTGCAAAGATTTACAGCCTGGAAAACCCTATACAGGGTCGATATAAATTGGAATCAACTGGATGGCACTTAACAACAACATAGTACTCCATGGTAAGGGAAGACCATATTTTAGTTAATTTGTGCCTTATTCATGAACATGTAGATAGTTTCCCACCTTTTGATTTTACCTAGTTACCTAGTAACAAACAAATTTAGAAGTTAAGCTTTGGGTAAGGCTCCCTTGGTAGACTCTAGGGGAAGGACCTTGTTCCTTGGTGCCTTGTTCCTACTTGTGATGTGGCATCTCTTTTCCCCATCTCTGCTTGCTGCTCTTTTTGTATGTCAAAAGAGCAACTCAACGCTCAAGCCACCTTATTAACATAACAAAGAAACCATACCCAAATGGAAGTATAGACACAAGTATAGAAGGAGCTCTGGTAGTGTAATGGTTATGAATCTCGAGCTTCAAACCGTGAGGTCAGCAGTTCGAAACTGCCAGCTGTTCCACGGGAGAAAGATGAGGCTTTCTGCTCCCATAAAGATTTAAAGCCTTGAAAACCCTGTACAGGGTCACTATGAGTAGGAACTGACTGCACAGCGTATAGCCAACCATCATAGAAGTTAGGATTTATAACATGTTTTAGGTGGGACACAATTTAATTCATAACATTAACATTACTGTAGTCAATGTACTTGAATATATACACAAGAATATATCCAGAGGATAAATTCCAATAAGTATAGCAGCCTAAAGGAGCTCTGGTAGCATAGTGATTATGAGTCAATCTGCGAACCTTAAGGTCAGCAGTTCAAAACTACCAGCT
>NW_006408570.1:64724-65884 GCF_000296735.1 Chrysochloris asiatica | reverse complement strand
ATGTAAACTATCATATAATTCACAATAAAACATGAAAAACAAAAATAATAAGACAAAGGAAAAATTTAATTTCTTTCATATTAGCGGGTTATTTTCTTTCATGTCTACATTTTTCTTTTAAATTAAAAATAATATTCTGAATGATTCTGAATTGGTAAAAATTGTTAAGTAATAAAGCAAGTTATAAATTTAAAAAAAATCAATGGAAAGGAAAGAGAGGAAGGAGAAGAATAAATGAATCAAAACAACTAAACAATGAAAGGAAAAACAAAAAAACATTGCATTTGTTGGACCCAGAGAGGAGAAAACTCGGGGTGGGGTGGGGCCTGCTGATCTAGGAACTCTCATCTAATTCTGACCTGGAGGCTCTGTGGCTTCTGTAGATCTGGACAAAGCCCACCTGAATCCAGGGGCCAAGGCTGCATAGTGGACACCTGCCTCACATTGACTCAAACCCTATGGCTCCAGTCTACCAGAGAGCAGGGTTTGGGCTGGCGGTGGATGAGGATGGGAGCCAGACTCACTTCTGTGTGGGAAGAGAGTGTGGGAAGCAAGAAGGAATCCCACCTTTGCTGTCGCCCATGTGAATCTGCACTGTCATGCCTCCATCTGTCTGTCTCTCCAACGCTGCTCACAAAAGTTCAAGATGACCATCTGCATCTGGCTGGTAGTCCGCTCACCACTCAGTCTCCTTTCACTGCCCCAGCTCAGTTTCTCCCAGTAGGTACTCAATACACTTCTCTAATCTTTCCTCTGAAGCTCAGGGCTCCAGAATTTTCCTCTGTCTGTTTCATTTGGTCTCCGGTATCTTAGTTTTAGAGAATCTGTATAGATTGTCAGTCTAGTCCACCATCTTGCCAGAAGATCTCCATTTTGGTGTTTTCTTTTTTTAATGTTTTGTTGTGAATTACGTGATCGTTTACATGGGAGAACATCAGTTTTACATTCATCCTATCATATATCGTTTCATTGCCATGGTTACAATCCCCGCCATTCAATCCTTCCCCCGTAACCCCCCAGGTCTTCAGCACACAGTCTCTCTCCCTCTCTGGATCTAAAGTCTCCAGCTGTTCCGTCGCTCCACGTCATCATCTCTGGCTCCATCTCAGGCATCACTGCTTCTCTGGGTAGGGTCCCGCTCTCTGCTCTTCTCCCTTGAT
>NW_006408570.1:39041-63332 GCF_000296735.1 Chrysochloris asiatica | reverse complement strand
TTGTACATATATCATTATTTACCTCTGTCTCACTTAGCCCATTGAGACCTGTCTAATTGTTCTCCCATCTGCTTTGTTCTTCCATTCCCCTCTCCCTATTTGTATATTGCCCCCTCCCTAGCACCCAAACTATCCTGTGTCTAATCGCTGCCCTGTCAGGGTTCTCTTTTGGCCCACTTTTTTCTCTTCGCTTGGTTGTGGAATTCCATTCCACAGTGGGAGCCTCTGGTTGAGGCTAAAAAGCCCCACTAGCGTGGAAGACCCAGATTTCCTCCAGGGCTGTTTGGGAAACACACGTGAGCAGAATTCACCGAACTGTTAAGAGCCAGCAAGGAATCCACCAAGGCAGCTCTGCAGAGCAGGGGATGGGGAAAGGTGGGGGTGAGAGGTGAGCGTGGCAGGCTTCAATTACGTTGATAAATTCTGAGTTGTTCAGTTTCCTGAATGGATGTGCCAGCTCACCCTGGAAACAGTTGCTTTCCTGGCAGCTCCATATATAGGGTGTACACTGCCTGCTGCCAGCACCTTTTTCTCTCAGCTCTGCGGCTGCCTGGTGGAGCTGCTACCTCAGGAGCCTTCCATTTATTGTGTTACCAGAGACTGAGCCCTTCTCCAGAGCAGTACGAGTGCCAAGACTCTCTCTGTGGAGTGTTAGAGATGGGGAAAAAGACGGATTGAAACCTGTAATTGAAAATATCTAGTCTTATTTTACAACATTAAAGAAAGACACAAGTGGTGCAGTCTAAATTGTTTGTTCAGCGGTGGGGGATGGTCCTAGCCTGATGTCCTACAGACTTCCCTCATGACCACGAGCACCTGCTTTCCACTGACTGGCCAAGGTGGGCAGACTGGGGACTGTGCTGGAGGTTTGCTCTACCTTTGATAAAGAGTCAAGAATTATTAATAGATTCCATAGAAAGACTGAGTCCCAAATCATTGACCTCAATAATCCACATTATGACCCACTGAATTCACGAATTGGCCCTGGCTTAAAATGGAATGGGATTTAAAAGAATAAATCAGTGCAGAAGAGAGCTACAGTAATGCACTCTGGTCAGAGTATTCATGGGTGCTACCCATGTGCTGGTAACACTTTACATTTGTCCACTCATCTCCTCCTCACCGCAGCTCTGTGCAGTAGGTAACTTTATTGTCCACATTTTATAGATGAGGATTCTGAGGGACAGACAGATTAAGGTTTGATCCAAGATTACACAGCTAGGAAGTGGTCCTAGAAACTGCGATGTAAATGCAGAAGTTGGGTTCCAACTCATGCTCCCAACCACTTCACTCTGCTGCCTATACTTTCCCACATCTGGATTCACCACTTTCCTATCAGTCTCCTGACCCAGCCCCTGATTTGGCTCTTCTACCTAATAGCAATGTGGGAGAAAGATGAGGCTTTCTGCTCCCATAAAGATTTACAGCCTTGGAAACCCTTAAAAAAAAAAAAAAAAAAAAAGAGGCAGTAGGAACAAGAGAAAAGCGCTTGGTTAGCATAGTGGATTACGAACTGAGCCGCTAACCACAAGGTCAGTAGTTCAAATCTGCCAGTCACTCCGCAGGAAAAAGATGAGACTTTCTGCTCCAGTAAAGGTTTACAGCCTCAGAACCCCTATATAGGGTCGCTATGAGTTGGTACCGACTCCACAACACACAACCACCACCCAATAGTAGACCTGACCCTCCAGAGACAAACTCCCCAAGTGGAGTTTGTGCCAACCCAGTCCTCTGCCTCCTTCATCTCTTCCTCCAGAGTACCTGACACCCAGGTCCCTCGTATCACACTGGCCATGTTTGCCTATTCCTCGAGATCTCTTGGGACCTCTGGAAAGCTCAGGGATGTGATCTGTGTCTAGAGGCTGACCATCTTCATGCTCCTTGTCTTTGGTGCTTCTTACCCACTCTTCCTAAGCTTTCAGATCTATGGTCTCATGTCTCTTTGCTCCAAAATCCTCACTCATAGCCTTCTCCAATGAAATTCTTCCTGGCTTCTCCTCCAGGCCACAACACAAGGTGGTTTAAATTCCAACACAGATTGATCTCTCTCCTTTTCTCTTGTTGTAGCTTTTAACTGCTGCCATAGTCGAGTCAGTTCCAACTCATAGCGACCCTGTATAGGGTTTCTGAGGCTGTAAATCTTTATGGGAGCAAAAGCTTTATCTTTCTTGAACAGAGTGACTGGTAGATTCGAACTACTGACCTTGCAGTTAGCAGCCCAACTTGTAATCCACTATGCTACCAGGACTCCTTTCTCTTGTTCTTACTGCTTCTTTTTTCAACCTTGATCAAATTCTACCTTTTTGTGTGAAATATGTGTACACAGCTATCATCTAGACAAGACTCCATACTCCTTGAGGACAGACATTGACTCTCATACATCTCTGTGTCTTGTTAATCACCTAGTTTGGCAAATGCCTGTTTGTCTATATGACTTGTCAAAGGGGTACAAATGATTTCTGACCCCAAATATTCACTATCCATTACATGTCCTGGACCTTTTTTTTTTTTAACATGAACCAAATGCAGTCCACCATCATTATATCCATGCACTTATTAAGTAATGTGTGTTTCCAGTCTTTCCTCATCATTTCTAAATTACAGGCTCACAGGAGCACCAGGATCTGGGTACATTACACTATGACAACTGTATATGTGTAAACACTTTTGAGGATTGTGAGAAATGTTGTCCATATCAACAAACACTCAAGTAATCCAATCTGTACTCATTTTAGCAAGAAAGAGGTTTTCTTTATTCAATTTTGGAAAATCAGGTACCTAACCCAGTAGACACAGGCCGACCTGCTTCATGGCTGGCCAGCAAACAGTTTTATTCCCCTGACTCAAAAAAGCCCCTCCTCCAGTTCCGGTTCCCCATTTACAAGGCGATATTTACAGTCCAATTTTCCCACCTTGGCCCGTGCACAGATTGCCTGGTTGCCGCGGTTACTCTGTTCTCAGTCTTTCATGTCTCTCTTGCTAATTCTGATCAGCTTTTAACAGTCTTGGGTTTTTTTCTGGCTCTCGCTGGGCGGAATCACCCTTGTGGAGTAGGCTGCCCAAACCAAGGTGGGATGTGTCTCTTGCTCCATTCGGGTTGCTGTTCCAAATGGGCAGAAAATCCCAGACATCCCCCAGATTTGTGAGAAATGTTGTCCATACTGACAAACGCTCAAGTAATCTAATTTGTACTCATTTTAGTGTGAGAGAGGTTTCCTTTAGTCAGTTTTATGAAATCAGGTGCCCAACCCAGTAGACGGGCAGACGTGCCATGGCTGGCCCACAAACAGTTTTATTTCCCTGTCTCGAAAAAGTCCCCCATCCAGTTCCAAGTTCCCCATATTCAATTCTACTGGCATCTCCCGTTTTCCCTGCCCCCAGAGAAGCTAAAATGGCTCACCCACGGACTTAATGACTATATTCTTATTTAAAGTTCCTAGTCATAAAACAGATTTCTTTCCTTCCTTCCCCCAATTCATCCTGCTTACATATCCCTGGATGTAAATCAACAGTTTTATGTCTGCTGTCTGCCTTGTCTAGCAATCTCATGAGTCCTTTATATTTCTGAAGATGGACCATCTTGAGAATTTCTCACAGGATATTTTAAGGGTTATTTCTACCAAGTGGATTGAGGTGGAGAGTTGAGGCACCAGATCTTCCAATTATATCCCTTTTTTCTAAGTTAGGAAGTTGCTATTGTTGTTAAGTGCCATTGAGTTGGTTCTGACTTATAGTGACCCTGTGTAGGGTTTCTGAGGAGCGGGCTAGTTGGTTTGAGTCATCAACCTGCAGTTAGCAGTCCAGTGTTTATCCTATAGTGCCACATCAGGACTCAAGTTAGAAAGTACCCCCTATCTCCACCCCAACTTACGAAGTTCCCCTCTGGGGTTTGGAACAATAGTGAGAGAGGCTTTGATTTCTTTATGTAATTCTCAGGCCCCAAAACACAATAGGTTTTTGGAGCTGTTTCCTTTTTGTGAATTTCATTCTTTTCTAAACATTTTTTAAAAAATCTTATTTGAAAGCCATAAACATTGAGTTGCTCAGATATAAGTGATTCCTTCCTCCCAAATCCTCATTTGCAATGTACTCTTATTTAGCTAATTATAATGTTATTTAAAACAAACAAAGAGTTGTTGTTGAGTCATGTATGCAGAGTAGGACTGTTCCTTCCATAGGATCCTCAAGGCACCTTTGAGCGGATTTGAACCACCATCCTTTGGGCTAGTTATCAAGTGCGTAACCATTTTTGCCACCCAGGGACTCCCAATAATGTAATAAGCACCCACAAACTCACCACTCAAAACAAAACTAGGACCTTGGCAGTAATCTACCTTTAACTGGATGGTTCTCTTTCTCATGCTATTATAAGTTAAAATTTATCCCCAAAGTAGGTGTTGAAGGAGCTCTGGTAGCGTAGTGGTTATGAGTAGGGCTGCTACCCTCAACGTCAGCAGTTCAACACTACCATCCGTTCCACAGAAGAAAGATGAGGCTTTCTGCTTCCATAAAGAATTACAGCCTTGGAAACCCTATACAGGGTCGTTATGAGTCAGAACCAACTCCACAGCACATAACCACCTCCACCATCAAATAGGTGTTGGAATCCTGTGCGTTTAATCCTCCATAGAAGTAGAGATTTCTTTGTTGTGTTAATGAGCTCATGTTGTTAGTTGTTAAGTGCTTTCCAGTGGGTTCTGACTCACTGCAACCCTGTATAGGGGGGTTTTCAAGGTGCAGCTGGTAGGTTTGAACTGCCAACCTTGAGGTTTAGCAGTCCAGGGTTGATCCTACAGCACCACACCAGAACCCCAATGAGGCCATACCAGTATCAGCACTGGACTGTGGACCACAAGGTCGGCAGTTCAAACCCACCAGCTGCTCCTCAGAAATTCTATACAGGGTCACTATGAGTTGGGACCAGCATAATGGCAGTTAACAACAACAACATCTTATAGATTAGAACTGCTCTGTAAGGTTTTCAAGACTGTGATTCTTTACAGGAGCAGACTGCCACATCTTTCTCATGCAGAGTAGCTAGTGGATTTGAACCAACAACCTTGCAGTTAGCAACCCAACACTAATCCAGTGCTCCCCTAGGGCTCTTCTACCAGTGTGTGGTGTGTTCTAAGCTTAATCACATATCACTTATTAGTTACAAGGAGCAGCATAGACAAAAACAAACAAGCACAAAAGAGAGGAAGGTAAAATTGAGATAAGGATATTCCCCCAGATCCAACAGACAGAATGAGCTTTCTCCTAAGGATGGTATCCAGAATTCAGACTTCTAGCCTCCTAAATGGAGAGAAAATCAAGTTCTGATCTTTAAGGGTCATCCACTTGTGGTATTTCTGTTAGCACCAATAGGTAACTAAGTCACAGGTTGTATTCACATCAGGTTTGGAGTCAGAGTGGCCTGTCCTGTTATATTGCCTTCTCATTTGTGCCCTTTTCAGCAATTAGGCAAATTTGCTTTGGCAGACTTAACATATGTAAAAAAAAAAAATCCTTAAGTGACTTCACTTGGCAGAGAATAAAGCTCAGATTAAATGCTGCTGCTTGTAGCACAATTCCTATGTTTAAAAGGAGTTCAAATATAGCTAAGATATTATTCATCTTGAAGCCATCACCTACCAATTTGAATATAACTTCCTTTTGTCACATTCCAGAAATTCTTTCTTCTAGGACAGGACCAGGGCAGCTGACTAAGAGATTCCTACCCCACACTCCCTGCCCACCTCCTCTCCAGTACTGATGAGTGCTTTTCCCTCAGCCTCTGCTGTGGGGCATGATGGCTCCTGAGTGACATTCTCTTTCTAGTCTCAGAATTATAGAGACTGCCAAATGGAGAGACACAGGCTGCAGCTCGTCTCTCCTCCCAACACTGAGTTTGTGTCTGTCCTCCTGAGCAGCTCCAGACAGCGAGTAGGAGTCATAGGCCACATATCCAAGCCTAAAGAGGGGATCAAAAGAATGTAAAGTATAGTGGAACCCCCTTTGGTTCCCTTTCATCCTTACCCATGCTGTGGAAATAAATGAATAATTTATGTAATAAGGATCAGCCCAGAGTTTGTTTGTATAAAATGGTGGTTAAAGATATGCCAATGCCCAGCTTCTCCAAATTGCTGTACCACTCTATCATCTTTAACATCAACTCCTTCAGTACTTTTACTCCATCTTTGGATTCCAGAATTCATTGCGACATCTAACAGAACTCATGAACCATGGTGGTGGTTGTTATGTGCTGTGGAGTTGGTTCTGACTGATAGCAACCAGGTACAGGGTTTTGAGGCTGTAAATCTTTATGGGAGCAGAAAACCTCATCTTTCTCCCATGGAGCAGCTGGTAGTTTTCAACTGTGGACCTTGAGGTTAACCACTACGCTACCAGAGCTCCTTTCACAAACTTACAATTGTGGTTTATTAGTGAATTAACAGGGTATAACTCAGGATCAGGATCAACTTGGAAGCAACAGGAACAACTCAGGACTCAGTTCCTCCATCCAGGCAGTGTCTTCTCACCTTCTGCCACTGGGCCCTGCTGGGGACCTTGGGCAAGTATTACAACCCTTAGCTCCTTGGGTCAGCAAGTCCCACTGCAGCCAGCCTGTGCCGGGCTTCTAGCTCCTAGTCTCACTCTTGCTACTGATGTGTGACCACCTCCTGCTGTCTTCCTTGTTTAAGCTCCTCTCTGATTTGGTATCTCCATTTAAGGTAAGAGAGATGGCAAAAACTGACTAAATCCCCTTGTTAGGGTTCCCCTTAGGAAGCTACCAGCACCTCATTTGCATAGTCCCACCTAATCATTTGGTGGAAGTTAGAAAGGCTTGTTGTTAAGTGCTGTTGAGCCGGTTCCGACCCATAGCAACCCTGTACAGAGTTTCTGAGGAGCAGCTGGCGAGCTTGAACCGCCGACCTTTCGGATCAAACCGACTTTGCAGTTCAGCGCATTAACCCACAGTGCCACACCAGCTAGAAGGGCCATATTAAGTAATTCACTGCACATCAGGAGAGGATATCTTAAAACAAAAATGAATTATGGGTGACAGTTTCAATTAGCAAGATATAGGTCTATTTGTCTTATAGATGTTTTACTCTGAAGAGCATGATAGATGTAAAGCTATCTGGCCACCACCTGTCAGTTGGTTTATGTGTTGCTATGATGCTGGAATTTATGCCACTGGTATTTCATTTATTTACTTATTTAAAACAGCAGACATTAATTCTCTCACAGTTCTGGAAGTCAGAAGTCTGAAATAAAGTGTTGGCAGGGTTGGTTCCTTCTGGAGGTTCTAGGGGACAATCTGTTCCATGCCTCTCTCCCAGCTTCTGGTGGCTCCCAGCAATCCTTGGTGTTCCTTGACTTGTAGACGAATCACTCCAATCTCTGCTTCTATCTTCAGATGGTCTTCTCCCTGGGTGTAATATCTATGTCTCTCCACTTTCTATTTCTTATAAGGACACTTGCCATTGGATTTAGGATCCCCGTAAATCCAGGATGATCTCATCTAGAGATCCTTACCTTATATTGCAAAGTTGCATTTTCAAAGACCCATTTTCCAAACAATGTCCCACTCTGAAGTTCCCAGTAGACATAACTTGTGAGGGCCCTTGGTCCTAAGATCACACCCTAATGCACTGAGTACTCATCAGCCCAAGGTTCAGAGGTCACTCTCTGTTGCTATGACTCTCATTTCTGCTGTATCCACAGCTGCTACTGGTATTTCAAATACAGCAGTGTCACCCAACTTCCAGACCAACAGAGACTAGTTACAAAGGTCTGGTAATCTACTTCTATAAGAATGGTTTGGTGGGAAGCCGATTCCTGTGAGGTAATGGTCAGACATACCTCCACTCTCCAACCTTCTTACCAATTCTGACACCAGCCATCTCTTCTATGGCCTCTCTGTTTCTCTGCTAGATTTGAAAGCTCATTGCAGTGGTCACACAGAACTCATAGACTCATAACTCATGAAGTTAACAGGTTCCATTTCAGGATCAGAATTGCTCAGGATACAGTTCTTCAATCAGAAAGGCTACTCTCAGTCATGCCCACAGGCATGTCTGCCTCTCTTCAGCCCTGGCCCCCACCTGCTCAGCAAAGTATTATATTACAGAGCTCTTTCAGCTCTTGACCTCTTAGCATCTCAACCTCTTAAGGTTGCCTCTGCCCTGCTTGGGTCAGTGTTACAAAGATCTTTTAATTCTGTCGATTATGTACTCAAAGTGACCCCAGTCCACTAGTTAGCGTCAGTCGGAAGGCTGAGCTCTAGCTCAGTGGGTTGGCAAACCCAGCTCCGCAGACAGAGGCATGAAGGCACGCCACTCTTCCAGCAAGCCTCCTGCCTGAAGGCAGTCAGCTTTCTCGCTCTGTGGGCTGGGAATCCCACCACTCTTATCTCCTGCCAGTTCTGCTGCCTCTGCTGCTGCTATTTCTCTGCCAATGTCTCTCGCTGTCTCTGGTGTCACAGCTCTCTGTCTCCTGGATCAGGTAGTTCTTCTACCTTGATGGTATTGAGGTCCCCTTTCCACCTCTGGGATGGCTCATTTTAAACCTAGCAAAACTAACCAATCCCCTCATTATGGTTCCATATACCTACTTCCAATGGTCCCACCCCCAGAAGAGTGTCACATACCTTATTTACATTATTAGCAAGCTATCTAATCCCCCTGGTAGGCCACAAGCACCTTATATTTGCCTAGTTGGTAGGAAGAATATCATGCTTGGTAAAGTAGAGGGTCAGCGAACAACAGGAAGATCCTCAATGAGAAGGACTAATACAGTAGCAACACAGTGGACTCAAACATAACAACAATTATGAGGTTGGCACAGGACTGGGCAGTGTTTTGTTCTGTTGTATATATTACTGTTGTTGTTGTTAAGTGCTGTCGAATTGGTTCCAACCCATAGCGACACTGTATAGGGTTTCCGAGGAGTGACTGGGATCGCTGTTAATTGGAACTGACTTGACAGCAGCGAACAATACTACCACCACCCAGTCATTTGGTGGGATTTACAAAGACTATCTAGCTAGAGACATTGTATCAAGTAGTTCACTGCACTGAAACCACCAAGAAATTTGTAACTGATACAGCCGGACAAAATCCTATGTTTTCTTTGTTATTTTTCTTATCATCTTTAAAGTTCTCAAGAACTTTCTTGTATCTGTTATCCTGAATTGTCTTTCCTAGAACTGAGTTCTATACAACAGAATTGCTTTCCCTTTGCTTAAAATTTCTTGGCTCATGTTGCTGGTCACTCCCTGTGCCCCAGTTTGCTATCCTTTACCTCCCAATTATACACCTCCCCTTTGGGCTTTGTATTGCTAAAAGGAAAAGTTATGTCCAGTTTCCTTTCAAGGTGTTTTGAGAAGGGTCATGTAAACAAGCAGAGACAATGAAAACACAGTCAAAGCTATAAAAGAATATCCAGTTTCCATGTCTACTCCAAACCACTGCAGTCAGGTAGGTTCTGACTCATAATACTCTTAGAGGATACAGTAGAACTGCCCCGTAGGATTCCCAGCCTGCACCATCCTTCTCCCATGGTTCCAGGAATTTGTTGCTATTGTTAGGTGCTGTTGAGTCAGTTCCAAATAATTTCAAATGTATGCGCAACAGAACAAAATACTGTCCAGTTCTGTGCCTTCTTAACAATTGTTGTTATGTTTGAGTCCATTGTTGTGGCCACTGTGTTAATCCATCTCATTGAGGGTCTTCCTCTTTTGTACTGACCCTCCATTTTACCAAGCATGATGACCTTCTCCTGGGGCTGATCTCTCCTGACAACATGTCCAGAGTATGAAAGATGAAGTCTTGCCAGCCTCACTTCTAAGAAGCATTTTTGTTGTACTTGTTCCAAGGCAGATTTGCTTGCTCTTCTTGCAACCCATGGTATAGTCAATATTCTTTACCAACACCATAATTCAAATGCATTTATCCTTCTCTGGCTTTCCTTATCCATTATCCAACCCATGGTATATTCAATATTCTTTACCAACACCGTAGTTCAAATGCATTTATCCTTCCCTGGCCTTCCTTATCCATTATCCAACTTTCACATGCATAGGAGACGATTGAAAATACTATGTCTTGGGTCAGGTGTACCTAAGTCCTCAAAATGACATCTTTGTTCTTTAACACTTTAAAGAGGGCTTTTGTGACAGATTTGTCTATTGCAGTATGTGGTTTGATTTTTTTGGCTGTTGCTTCCATGATCATAGACTGTAGATCTGTTGTCCATATATTGTTGTTAAGTGCTGTTGAGTCAGTTCGACCCATAGGATCCTTTATAGAGTTTCTGAGGAACAACTGTTGAGAGCTTGAACTGCTGACCTTGAGGATCAAACTGACTTTCCAGTCTGTTGCATTAATCCATAGCGCCACACCAGGACTCTGTTGTACATGTATGCTGGTTATATGTCGTGGAGTTGATTCTGACTCATAGCGACCCTGTATAGGGATTCCAAGGTTGTAAATCTTTATGGGAGCAGAAAGCCTTATCTTTCTCCTGAGGAACTGCTGGTAGTTTCGAACTGCTAACCTTGAGGTTAGCAGCCTGACTCATAATCAATCACTGTACTACCAGAGCTTTTATAGGACATTGTAAACAAACAAGGAATATTAAAATAGCATTTTATTCAGTTCAATAATGTTGTTAAGTGTTATCAACTCAATTCTAACTCATAGCAATTCTGTATAGAGTTCCTGAGAAGTGGTTGGTGGGTTTGAACTGCCGACCTTGTGGTTAGCAGCCCAGTGCTTACCCTACAGTGCCATACCAGAAGTCCATAGTTATTGTTGTTGTTGCTGGTAAGTGCTGTTGAATCTAATGCCTAGCAACTTTAATAGGGTTTCCAAGGAGCAGTTGGTGTGTTTGAACCACCGACCTTGTGGTAAGCAGTCTATTGCTTATCCTACAGTGCCACACCAGGACTCCTGGACTCCATAGTGGATGTAAAAATCCTTTGAGAATGATGACTCCCAGTGATCTTTGTCTCCTGGTATTCATGTCTCTTTCCTATTGAATTAGACTGGCTTGTGTAACCAGTAGGTGATTGTAGAAATATTAGTGTGTGTTTTCTGTGGCTATGTTAGCAAAGGCATTGCAGCTTCTGCTTGGCTCACTCTCGGAAGCCAACTGCCATGCCCTGAAACTCCAGCAGCCCTCTGGAGAGGCTCACATGGAGAGGAACTGAGGCTTCTTGTTATCAACTAGCACCAACCATCTGAGCCATCCTAGAAGCAGACCCTGGACTTTTAGGCCAGCATCTTGACTGTAAACGCATGAAACTTTAACCAGAGCCAGAACCACCCACTTAAACTGCTCCTGAATTCCTGACCCTCAGAAACTATGGGAGATTACGAATGTGTATTTTTTTTCAAGCTTCTGAGTTTGGAGATAATTTATTATATAACATTAACATTACACAAACGTATATACACTAAAAGTATGTTATTAGGGACATTTTTGGCAGCAAGTATCAGGATACCTGGCCATAGTCTTAAATTATGAGGACATTTAATGCTCACATGTCAAGAAGTCTGGAGGCAAGAGATCTCCAAGTGTTTTGGCAATATGATGCCATCAAAGATGAAGGCTCCTTTTATCTTTCTTCTCTCTGTCATCACTAGATTTGGAGAATTGCTTCTTTCCCACTCTTGCTTTTCCCTTCCATGAGTAAACACATCCATTGTTGTTGTTGTTAAGTGCCGTAGAGTGGGTACAGTATTCATAGCATATTCATAGCGTATGCTGACGAGTGGGTTCAGAATTCATAGCAATTCATAGGGTTTCCAAGAAGTAGTTGGTGGGTTTGAACTGCTAACCTTGCAGTTAGAAAGAAGTCCAATGCTTATCCTACAGTGCCACATCAGGACTCCAGACACATCCATTAGTACATGTATAATTCCTTTCCTTTTTCCTAGGAAAATGAAATGATTTCTCTGACCAGTCAAGTTAGGTAGAATAATCTGAGTGTGCTTAGATTCAGTTCAGCTCTTTTCCTCTTGGGATTTGGCTGGCTGAGGAAAGGTCAGGTGTTACTGCAGGCTCTTCCTTATGATATAAGTTTTATAGGATGAGAGGCCTTGCTCTGTGTGGGAAATGCTTCAGGTTAGGAGTATATGGTTTCAGAAACTCCAACATCTAGTCCACTGACCAGAAAGGGTCAGTGTATATTTTAGCTAGAGGAACCACAGTGTTTCATTTGTAGAGAACCCCAGTTTTCTCCAGTAGTCTAATTGCAGGACCTCTGATAAGCAATGTTAGACCCAGCTGGGAATTATTTCTCATGAGAAATATAGTGCCCCTGTATAGGATTTCTGTGGATCCACTTATGGATTTGAAGCACAGACCTTGTGGTTAGGAGTCTAGTGCTTATCCTACAATGTCACACCAGGAGTCCAAAGGCCAATTGTCTTCTGGTTCATTTAGTAGCAGATTGTCAGGCCTGTCTCCTGAGGCACATCTGGGTGGATTCAAACCACCAGCCTTCCAGCTAGTAGTTGAGTGCTTATCCATAAACCTATTGTTATTGTTAAATGCCTTCCAGTTGGTTCCAATTTATAGCGACCCTGGAGGTGTTTCTGAGAATCAACTGGTGAGTGAACCACCTACTTTGAGGTTCAAACTGACCTTGTGGTATAGTGCTTATCCTTCAGTGTCACACCAGGACAATGATCTGGGTCCAGATAAATAGCAGACCATCCTATTTGCTTGGATAGCCCCCAAATTGTTGCTGATGTTCCCAAACAGGTTTGTAGTTTGCTCTCTATGGCCTCTTTGAACTTTCCTGAGCCTGTTTTTTAACTCAAAGGCCATAACTTTCATCAAAAGACCCCTAGCCAGAATACACGCTCTGATTGGTGACCATGTTCATCACGATAAGGGGAAGTGAAGGAAAAACATCATTGAAGCTGCAAACTAAGCCCTACAACGTTCAGTAGACTTCTGTGAACCTGGTTGGAGACCTGGTTGGCCAGCAGTGTGGCAAGAACTGGGGATTCTTGGGCCCAGAGTCAGTGACATAGTCACAGAAGACTAGAGTGGAAAGTGAAGTGTCCAGCTGATAAGAAGAGAGGGCATATGCACAAGAACACCCATACGTGCATATAATACCCACTTGACCTGGCTTCAATGGTTGGATGATCAGAGCTCAACTAGAAGAAAGAAGAGGAAAAAAAGAGTAATCTGATACAATTTGATGAACTTGACCTACACCTATAGATGCAGTAGCTCAAAAGAGGGAATGAATCTTTACAACAAGGATCATTCCCACCCCCTCCATACACAGAGTAGACAGGGATGGGCAACTTGGACATTGGCTACCCAAAATGGGAGGGCTACAAAGGCAAGAAGTGACTGGCTTCCAAGCTTCCAAGAGGAAACCTAGATCCAGAGGGCATGGAAGAAGGTAGAATCTCCACTGAGTAGTATCCAATCTGTCTAGGCAAGGCTGATGAAAGGAAATGAGGATAGGTCTCTTGTGATACAATAGTGAATAATTGTTATCAGGAGTGATTGTGAGGGTTGGAAATGTAAAGGTAGACTTTTTGTAGCAAGGAGGGGAGTGATTAACTTTCTAGTCTGGGAGCGGAGGTCCCTGGGACCATCAAGGGAGAAGAGCGGAGAAGCAGTAATGCCTGAGATAGAGGCAGAGATGATGACGTGGAGAGATGGAGCAGCTAGGGACTTCAGACCCAGAGAGGGAGAGGGGCTGTGTGCTGATGACAGGGGGTAGGCTTGTAGTGTATACCCTTTGATTGGTTGATGATGCATGGAGGGGATTGGAACCATGGCAATGAAACGATATACAACAGGATGAATGTAAAACTAATGTTCTCCCATGTAAACTATCACATAATTCACAATAAAACATTTTTAAAAATCCAATGCAAATAAAGTAAAAATATCTACATACCAAAAAGAGCCCCTATCCAGACTGAATCTGTAGGCATGGACAATGGGGGTAGAATTTGGAATTTTCTATTTGTGTCTCAGTGAGAACCATGCTTTGGATTAAACTGCGTCCATAAAATGTATTGCAGCTCTAAGCCCTATATCTGTAAATGTAATCCTATTTAGAAATAGGTTCTTCTTTGCTATGCTGGTTAAATCATACCTGAATAGGGTGGGTTCTAAATTTACTCACTTCTGAGTTTTAAAAAGAGTAGATTAGATATAAAGATGCAAACACATGGGAAGGTGTGGGGGAGGAGGGGAGACAGAAGCCAAGTGAGGTTTGTCTAGAAGCCAACGAACCAATGAATGCCCATGACTATCTACAAGAATGGAAGCAACAGCGCTAAGACCCTGATTTAGACGTTTCTCTTCCAGAACTGTGAAAAAATACAGTTCTGTTCTCTAAAGCCACCGACCTGTGGTATACCTGCAACTGCAGCACTAGAAATATAAAACACACAGCCTCTGGACCAGGAAATGGAACATCAATTTTTAATTCCAGCTCTACAGTTATTGAATTCTCTGACCTGGCTTGAAGGGCCAGTTCCCCCAACCTAATCCTTTTACAGAGAGGTGTGTGTCACATGAGCATTGGATTGAAAACCACGAGAAGTTGCTATACCTTCGGCCATTATTTCTGCATCTGTAGAATGAGGAGCAGGAATAAATAAGCCTCGAGACTGCTTCTCACTCTGGAATTCAGAGTTTTGAGATCTACTTGGGGTCACAGCATAAGGTCATTGTTGTTGTTAGATGCCATTGAGTCAGTTCCAACTCATAGTATCCCTATGGCACAACAGAATGAAACCCTGCCCGGTTCTGCATGACTCTTACAATTATTACACTTGAACCCATTGCTGCTGCCACTGTGCCAACCCATCTCTTTTTTGCTAACCTTCTACTTTACCAAGCATGATGTCCTTCTCCAGGGATTAGTCCCTCCTGATAAAATGTCTGAAGTATGAGAGAGGAAGCTTTGCCCTCCTGGCTGCTAAGGAGTACTCTAGCTACACTCATTCAACACAGATGTATTTGTTCTTCTGGTGCTTTCAATATCCTTCTCCAATAGCAGGAAGAAGAAGCAGCCTACTTCTGAATGGTTAGCCACTGAAAACTTTATGAATAGCATAAGGTAGTAGGAAGACTAAATCCACTTTTACTAGTCCCTAGTTTAGGGTTTGGGAGCCCTGGTGACATAGTAGATTATATGTTGGGCTGTTAACCACAGGGTTAGCAGTTGAAATTCACCAGCTGCTCCTTGGGAGAAAGATGAGACTTTCTGCCCTAGTAGGGATTTACAATCTTATGCAATGTTGCTATGAGTTGGAACCAATTCATTGCCACACAACAACAGCAGTTTAGGATTCTAGTCTCATCACTTAAGATTTTAATGTCTTTACAAATTGGGCTGTGAACCTCAAAGTCAGCAGTTGGAAACTATCAGCTGTTCCGTGGGAGAAAGATGAGGCTTTCTGCTCCTGTAAAGATTTACAGCCTCGGAAACCCTGTACAGGTTCACTATGAGTCGGAACCGACTCCATGGCATATAACCACCATTGTCTCTGACTGTAGCTCTGTTCTTATCTCAACTCTTGGAGTTGGGCCATGAGATGCTGAGTGTTTGCATATTTTCCCAAACCTGTGGACACATTGGTTACAACACTGTGTAGTTTAGAATCAACTGGATAGCACCCAATGCCACTTTGCAAAGAGCTTTCACATACATCATGAATCCAGAATCTGACAGTCTTCTAAGAGTTAAATATCCATTTTCCATTTGGAAAATTGACTTTTAGAGAGGTTATGAATTCAAGGCCCCATGGCTGGTGAGTTATGGACAGAACTGGGCAAGAGTTCAGGTCACCTGATTCCTAGCCAAGTGCTATTTACTTGCCACATGGAGGGCATGCTGGAAAGACGATAACATGGCTCTTTGGGGGGAATCAGAGAGTTGGATGAAGGAGACTTGAGGTCAGGCTCAAAGGAGAAGTTAGGATGCATGGTTACCCCACCCTGGCACATGTGCACTGCTACCATGCTAGATTTTTCTTTATTCACCTCCTTTTAATTATAGAAGCCAGATGTGCTCATCATAGGTTTATTTAATCAGAACAGAAGAGTGAAAAGAAAAACTCAGCTCCAGCCCATCCAAACCCTCTCTCAGAATGTCTTAAGATTGTCTGGGATTACTGTTACCATCTTTTCCCTGTTCTCTGACATGGTCCCTGAAATGCTTGTGAGGGTAGCAAGAAGTCTTCTACATATGGTTTAGATAGGAGTGGGATTTTGGCATCTGGCTCACAGTACTTGTTCCCTCTCCAGTTTGGAGTTCCCTCAGCTAGCTATACATGGAAGTGGGAGATAAAGCATCATTTGATGAATAGTGCACAAATAGATGTCATCTGCTAGAAGCAAAGCTTCTCTGGGCCGAAGCATAAGACTAAGTTCTGGAAGCCTGGAAGGACTTGCTTTCCTTCTCCTCTGATGCGAGAATCATTGAATCTGCAGAGCCTACTCATTCCCTCCTTCCCACACGTCCAGTAAGAGAAGTGGAACAGAGAAGATGGGCTAGAGGGATGGTCAAGCCTACTCTGCTCACTGCCTGGAGGCAGGGAGTGAGAGAGAACAGCTAAGCATTTGACTTTTAGCCAAATTCTTTCTGTTATACAGAACAGTCACTCTGCCCACTAGTTTTCAAAAATGGTTTAGTAATGTCCTAGCTTTGAGCACTTACTAATGCCCTACCTTTCATCTCTTATACTTCAGACATGTTATCAGGAGGGACCAGCTCCTGGAAAAGGACATGTTGGTAAATTGAAGGGTCAGCAAAAAAGAGAAGGACTCTCTAGTGAGATGGATTAGCACAGTGGCATCAGCAATGGACTCAAGTGTAACATTATTTGTAAGGATGGCACAGGACTGGGCAGTGTTTCAGTCTGTTGTGCACAGGATTACTATGAGTCAGAACCGACTCGATAGCATCTAACAACAACAAGCTTTGAGTGATTCTTTCTCTCTCAGGCCTACTCCCTTAGGGACAAAGATGGACATATGTGTAAAGTAGTAGAAATGTCCTTGACTTATTCATAATTATCCTATTAATTTGGCTCCTTTTATTTTTGACACAGCCTTCCAACAGTCTTATATAAACATATACAAATACTCTTTGAGGTAGACTACATTGATGTCTACTGTATTGTTGTTGTTGTTAAGTGCTGTCAAGTCATCCCAATTAATAGCGACCCTGTATAGGGTTTCCAAGAAGCAGTTGGTGAGCTTGAACTGCCAACCTTGTGATTCAAACTGACTTTGCAGTCCAGCATTTTAACCACAGTGCCACACCAGGATTCTGATTTGGGAATCCGAGATAATAAAGATACAGTCCCTGTTCTCAAGTAGCTTACAATCCAGAATGGGTAACAGACACTCAGTGGTTGAAATAAAGAGCTTTACTATTAGTGATGATAATAACTACCTATTCACTTAAGTATATAAAGGTATTATGCCAAGCCCACTACGTGTTTTATCGTACTCAGTCCTCACAGTAACCCTACAAGGTAATTTTATTTCTCTCACGTTTCACATGAGGCTGAAAAGGAGTTAAAGTAGCTTTTCAAGGTCAAACAGATAAGTGGCTGAGTCAGGAGTTGCAGCAAAAATTCCACCTTTGAGTGTAACCTCTACATTGCTGTTGTTAGTTGCTGTTCATTTTGATTCACGGTGCCCAGTGTGTGCAGAATAGAATCGCTCCTTAGGGGTTTCAAGGTCGTAACATTCTGGAAGAAGATTGCAAGGCCTGTTTTCCATGGTGCCTTTGGGTGGGTTCAAACTGCCAACATTTGGGCTGAATCTAATGCTTAACTGTTGCACCACCCCGGGGCTCCATCCATGTCATTGTATTCTTACAAGAGAGGATGGCATGGGTGCTGTGGGATCATCAAGAAGGGTAGTTACCAGATTGCAGAGGTCAGACAGTGACCACAGAGAAACTGGCACATCAATCTGCAAGTGCTCGAACACCTATCAGGGGCACCCCACCCCATTAAATGAGGGGAAGAAAGAGAGGGCATTAGAAGGTCAGGTGTGTACAAGACATCTTAGCAGGAGAGAGAGAGAGAGGAGGAGGCAGATGCTGCAAAGGGCTGGAGGGGTGTGGAAAGGGGTGATGTGAAGGCGGAGCTTCACATGAATATATAATTAAACTAATTCACTTCAGGGTTAATCCAGAAAAGTTCAATAATGGTCACTATTGAGGCTGGTTGACATGGATATATTATCGCTGATAAGAACACAAATGGAAATATCTAAAAGAGGAGGGAGGGGGAGATATCAGGGCATCAGGAGCCGGAATCTCGACCATCTGGAATCCTTCCGAGAGTTGGCAGCCCATTCCAGAGCCTCAGGTATCTTGCCAAAATATTTTCTAAAGGAGAGAAAAACAATAATGTTGCCTGCTATAATAATGTACCAGCAACTCCTCACACTGGCGTTTGTAGACTTCCTGCCAATGGCCTGGA
The DNA here is from genome assembly GCF_000296735.1 of Chrysochloris asiatica. Classification (NCBI taxonomy): domain Eukaryota; kingdom Metazoa; phylum Chordata; class Mammalia; order Afrosoricida; family Chrysochloridae; genus Chrysochloris; species Chrysochloris asiatica. Next base: position 44,853 of record NW_006408570.1, on the reverse strand, counting down.
GAGTCTATAATGGGCAGATAGCAAAGGCAGCAAGGGGCGGGAGGGAAGCAACTGAGTGATTGAGCTGTGCCTACTTGGGTTTTTATTATCATTGCTGCCGTTAACCATATGCCTTTCAAAGGCATTGACAAACCTGGACCGATTTCAAAGGAATTCCTAAACCCAGATTTCATTATCATTACATCTCCGGATTGTCAGCACGTTGTGCAGGAAACACAAATTTATGGGCGATCTTAAATGTTTCTCCATAAATGTTGATCATTCACTCCTGTCATTACCTGAGATGGCTGAGATGTTGAAATAGATGCTAATAAATGATCAATCCGGCTTATTTCCATGTAATGAAATGCATTGCTTGTCTTTGGAATAGGATGTCTTGCTACTTGAGTAGGTTCCAGAGCTGCATAAAAAAGGGATTAAAATGGTTTCTTTTTTAGTCTGTTTAGTTGTTCCTTACCACCCCTCCCTCATGACCACTTTTTGAAAACAGAATGAAAACAGAACCCATCTGCTGGAAACGCTGGGTTTTAAGTACAGCACAGACCCTGTTTGTGCTGCAGCTGCCTGCCAAGGCGTTTGCCATTTTTGCTATCACTGCATACCCATTTGGTTATGGCACCAGCTCTTTTCCCATACCTCTTGCGTTTATCCACCATGTCCAAATTGAGAAACTAAACTAGAGGCAACTGGTGTCTTCTTACTCAGGATGACCGATGAGTCAAGAGCAGAACTTGGGAGATCCCACATGCAAATGGGGCTCTGGAGCTTTACAGGGTCCTAGACTCCATCTCAAAGGACAGACTGTTCCTTTGCATGGTGGTGGTAGTTATGTGCCGTGGAGTCAGTTCCAACTCATAGCGACCCTTTATAGCATTTCCGAGGCTGTAAATCTTTACAGGAGCAGAAAGCCTCATTTTCCTCCTAAGGAAGAGCTGGTGATTTTGAACTGCTGACCTTGAGGTTAGCAACCCGACTCATAACCACTAAGCTATCAAAGCTCCTTGCTCCTTTGCATGGAGAACTAAGAACCATAATACAGTTGGTATTTAGTTAAGATTTGTGTGAAGGGAGCAAAGTAAAGAGATAAATTTTGTGGAAATACAAGTGTCTTCCATTTGAGAGTAGTTCTTAAATGGGTGGAGTATGCAGAGATTTTGGGTTATTCCATCCAAAATGAAAGACAAGTTATTTACCTCATCACTAAGCAGAAGACCAGTGTTTCAGGGACTTCTTTGGTTACTGGAGGTTGCATGTAAATGTCCTGCTTCAAACCATCAATTGGATAAAACAAATAGCTCTCTGAGAGCCAATACAATCATGTTTACCACCTTACAGTGAAAGCATGGGGTCATTAATTTTTTGTTGTTGTGTACTTATTGTGTGCCAGCAATTTTTAAAAGTACTTTAGTGTGCATTAGCTCAATCCACAAATGATAAAAGACGGATCTAGGCTTCCAAACCCATTGTGTACTTATTGTGTGCCAGCAATTTAAAAAAGTACTTTAGTATGTATTAGCTCAATTAATCCACAGATGATAAGGGATGGATCCAGGCTTCCAAACCCATGGCTCATAACCATTATACTCTATTACTTTCATTTTCAGATCTATTTCATTTTATTAGTTTTGGAGTTTGCAATCTCCAGGTGATGTCCATTCCTCATCTAGTTTATCATAATTCCAGTGTTCTTCAATTTATGGAATGAATGATAAATTTAACCACCACCTACACACCACCCACTTATACAGGGTCACTATGGGTCAGAATTAACTCGATGACACTTAACAACAACAAGAACACACCCACTTACAATAGTGAGAGGTGGGAATGAGTAAGAGATTTACCATAACTTGTATTTTAATGGAAAGAAAAAGGGGAAGGTAATTATTCAAATCTTCAAATACTCTGAAAGCTGTGCAGAAATGTGCAATTGAGTCAGAATTTAGCAATCCACACATAGAAATTTTGCCCTTTTTCTCCATGCTCCAAGTAAATATATAACCCCCAGGATTTTAGGATGATTCCAGTAACTATTTTTTTAAAATAGAACTATCTTTATTCATCATTTTCCTTCTGGATTGTAATCCCAGATGAAACAATGCTTTGTCCTCATTTACCACACAAGATGAAGACTTTAGGATATGAGTACTCCTTTGGCTATAGCCACATCCTGTATATATAAAAAACACCTTGCTCCCAGCCCCAAACTTTCTTGTCAACCTCTTCTTTCACTTTTCAGTCAATGGAGAGTCTGTGAAGTCAAATAGTCAGGGCTCATTCTGTGGAATTTCCAAATGTGATCAACTATTTTTTATTGTTATTTTCAATTTCCCTCCACCTGTACAGGGTCGCTATGAGTCGGAACCGACTCCACGGCACATAACAACAACAACAACAACCCTCTAAGGGTAGTTGGATCTTCTGTTCACTAAGTTATTTTTAAGGATAGAAATTAATGCTAAGAAGTGGGTATGCAATTCTAAATACAGAAGCTATTTCCTAGCTTCCTAGAAAAATTGCTGTATCTAAGGAATATTGTTATTAAGTGCCGTCAAGTTGGTTCTGACTCACAGTGACCCTGTATAGTTTCCGAGGAGCAGCTGGTGAGCTTAAACTGCTGACCTTGTGGTTAAAACCTACTTTGCAGTCTAGCGCATTAACCCACAATGCCACGCCAGGACTTTGTGTCTAAGGAATTGTTGTTGTTAAGTGCGGTCAAGTTGGTTCCCACCCATTCACTGTACAAGGTTTCCAAGGAGCAACTGGTGAACTTGAACTAATGGCCTTGCAGTTCAAACTGACTTTGCAGTCCAGTGCATTATGCCAGGACTTTGCAGTGTGCCAACAATCCCATCTAAAGAATAGAGAACTATAGAATATGGATAATAAATATGGATAATAAATCCTTTCAAGATAGTGGATGATTGTGAGGACTAGAAGAAATCATATAAAGTTCCAGTTCTCATCACCTAACAAGGACTGAATTAATTTAAAAATGTTTTGTCATTGTGTTTATTGTTCTTGTTGTTACTATCATCATATAAGCTTTTCTTTTATTCTTTTTTGCAGCAGATATTATTTGTTTACAATTTATTTTATTGTGTTTTAGGTTAACATTTGCAGTGCAGTGAATTTTTAATGTCTCTTCTAGCCATGATTGTTGTAAATTCCCACCAAATGACTTTATCTTGATGAGTCTGGATAAGAAAAGGTGTGGAAGATGCTGATAGATGATATGATTCAGTTGTGAGTCATAACAGGGCTTATTGTGATTGGTCAATTTTGCGATCTCAGAAAGGAGGGAGAGGGTATAGGGAGAAATCTCAGTATCATGAAAGAAGATGAGCCAGGAGTGGAGTGCCAGGACCCTGAGATCCTTGCACATCGAGTCTCCTCAACTCCGAGACAGAAAGCGGTGCCACCAGAGGAGTAGCAGCAGCAGAACCAAGAGCCAGAGCACCAGATGGAGCAGAGGGCTTCCCAACCCACAGTAAAGCTGAGTGCCTTTGGGCTGGAAGCCTATTTGTAGAGTGTGGTGCCTCCAGGCACTTAATTGAGGAGTTAAAGGTTAGTACCTTTAGGCTGAGGCTTATAATGGAGTGGAGTGGCCTTTGGTCATTTGTCAGTAGCCCTAAAAAAGCTTTTAACATTGTTAATCAGGGCAGAGGCCAGGCAAGGGGCCAAGAGCCACAAAAAGGCCTACCTGCAGGCATGGTTGAGGAGAGACTATCCTGACTGTAAGAACTGTGTCCTCAATATTTCTGACCCTGAATTATAGTTTGTAAACTTCCTTAGTAAGTCCCATAACTGTGAGTATGATGTCTTATTTCTTTGTGGTCACTGCAATGAATTACTGAACTCAAGTGAGTAGAGAGTGATGTGGTGTCTGGTGCCAATTTTTTTTTTGCAATGATTATACAGCAAATTATGTTCCAGTTTTACAATTTTTATACAACTTGTTCTATTACATTGGTTACATTTTTCTCAATGCAGCAACATTCTTATATTGCCATTCTTTTTGTTCTGTTTCAATTACTCTAGTTTCTCTGCCCCTCCTTAGCATCTCATCTTTGTTTTAGGGTGAATGTTGACCATTTGATTTCATGGGATGATTGTTGTTGTTGTTAAGTGCCGTTGGGTCGATTCTGACTCATAGCGACCCTGTATAGGGTTTCTGAGGAGCAGCTGGTGAGTTTGAACTGTCAACCTTGCAGGTCACACTGACCTTGAGGTAGAGTATTTATCCTACAGGTTTCATAGAGTAGTTTATTATTTAAGAGAGCTCAGTATTCACAGTGTTTATTTTATAAGCTGCTATCTTATTTGGATGAATATCAGGAGTAGTTTCAGTTCCAAGTTCAAAGTGTATCTAAGGTGATAGTCTAAGGAGTTTCTCTAGTCTCTATTGGTCTAGTAAATTCCTTTTTTAGGAATCTGAATTTTATTCTACATTTTCCCCCATTCTATTTGTGATTTATAAGCTTTTGTTAAAAACAACCTATTGACAAAAGGAGAGTCAAGAAGAGAATCCAAGTAAAGAACTATATTTACAAGTGTTATTTGCAATACCAATTTAAACATAGAACTAGAAATAAATACTAAAGAAACTAAATTTACAGAATGAGCTGTATATGTTGTAGCAACATAAAATATAAATATCATGTACTAGAAGCCAGGGAATAAGAAGAAGTGAAAGAGTTCTAATTTGTTTTAGGTGTATCTCTAGAATGTACTATAAAGTTGGGTTTTGCTTTGTGAGCCAATCTGAAAGTCTTTTTGTATTTTCTTTTTTAAAATTGTTTTATTGTGAATTATGTGATAGTTTACATGGGAAAACATTAGTTTTACATTCATCCTATCGTATATCATTTCACTGCCATGGTTACAATCCCCTCTTATGCATCATCAACTAACCAAAGGGTATATCCTGCAAGCCTCCCCCACCCCCGGTCGTCAACACACAATCCCTCTCCCTCTCTGGGTCTAAAGTCCCCAGCTGCTCCATCTCTCCACGTCATCATCTCTGCCTCCATCTGTGGCATCACTGCTTCTCTGAGTAAGGTCCCGCTGTCTGCTCTTCTCCCTTGATGGTCCCAGGGACCTCTACTCCTAGACTGCAAGTTAATTGCTCCCCTCCTTGCTACAAAACGTCTACCTTTACATTTCCAACCCTCACATGTATTTTCTTTTTAATAATTTATTTAATTTGTTGTTAAGAATTGTTAGGTCCTGTCAAGTTGATTTCCACTCATAGTGACCCTATGCACAACAGCATAAAACACTGTCATCCTCACAACTGTTAGGTTGGAGCCCATGGTTGCTGCCACTGTGTTAATCCATCTTGTTGGGGGTCTTATTATTTTTTCACTGACCCTCCACTTTTTCAAGCATGATGTCTACTCTAGGGACTGGTTCCTCTTGATAATATGTCTAAAGTATGAGGAACGAAGTTTTGCCCTCATTGCTTCTGTGGAGCATTTTGGTTGTACTTCTTGTTGTTGAACACATACACAGCAAAAACGGAAAGTGAGAACAGCTGTACAACTAAAAGAATGTAATCATGGTCATGGAATTGTACATGTAAGAACTGGAATTGGTCTGCTTTTGCTGTGTATTTGTTGATGAGAATATATACAGCAAAGACATGGACCAGTTCAAGGTTCTACATATAGAATGCCAGGACAATGATTGCATTCTTGGATTTGTGCAACCATTCCCACCTTCCATTTCTGAGTTGTTCCTCTTCCATTAATATGAAGTCACTGTCCCCTGAGGTCCTAGTTAATCTTTTGAGTTGTTATTGATTTGATTT
>NW_006408570.1:9670-12133 GCF_000296735.1 Chrysochloris asiatica | reverse complement strand
TTTGAACTATTCAGTATCTCCTTGTTCTGTTCTAATGACTGCCTCTAGGTCTACCTACAGGTGTTAGAATACCCATTCTTTACAATGTTATCCATAGTGTGCCATGATTCACACAGTCAAAAGCCTTTGCATAGTAAAGTATAAGTAAACATCTTTCTGGTATTCTCTGTTCTCAGCTAAAATCCATCTGATGTCAGCAATGATATCCCTTGTCCCATGTCCTCTACTGAATCCAGCTTGCATTTATGGCATTTCCCTGTCGATGTACTGTTGCAACCAATTTGAAATTATCATCACAAAATTTTACTTGAATGTGATATTAATGATATAATTCAATAATTTCCATATTCTGTTGGGTCATCTCTCTTTGGAATGGGCACAAATATGGGGTTCTTTCCATTGATTGGTAGGTAACTATCTTCCAAATTTCTTGGCATAGATGAGTGAGCGCCTCCAGTGCTGCATCAATGTGTTGAAAGATTTCACTGTATATGCTGTCAATTCCTGAAGCTTTGTGTTTGCCATTGCCTTCAGTACAGCTTGGACTTCTGCCTTCAGTACCATCAGTTCTTGGTTATATGCTACTTCTTGAAATGGTTGAACACCGACCATTTCTTTTTGGTACAATGACTGTGTGTTCCTTCCATCCTCTATGATGCTTTCTACATCATTCAATGTTTTGTGGATAGAATCCTTTAATTTTTTTCTACAGTTCTTTCAACTTCAAAAATGCTGAGTGTGTTTTTCTTTTGATTTTCTAACGCCAGGTCTTTGCACACTTCATTATAATACGTGACTCTTGTCTTCTCGAGCTGCCCTTTGAAATTTTCTGTTGAGCTCTTTACTTCCTCATGTCTTCCATTTGCTTTAGCATGTCTACACTGAAAAGTCAGAGTCTCTTCTGACAATGATTTTTGTTTTTTCTTTCTTTCCTTTTTAATGATCTTTTTGCTGTCCTCTTGTATGACTCTCTTGATGCCATCCCAGAGCTTTTCTGGTCTTTGGTCATTATTGTCTAATGCATCCAATCTGTTCTTGGGATGGTCTCTGATTTCAGAGGGGATATATTCAAGGTCAGTCATATTTTGACTTTCCTGGACTTGATTTGATTTTCTTCAGCTTCAACCTGAAGTTGCATATGAGCAATCCATGGCTTGTTCCACAGTCTGCCCCTGGCCTTGTTTTGCCTGGTGATATTGAGCATCTCTACCATGTCATTAACGTAGTGGTTACGAATCGGAGTGCAAACCGCAAGGTCAGAAGTTCGAAACTACCAGCTGTTCCTCAGGAGAAAGATGAGGCTTTCTGCTCCTGTAAAGATTTACAGCCTCGAAAACCCTGTACAGGGTCGCTATGAGTCAGAACAGACTCCCTGGCACGTAACAACAACAACTATCTCATTCCACAGATTTAGTAAATTTTATTCATGTGTATTCCATCTGTGAGTTCTATGTAAATTTTCACCTTTTATGTTGTTTTTAAAAGGTTATTGCAATGAATAAGTCATTGATCTTGCAAAATCTATCATGTGATCTCCAGCATCGTTTCAATTACCAAGACCATATTTTCCCATTCTTGACCCTTCCTTTTTGTTTCCAACTTTTGCATTCCAATCACTAGTAATTATCAATGCATCCTGGTTGCATGTTGCATGTTTGATCAATTTCAGACTGAAGAAGTTGGTAGAATTCTTCAGTTTCATCATCACTGGTGTTAGTGATTTCTGCATCAATTTGAATAATAGTGGTATTAACTGGCTTTCTTTGTAGGTGCAGGGATTTTATCCTATCACATTGTACTTCAAAATAGATCTTGAAATGTTCTTTTTGATGATGAATGTGAATCTTCAATTTGAAATTCCTGGAATAGTAAATCATATGATTGTTGGATTAAAAATAGCCAATACCAGTCCATTTCAGTTCACTACTGCCTAGAATATTGATCTTTATACATCCTGTTTCATTTTTGACAGCTTCCAATTTTCCCAGATTCATTCTTTGCACATTTCATGTTCCAGTTATTAAGGGATGTTTGCAGCTGTTTCTCCTCGTTTTGAGTGGTTCGCCATCAACAAATAAAGGTCCCAAAAGCTTTGTTCCATTCACGTCATTATGGTCAACTCTATTTTAAGGAGGCAGCACTTCCCCAGCTATATTTTGAGTGTCTTCCAACCTGAGGGGCTCATCTTCTGGCACCAGTTCTGATAATGTTCCATTGCTATTCATAAGGTTTTCAATGGCTAAGCATTCAGGAGTAGTCTGCCTCTCCTTTTTCCTAGTCTGGCTTAGTGTGGAAGCTCTGTTGAAACATGTTCATCATGGGTGAACCTGTTGGATTTGAAATATTGATGGCATGGCTTCCAGTATCACAAAATCCATGCAAGCCACCACCGTACAACAAACTGACAGATGAGTGGTATGGAATACAGTAGGCTGTAGCAATTCCACCTTGAGGTGGTGGTGG
>NW_006408570.1:3804-9325 GCF_000296735.1 Chrysochloris asiatica | reverse complement strand
GTTGGAAACAGCCTAAATGTCCATCAACAGAGGAATAGATAAACAATATGTGGTACATACATACAGTGGAATACTTCTCATAGTAGTATAAGAGAAATACTAATCATAAAAGAAATGAAGTTCTAGTATGTACATGCTACCTCATGGATAAACTTTGAAAATGTTATACTGAGTGCAACGAGTCAGTCACAAAAGGATAAATATTTTTTGATTCTAATTATATGAAACATGTAGAATAGGCAAGTATATAGAGAGCAAAGTTTTTTAAATGGTTGTCAGACGAGGGGGTGGGGGACAAAAACAATGCTAACACCACTCTGTTAAGGGTAATGGGAAAATTCGGGAACAGTTAACGGTGTTGATTGAATAATATGATGAATGTAATTAGTATTACTGAACTATACATATGAAGATTGCTGAAAAGGCAAAAGTTTTGATACTTATGAACTTATCACAATAAAAATAGAGGGGAAAAAACTTTCATGGGCAACTCACATGGGGGATGAGTTCCCCCTCTTTTCTTCTTGTGCCTTTGTCCCAAGGCTAGACCCTAGTTGTGGAGCAGTACAAGGGTACCTGTGGCTAACACTTGAACAGAAACTTATGTTTCAGACCAAAGATACCAGGAAGATGGGCCCCTGCAGGTCAGAGAGTAGAAGGTATATCCTATAAGGTAGAGAGACTAGAAGAGTTCTGGGATGGCACTATAGGTTAAGTGCTATGTCAGTGCTTCAAAGCCAGAAGCAGCTCCTCAGAAACCCTATACAGGGTCGCTATGAGTTGGAACTGACTTGACGGCACTAAACAACAACAGAGAGCTAGAGATGGGCTCCACTAATTCGGTATATAAACCAAAACCCTATGCATGCATGGACAGATACAAAGATTTGAACCACCTGATCAAATCCAGGCATGTGTAACCACTGAGAACAAATGAGTAAGTAGCACAGACACCAATGAAGGTAGTGAAGATTAGATGACCTAGTAGAGTTTGAACCACTTGCACAACTTTTAGATTTAATCAGAATAGAAAACAAAATAAGTCAGCAAATGAACAAAGTCAAAAGTGAGTTATTTGAAAATTGATGTGCTTTAGCTAGCTAGACAGAGAGAATAAAACAAGAACAACAAGAAGAAGAGCTAGAAAGGTGGAGGAGGAGGAAGGGAGAATAAGGAAAGGAGGGAGGAGAGGATGGGCAAAGCAAGAAGAGGAGGTAAGAGATCAGGGGACAGTGGAGACAGAAATCCATACAAATTCAACATGCTTTTAAAGGATTAGAGAATATGATGAAAAACTTGATGCCTACAAATTTCAATAATCTAGATGAAATGACCAATTTAAAAACAAAATTACAACTTACCAAAATTACCACAATAAAGAAATAAAACATGTGAATGATCTTATATTTATGAAAGAAAATGAATTTGTTACAATTAAACTATTTACACAGAGAAAACTCCAGGCCCACATGACTTTATTGGTGAACCTATGAAATATTCAATGAAAAAAAATTATACCACTCTTGCACAAACTTTTTTGAAAAAATAGAGGAGGAATAGTTACGGTCTACTTTATTTTACAAAACCAGAAAACCCTTATGCTAAGCCCAAAGACATGACTTAAAATGAAAACTACAGACCAGTATACCTCCAGATCTGAATGCCAGGCAGCTCTATATGTACACAATAGAACTACTCAGAATGGTTTTCAAGGCTGTGAGCTTTCAGAAGCAGATGACCACGTCTGCCTTTTCAGATGTGTCTGGGTAGGTTCAAACCACATTTCATCTAATAGTCAAGCACATACTTAACTGTTTACCCCACTGACAGACTCCTTATTTGAACAACGTTGTTAATGTTGTTAAGTGCCGTCGAGTTGGTTCCGACCCATAGTGACCCTGTCTAGGGTTTCCAAGGAGCGGCTGCTGGGTTTGATCAGCCACCTTGTAGTTCAAACTGACTTTGCAGTCCAGCGCATTATCTTGCAGCATCTCACCTAATCACTGTAAATTCATCATAGTGGTGGTGTTGGTTATGTGCCATCGAGTCAGTTCTGACTCCTAGCAACCCTGTATAGGGTTTCCAAGGCTGTAAATCTTTCCAGGAGCAGAAAGCCTCATCTTCCTCCTGAGGAGTGGTTGGTGGATTTGAACTGCTGACTTTTCAGTTACAGACCAACTTGTAACCTACTATGCCACCAGGGACCCTTAAATTCACCATATTACAGAATAAAAGAGAAAAACAACATGATCATCTCAATAGACCTAGAGCTTACTCAGATTTTACTGATTTTTACACAAGCTCATTTGTATGTGACATTTTGCATAGTTGTATTGATTTGTCTTCAAGTGCCTATTTTTATCTTTCAGTGTCTGTTTTTCTGTTATCCCTTCTTTTATGCTTTTCATCTCAGACACTGGGTTTTCCTTCTGTGGAAGTTTTATATTTTAAAGAACATGCCTTCCAAATTTCTTCTTAATTTGCTCAAGGTTTTCTCTGTCTTCTTGAAAATACTGATCATAGTTATAGTGACTGTTTTAATGCTCTGGTTACTAATTACAATCTGCTTAATTTATGGATCAGTTAATTTTGATAGGTGCCAGGCATTGTGAGTTTTACCTTGTGGGGCATGGAAAATTCTTATTCTTGTTTTAGGGTGTAATTAAAATAACTGGAAACAATAAGATCTTTTAGGACTTGTTTTAAGCTTTCTTAGGTGAAACCAGAATAGCTTTTAGTCTAGGGTTAATTTTTACTCATTACTGAGTTAATCCTGTTCTAAGTACTCCTATTTTATGGCATTTTGTTTTGTTTTGTTTTTCATTTTGACTGGTGGGAACATAAACTATTTCTAACTCTGTGTGAGCTCCAAGGACTTTTCTGTCCATTTCTTTCACATAGTTCTTTCCACAGATGTATGTGCTGATCCATACTCAGCTAACACTGAGGGAAACCATCTGCAGAGTTTTGCATAAGCAAACTTTTCTGCTTAGGTCTCATCTCTCTGATACTCTGACTTCTGAACTGAACTTGTGTTTATTTTCCCAAACTCCTTTTTTTTTCTCTTTCTTTTATAAGCTTTTATTGTGCATTGAGTGATAGTTTACATGGGAAAACAATGGCTTGCGCTCATACTATCGTATTTCATTTCATTGCAATGATTACAATCCCCTCCATGCATCGTCATTTAACAGTATTTGCTTCTTTTCCAACACCCCCAAAATGTTTTTGATGTACACAAAAAACACTCAGGAATATATAATCATTTAAACAACCTAAAGGCGCATTCTACAAGCCTGCCTCCTGGATGCTAGCACGCAGCCTTTCTCTTTCCATGAGTCTAGAGTCCCCAACTGCTATCTCTCCATGTCATCATCTCCACCTCCATCTCTGGTGTTGCTGCTTCTCTGGATAGGGTCCCACATTCTGCTCGTGCTCTTCTCCTTTCTCCAAACTCCTTTTCCTGTCTCTTAAATTCTGCTTCCTCTTGGTTCTCCCTTCCTCAACTATAGATTAGAAAGTCTGTGCAGAAAGTAATTTGGGCAGTCATAAAACTCACCTAATTTTTTCCTCTTTCCCTTCTTGTCCAATATCTAAAAACTCCTTTTTTTTTTTTTTCATGTATTTTGACCATTGCTTTTTATTTTATTAAGGTATAAGACTAAATTCTGTATTTACTCTACTTTGGTTAGGAACAGAAGTCTCAGCATATTTTAATTTTATTTTTGAGTTATAGTTCTTATTTGGTAATTTTCTAAGTAGAGAATGTGTTTAACAGACTTCCATGTACCTTTAACAGTTACCGACATTCTGAATTTTATCTTTTTTTGTTTTGTTTTGCTGAAGTAATTTAAAATGAATCCAGTGTTATAACATGGATGAATCTTTAAAACAGTATGCTCAATGAAAGAAGCCAGTTATAAAAGATGACATATTACATGATTCAATTTATATGAAATGTAAAAAATAACAACAAAACCCACTGCTTTCAAGTTGATTCTGAGTCATAGTGACCCTGTAAGACAGACTTGAACTGTTCCATAGGGTTTCTAAGGTTGTATATCTTGATGGAAACAGACTGCCTCATTTTTCTCCTACAGAGCGGCTACTGGGTTCAAACCACTGACCTTAGGTTATCAGCCCAATACTTGACCTCTGTGGCACCCAATAGGCAAATGCATAAGACAGAAGGTAGATCAATGGTTGCCAGGGACTTGGGGCAAGAGCACATAGGGAGTGACTGTTAATGGTAGAGTTTCCTTTTGAGTTGATGAAAACATTCTAAAATTAGATAGTGATGATGGTTGCACAGTTTCGTGATACTAAAAATGACTGAATCTTACACTTTGAGAAGGTGAATTGTGTGCCATGTAAATTACATCTCAAAAGCTACACATGTGAATAGAAATACATCTACAGCTATTTTCACCAATTGTGTATACATTTGGGTGATTGGTTGCTTTGATATATATTTGGATTTTGAAATGTACTCATTTTTCTAAAAATATGTCATTGCTTTCAAAGAAGTAATGGTGCAGGTGAATTTCAAGACCTAAAGGTAGGGCAATGGGTGAGTAATGGCAAGAGGAATAGATTTGGGGAAGAAAATCTTGAACCTGGTAGCTGTTAATCTGCTGGGCCTGACTTGCTACTAAAGTGCAAACTTCATTAGCACGAATCCAATTAATAATAAGACTTAGTTTTTTTTGTTATATTAAGCTGAGCACATAAAAAATAAAAACCCATGATGTAATTTTACTGAACTCAAAGAGGATCTGTTGGTACAGATAATTTACTGACAGAAAAGCTACTTTCAAAGTGGCAAGAACAGAAATATTTCCTTTTTGTGTTGTGCCTCTGATTTAATCATGGAAAAATGTGCCCTGCAAACATTATCTCAGCAGGTAAATCCATAATTAGAGCTTTAATTTTCCTCTAGGCACTTTTCCCTGCATTGTCCAAAAACCCAATGAGAGGTATCTATAAAACCATGATAATTGCTTTAAACATTTTCATTGCCAACACTACTACAAAGCTGATGTGTGGGAAGTGGGAAGTTGCATGGTGTCATAGGAGAAAAGTAGCTGCGTGACTTATGTCTAAATTCCTCCCTCTCAGAAGGGTTGGCTGGGAGAGCCACAGTATTCCTATTAATACTTCCAATTGAAGATACTTTCCACTGAAGCACCCATCACAGAGAACGCTTTCATGGGTTACCAGAGCATCTGCAACAAGATGAAGATAATCGGACTTTGTTTTTCCATGAATGACAAAGTTGGTAGCCAATGGCAGGTGAAAGGAGAAGAATCCAGACAGCTTTCTTCACTGATTTCTGCACATCTCCAATATCTTGATTTTAAACTTCTTTCTCTTTATCTATATAGGGTCACCACAGGTTGGAACCGACTCGATGGCACTTTACAACAACAGCAACAATACTTCCAGCTATTGCTTACAGTGCAGCTTGGACTTCTTCCTTCCATACCATTGGTTCTTGATCATACGCTACCTCTTGAAATGG
>NW_006408570.1:0-3104 GCF_000296735.1 Chrysochloris asiatica | reverse complement strand
CCACCATCTCTTTCCACAGATGTAGTCAGCTTGATTCCTGTATATACCATCTGCTGAGGTCCATGTATACAATCTCCTTTTATGTTGTTCACAAAAGGTACTTTCAATGAATGTCATTGGTTTTGCAATATTATATCATATACTCATGAGATCTCCAGTATAGTTTCTATCACCAATGTCATGTTTTCTAAGTACTGGTCCTTCTTCTTTGTTTCCAACCTTCACTTTCCAATCATCAGCAATTGCCAATGCATCTCGATTGCATGTTTGATCAATTTCAGACTAAAGAAGTTAGTATACTTCTTTAATTTGATAATCACTGGCTTTAGTGGTTGGTGTGTAAATTGGAAAAATAATGGTAATAGCTGGTCTTTTTTTTGTGTGTGTGTGAACTGAGTGACAGTTTACAGGGCAGATTATCAGTTTTACATTCAACAAATCATGCACTTTTTTTCATTACATTGATTATAATCCCCTCCTTGTACCAGCTGTTCTGTGGAAGAAAGATGAGGCTTTCTGCTTCCATAAAAATTTACAGCCTCGGAAACCCTGTACAGGGTCGCTATGAGTTGGAACCAACTCCACGGCACATAACCAACCAACCAATGTACCATCAGATAACAGTATTTCTCTCAGTTCACTTTAGCTTTTTTTGTTTTTAGGCACTCAGGAATATATAATAATTTATACCACCAAAGTGCACATTCTGCAAGTGTGCCTCCTGGCCGCCAGATTTTAGTCCCTCTCTTCCCATGAATCTTCTCTCCATGTCCCCATCTCTGCCTCCATCTCTGGTGTCGCTGCTTCTCTGGATAAGGTCTCACATTCCACTTGTGCTCTTCTCCCTCGATGGACCTAGGGTCCTTTGTTTCTGGACTGTAAGATTAACTATTCCCCCATCTTTGATACAAAATCTTTTTTTTTTTTTTTATACAAAACCTTTACAATTGTGACAGTTGCAATTAGTCATGATAACAATTACTCACTATTGAATCATAAGAATCTTATTCCCATATCTTTTAACCAGACCCATGTAGACAAGATGAAAACGATTCAGTGGGGACTCTTTCTTCCCCCACACTCTTAAATTGAACTCTCTCTTGAACAGTTGTAAGCCAGTCACTTTGTGACTTTATCACCCCCTCATTTTAGGTAGCCAGTGTCTAAGTTGCCCGTCCCTATCTACCCTGTGTACAGAGGGAATAGCATTGATACTTGATGTGAAGACTCCTTACCTCTCTGTTGGTATTTACAGTTACTACCTCCATGACTATAGGTCAGGTTCATCAAATTGTAGCAATTTACCCTTGTTTCCTTGATCAAATATTGTTTTGTTTTGTTTTTATCTTCCTCTAGTCAAGTTCTGATTTTCAAGCCATTGAGGCTAGGTCAAATGGGTACTGTGTGCAAGTTTGGGTGTTCTTGTGCATCTCCCCTCACTTCATATCAGATGGATGCTTCACTCTCAGCTCTAGCCCTCTGTGGCTGTGTCCTTGTCCATGGGCTCAGGTGTCCCCAGGTCTAACCACACTTTGGTCCAACCAGCCCTTCCTCTTCTCTCTTTCATGTCCAGGTCAATGCGAGTCAATGGACTGTGGTTGAACTCCGCCCATGTAGCGAGATTTTTTTTAGGCAATGGTTCTGAAGGAAGAATTCCAAGCTACATTTAAGGCATTGGGGGAAAAAAAAGCTCCTTAAATTGGTGGAGTACAAATTGAAATATTTCAACAACCTGGCACAGTACTGGAGGTGTTCCCTCATCTATTCCAAGAAATTTGAAAGACAATTACTTGGCCAGCTGATTGGAAGCAATCCATATTTGTGGTCATCCCAAAGAAAGGTGGCCCAGTGGAATATGGAAACTGTCAAACAATATCATTAATATCATATGCAAATAAAATTTTGCTGAAGATAATTTAAAAATGGCTGCAATAGTACATTGACATGGAACTGCCAGAAATTCAATCAGGTTTCAGAAGATGTCATGGAACAAGGAATCTCATTGTTGACATCAGATGAATCTTGGATGAAAGCAGAGAACACCAGAAGATGTAAACATACTTGTGTTTTCTTAACTATGCAAAGACTTTCAACTGTGTGGATCCTGACAAGCTATAGATAACACTGCAAAGAATGGATATTCTTGAGCACTTAATTGTACGCATGAGGAACCTGTACATAGACCAAAAGGCAGTTGTTCACATAGAACAAGGAGACACTGAATGGTTTAAAATCAGGAAACATGTGTGCCACACTTGTATTATTATTTTTTTTAACCATATTTGTTCAATCTATATGCTGAGGAAATAATCTGAAGAGCGGGATTATATGAAGAAGAACGTGGCATCAGGATTGGAGGAAGAGTCCTTAGCAACCTTCAATATGCAGATGGCACAGTCTTGCTTACTGAAAGCAGTGGACTTGAAATACTTAATGATGAAGATCAAAGACTATACCCTTCAGTATGGTTTACACCTCAATGTTAAGAAGTTAAAAATCCTCACAAGTGGACCAATAAGTAGCATCATGATAGATGATGTTGTCAAAGACTTCATTTACTGAGATCCACAATCAATACTCATGGAAGGAGCTGTAAAGAATTCATATGATGTATTGTACTAGGCAAACCTACTGCTCAAGACCTCTTTAAAGTGTTCAAGAGGAAAGATATCAATCAGTTTGAGGACTAAGGTGTGCCTGACCCAAGTCATGGTATTTCCAGTCTCCTCATATACATGTGTAAGTTGGGTGATGAATAAGGAAGACTGTAAAAGAATCAATGCATTTGAAGTATGATGTTAAGTAGAACACTGAATGTACTGTGGACTATCAGAAGAACAAATAAATCTGTGTTGGAAGGAGTACAGCCAGAATGCTCCTTAGAAGCCAGAATGTCAAGAATTTATCTCTCAAACTTTGGACATGTTATCAGGAGGTACTAGTACCCAGAGAAGCATATAATGCTTGGTATAGTGGAGGGCCATTGGAAAAGAGGAAGACTCCCCCATGGAGATGAATTGACACAGTGGCAAAGGGTTCACACATAACAATTATGAATATGTCACAGGATTAGGAAGTGTTTTGTTATGTTGTGCATAGAGTCC
>NW_006408569.1:19944712-19945289 GCF_000296735.1 Chrysochloris asiatica | reverse complement strand
AAATAATACGAGAAGCTGGGTTCTATGAAAAAAAACATGGCATCAGGATTGGAGGAAGACTCATTAACAACCTGCAATATGCAGATGATACAACCTTTCTTTGTGAAAATGAAGAGGACTTCAAACATTTACTGATAAAGATCAAAGAGCACAGCGTTCGATATGGATTACATCTCAATGTCAAGAACACAAAAATCCTCACCTGCTTCTGGTTCTTCTTGCTTGATGATAGTAGGTCCTTCTCCTCTGCTTTCTTCATGCCCTTTTTATCTCATGTAAGATAAAAGGTGATGCAGGTCACATTCCAGAGAATCTCCCATTACATCATATAAGGGTTGTGGGCTGGGTAATGGTGTTGAATCCCATCCTAATCCTCTTAGAACTGATTGATCACAGCAGAGTATATCATGGGTGATGATTATTACATCAATACATAACTGCTAAATTACACTGTTACATAACTTCCAATGAGAACCATGGCTCAGCCCAGTTGACACATTTTGAGGGGACACAATTCAATACAATTCATACATGACCGTAATGAAGGCACGGGTCATACAAAACTGTCTTAAAACTG
>NW_006408569.1:19941460-19942467 GCF_000296735.1 Chrysochloris asiatica | reverse complement strand
AGGAAACCCTATGGGGCAATTCTCCTCTATCACACGGGGACGCTGTGAGTGCATGATATATAAGAGTAAATATGAGTATATAGTGACACAATACCAGCTGTTCCGCTGGAGAAAGATGAGGCTTTCTGCTCCCGTAAAGATTTACAGCCTCGGAACCCCTGTTCAGGGTCGCTAGAGTTCAGAACCAACTGGACGGCCCTTAACAACAACAACAAGTGACACAATAGATAACAGCCTAGGACACTCTATGGGGCAGTTCTACTCTGTCACATGGGGTCACCAAGAGCTGAGGGTCGATGTGAGGGCCATAGGCTTGGCTTGATTCTGGTTCACATTTGGGGGGCTCATGCTGCTCCCAAAGAGGCCCTGCCACCACTTCCTGTCCAAGTCACGGTGACATGAACACTGAGGAGCACCCCAGAATGATGGCACCAGCACACCCTTTATGGGTAATAGACACATGAGCACCTTGTATGAAGTTCTACCCTCACTTGACCCTCAAAGTTTGCCTTGTGACATCATTTGTCTTGGGAGACGGATGGGCTCATAGACTTTGCAGCAGAAAGAAAGCCAAAACAAGTGAGGGTCCCCTGAGGAACGGTTATTAAAGTGACTTTAAGTCAGGGAGGAGCCCCCTGGATAGTGCAGACAATGGACGTACTCCACTGTGAACTAAAAGGTTGGAGGTTTGTGTCCACCTGAAGGTGCCTCAGAAGAAAGGCCTGGCAATCTTCTGAAAACGCTGCCACTGGAAACCCTGTGGGGTGCAGTTCAACTCTGATACACACGGAGGTGTCGTGAGGCGGAATTGACTCGAAAGGAACAGTTTTGGCTTGGTTTGGTTTTTTACTAACTGCAGGTTCGGTGGTTCAAACCAGCCACTCCTCAGAAACCATATAGAGGGTCACTATGAATTGGAACCGACTCGATGGCACTTAACAACTCCAATAGATAAGTACACTGACACACACGTAGATACACAGCTATGCCTACAAATACATATAAGG
>NW_006408569.1:19935934-19937312 GCF_000296735.1 Chrysochloris asiatica | reverse complement strand
TCGGGTAGTTTGTGTTGTTGTTGTTGGAGCTCTCTGCTATACGTCCACCCGATCCGCCATCTTGTTTGTTCTCACCTTTCTTAATTTTAAACACTTCCGTGTTCCCATGTTCTGTTCGAACAACTGCAGGCCTTAGAACCAGATAAATTCTGGTTCCACCCCTGCTGAAAATGGGCATTTCCATCCCAGATTAGTATTTACACTTAAACAAGATTTCTAGGTGATTCTTATAGATCTTATGCATAAGAATCACCTGGGGATCTTGTTAAGCTGTAGATATTTGAGAGCACCAGTTCAGAGCCTTGCTTTCTGGCATTTTCCTGCTTTCTCAGTATCATACATAATGTCTTCATCACAGTTATTCTCGTCAACACACCCCTCAACAACAACACTTTTCCCTGCTCCCCTTCATCCTTCACACCAGTTGCTTCTGGTTAGTTAAATGTAGCCAATGGTATGTTGTTTCCAACAGAGAAGCAGCAGCACAGATGAGAGCAAAAGTGAGGGTGGCTGAAGCCGTTGCTCCTGGGGTGAGTGAGGGGCTCTGGCTGAGGTGAAGTGGCTAGTGTTGTTTGACCAGGATTAGGTGATGGTGACTGAGGAGCACAGGTCTTGCCTGTGACTGAAAGTCCTTGGATGACTGCAACCCATGGCAGGGACACACCACCAGGCTATAGGAGTGCAAATCAGCCCTGAGCTGGCATTTAAAGCCAGCCTAGAGGCAAATCTTGGAGAAACTGGGTTCAGGAAAGGCCAACATTTGCCCCTTGCCATGCCCTCCAACAAGTCCAGAAGGCTTTTAGGGTCTTCATCATACTTTGGAAAGGCAATTGACAAATCCTTTCTCCATTTGGGCTAGGCACTGGGTTGTAACCAAAGGGTCAGTGATTCAAACCTACCAACAGGAGAAAAATGAGGCTGTCTGTTCCCATAAAAGTTTGCCGTCTAGAAAGCCCTATGTTGTTGTTGTGATTGTTCTGTGGAGTCTGTACCGACTCATAGCGACCATGTACAGGGTTTCCGAGGCTGTAAATCTTTATGGGAGCAGAATGTCTCATCTTTCTCCTGCAGAGCAGCTGGTATTTTCAAACTGCTGACCCTGAGGTTAGCAACCCAGTTTGTAAACACTATGCTACCAGAGCTCCTTAGAAAACCCTATAGAGGGTCATTATATAGGACTCAATAGCAGTGGGTTTACTTTTTTGTTGTTGTTGTTGTTCTCTACATTGGTACCCAAACCCCACTGCTTCCATTTTGTCTTTGGGAGGGTCTTACAGTTACTCTTTCTACACAGGAAGAAAGCCTACCTTATGATTGCCAACATTGCCAATTTATGCAAATAACTTAAGGCCCCCAAAACTCACACTAAATCCTAATT
>NW_006408569.1:19931847-19933039 GCF_000296735.1 Chrysochloris asiatica | reverse complement strand
AGGCCTTTTTTCTAGTTGTAAACAGTTAAGGTCCAGCTGTGGCCATTTGGTTTTAATTGGAAACTGTCTCTTTAAATTTCGAGGAGCTCTGAGCGCATGTATACTAGAACCCTCCGAGGGTGGGGCTGGTTTGCCCATTAGCTCAGGCACCCCTATACTCACCCAAATGTAGGTGCACAGACAGCGAGGGACCAATGAACAGCTACCAAAAGAGAAGAATGTGCACACCTTTATCTCTGTGGTTCTGCCAGGTGTCTGTGGTCCCTCAGATCCTTCCCCTGCTTGGTCTCACTCAAGATGGTGCCTCCTCGAGCTGCTGAGTGTCTCAAATTAGAAAGGAATGGATTTCTTGCTTCTGCCACAAATTTCCCCAGCTGTGAGCCTTCCAACCTTCTAAATATTACTTTATATGTGGTTCAGAGTTCTTAGACCATCCTCTGAGCCTGCTTGGTCGGGTATTCTGTGTTGTTGCTGGTGGAGCTCCTCACTGCATTTCCACCTGAGCTGCTATCTTGTTTGTTCTCCTTCCCAACCATTCTTTTTTAACTTTTTGGTCCCAAGTCAAGAACAAATATATCATGTTTTTTTGCAAAACGCCCTGGGGTTTTATGGTCAGATATTAATGATAATGTCTTAAATCTGAAAGAAACCTTAGAAATCATGGAATCCTGGGGCTCTGTAAATGCCAAAACTTGCTGGGCCCCACACACAGAGATCAGCTATCCCTTGTTCTGGAACAGACCCTGAGAATTTGCATTTCCAACAAGTTTCCTTAAAGTGCTGGCAAGGCACTGCATTAAGAACCAAGAATCGAATCCAACTTTCTCATTTCATTGGTAGACATACTGAGGCAGAAACGCTAGCTGGGCTCTAGCATTGGTTTTAACACTTACCACCTGTCATGAATTTTCATACCTACTCAGTGTCTCAGCTTTCTCATCCTCCAAACCCCTTGTCCTGCTTTTACGTAGGATTTGACTCATAGCAACCTTATGTACAACACAATGAAATACTCCCTGGTCTTGTGCCATCCACACAATTTTTATGTTTGAGCCCATTGGTACAGCCAGTGTGTCCATGGAATTCTTTAATCCACAGGTTGGATGCTATTGGGAAGTCTTTTAGTCATTCAGCAACAAGACTTTAATTTAGTTGTGGTGCAGGAATAGTGGCTATCAGGTCAATGAAATGA
>NW_006408569.1:19929471-19930737 GCF_000296735.1 Chrysochloris asiatica | reverse complement strand
TGAAGGAATTGTCAAAGAACAAGGCACTATGAACTGATGGAATAAAAATTGAAATCTTTCAAGAAAGTGAGGCAGCACAGGAGGCGCTACCTCATCTCTGCCAAAAAATTTGGAAGACAACTTTGTGGCCAACTGATTGGAAGAGATCCGTGTTTGTCCCCATTACAAAGAGGTGACCCAATGAAATGCAGAAATCATCGGACAATATCTTTGATATCCCATGAGAGTAAAGTTTTACTAAAGGCAGTACAGAAATGGCTGCAAGCATACATTGACAGAAAATTTCTAGAGGTTCAAGATGGATTTAGAAGAGGACGTAAAATAAGGGTATGCAAAGGCTTTCGATTGTGTGGATTATGATAAACTATGGACAACATTGCGAAGTATGAGTATTCCTGAACACTTAGTTGTGCTCATTAGCAATCTGTGCATGGACCAACAGAATGTCTGAACAGAACATGGGAACACTGAAGGGTTTAAAATTAAGAAAGGTGTGCAACAGGGTTGTATTCTTTCACCATACTTGTTCACCCGGTATGCTGAGCAAATAATCTGAGAAACTGGGTTATATGAAGCAAAACATGGCATCAGGATTGGAGGAGGACTCATTAACAACCTGCAATATGCAGATATTACAAACTTGCTTGCTGAAAGTGAAGAAGACTTAAAATACTTACTAATGAAGATCAAAGACCACAAACTTCTGTATAGTTTGCATATCTGTGTAAAGAAAACCAAAATCTCCACCATGACCAATAAACAATATTCCTATCAACAGAAAAAAGATGTAAGTTGTCAAGAAATTCATTCTTTTTATTTATTAATTTTTTATTACTCTTTATTTTACAAAAAGAACCTCTGTAAGTACAGGTTACAGGAGGGAAGATGTTTAGTGCTATTTAAATTTGCTTTAAAAGTCTGCTCTATACAAATTTAATTCGGATCAGTATGAACAGTATCTTCGTAAATCTACTGCATATTATAAATCCTTTCCATTGACGCCTTAGCAGTGAGTAAAATAACTTTATTATAAGGAAACAAAGTTGGCTATTTGGAACCATTCATGTTTGTGAGGACCAGCGTACCTACTGAAGTTCAAAATATATTGTCAGACTGTGACCTCATTTGTATAAAGGCTAAAGTTATTTATACAGAATATTGTTCTATATACTGCATGTCAATCTGTCTTTAAATTCTATAGTTAGGCATTTTATAAGGTTTTTCTAATTAAATATATTCTACACGTATTTGTAATTTCACTCAGGA
>NW_006408569.1:19924915-19927542 GCF_000296735.1 Chrysochloris asiatica | reverse complement strand
GTGCAGCCAGAGTACTCCTTGGAGGCCAAGATGGCTAAGCTTCATCTCTCATACTTTGGACATATTGTCCAGAGGGAACAGTCGCTGGAGAAGAATGTCATGCTGGGTAAGGTGGAGGGTCATAGAAAAAGAGGAAGACCCCTAGCGAGATGGATTGGCCAGGTGGCATCATTGATGGACTCAAGTGTGGCATCGGTAGTGAGGTTGGCCCAGGATCGGACATTGTTTCTTTCTCCTGTCCATGGGGTTGCTATGAGTGGGTTCCGACTCGATGGCACCTGACAACAACAAATCATGTATATCTTAAGAGGAACTTTTAAAAAAAATAAATCAGTGTTTGATTTGAATACAACTGTAAACACTAATACCCAATGAAAACAATACAGAGAAACAAAATTAGTACTATGGTGATTTTTTTTCCCCCTTAATTTTTGAAGAATTTATTTGAACTCTCATGAGTAAGCATGATGCTGGAACTGTTAAGTGATGAGCAATAATTATGGAAAACAATTCAATCTACTGATATATTCTAACACATGAACTCGTCCAGCCGCTGAGGTGTTGGGAGGCAGATGTACAATCTTGATGATTCTGGTGGGAGCAGCTGGTACTCCCAATCCCGGATTAAGGCAAGGAGACACGTGCTCGTCTTGGTGTGCAGAGCGTGAGCACTTGGTTTCTGTGTACTTGGGCGCACATGGTCGGGGAGACCAGGGCTTTCATCTGCCCTCAGCTGCGTGTTTCAGACAGGCATGTTCTGTTTGCTCTGGTGTCCATTTATTATCCTGTGCTCAGGTTGACTTCCATTGCCCCTTGGCGAGCTGGGCCAGTCCTCACTGGGGTACCAGCTGAGCATCTTCCTGTGGGGACTGTATCTGGGAGCGTTTCTAGGTGTGCTCTGCTTGGTTATCAATCCCGTGGATGCGGATGTGGCACATGAGGCCAATCATTTGGTGGTTATTTTGTTGTGTGTTTTTTAGGGCAAATGGGATTTGGAACTCTTGATTTGTAAAGTTCTAGGTATGAACTTTTTGGTGTGCATGTGTCCCCAAAATGGTTTCTACTCCGGAAGGTTGGTTGTTTCTTGACTGCATTCAAACCCAATGCATTTGAAGACTGCTCAATACAGAAAAAAACTACCCAAAACTAAAAAAAATCCCCAAAAAACCCAACAACAAAAACCATAGTGAAAAGTGTCCTTGGTTCTTGTGACTTTCATGGCTGGTGGGCTAGTTGAGTCCGGAGAGGGAGGGAAGGGATGGGCGGGCAGACTGTGGCCTCGCCCCCTCAGCTGACCCCGCCTCCACAGGATCACACAGCAGTTACTCTCACAGGTCTTTTCATGGTTCCTTTGACCTTGAGAGTTTGGCTCAGGCAAAGTCTCTGTAGCCACCAAATGCATCATGGTTCTTTTGCCAAAAGGCAGCTTTAATGCACCTAGTGTGACATTTCGGTGTAGAAACCGTCCTTGATAAATAAGCCAGAGGCTATTTGGACTGTTGATTTGTTCCTCTTCCCAGTCCATGAGCCAGTTGCCATACACATGCTTTGCGATGTTGGAAGCGGAATCGTTAAGGAAAAACAGGAATTCTTTTGTCTTCCCGCTTACCAAGATAAGGCGCAAATTTATCACGTCCACCGGGACACTGCTGGACATCTTGCCGTATGAGGAATACCCAGAGGGTCACGGTGAAAAACACAGTCAAAACCGAGCCCCAGGCTGCAATTCAAAGGATGGAGGCAGATACTGTTGGCTCTAGGCAGCAGGCTCCAGAGACGGGCTTGCAGCAGCATCCAGAGCAGCAGCATCAGGACCAGGCACGCCATGTGTACCCCACTTAGTGACACCTGGGCCGCTTACATCCCCCTTCCTCCTTCACCGGACCCTGCGATGAATCACAGTGGCTCCCGAATCAAGTCCTCATGAAGCAAGAGGAAAATGCCCGGCATCTCCATACACAGATAACTATGTCGCTACATTTCAACGCTGGCGGTGGCCCAGGGCGCAGGGCAACGGCTCAGCTCAGTGCGACCAGGCCTGAGAGCCTAACAGCAGGGGCCAAGGACTTCATTCTTGACCAACCAACCATTAACACTCATGGAAGCAGCAGTCAAGAAATCAAAGGAGTACTGCATTAGGCAAATCTACTGCACAAGACCTTTTCTAAAGTGTTGAAGGTCAAAGATATCAGCTTGAAGACTAAGGGTGCCTGACCCAAGCCATGGTATTTTCAATAACCTCATATGCTTGCGAAAGCTGGACAGTGAATGACGAAGACCGTAGAAGAATGGATGCTTTTGAGTTATGGTGTTGGAAGAGAAAAGTGTCATGGGTTTCCAAAACAACCAACACATCTGTGTTGGAAGAAGGGCAGCCAGGTTGGCCAAACTTCGTCTCTCATACTTCGGACTTAGAGTCAGGAGGGACCATTCGCTGGAGAAGGATATCATGTTTGGTAAGGTGGAGGGTCAAAGAAAAAGAGAAAGACCCCCTGAGAGATGGATCGGCATAAAGCGTGGCAACAATTGTGAGACTGGCCCAGGATTGGGCAGTTGGACAGTGTTTCGTTCTGTTATGCATAGGGTCGCGATGAGTTGGTACTGAGTGGATGAAATCTAGCAACAAT
>NW_006408569.1:19919667-19924605 GCF_000296735.1 Chrysochloris asiatica | reverse complement strand
ATATTTTATTATATAAACAATCAGTGACATTGATTATATTAACATAAACTCACTTCCCCCTAGGGTTCCTATTTAATATCCTGAGTTGTTGTCAATTTGATACCATATAGGTAGTTCTTAAAGTGTAATGTTCATCACAGTCAATTTTTCCTAGTTAAGTAAACTCTTTTGTCGTTTTAAGAAGACCTCAGGGGATATTTTTTTGGAAGCAAAGTTTTCTGATTTTCAAATGATTTCTTTGGGCCCAACACTATATCCACATTATCCTTTCAGGCTACATGTGGCCATGAATTACCAAGGTTTTTGTTTTCCAGTCCTTCTTTTAAAAGTATTTTATAGGTAGCCTATTTTCTGTTCCTTATTCCATTTCTATCTCTTTTTTCCTCTCCAAATATCCCAGCAGGACAACTGGTGCTAGAGTTTTCCTGTAAGAGGTCATCTGAATTAGAGGGGAATTTATAGCATTAATACCATTTCTGATGATTCCCTAATTTCAATGACTTGAAGTGTAATCTAGGATTAGGTTAATACCTGATCAACGTCACAGATTGTCCTTCATTATGGTGTCTGAAGGGATGAAAATGCAAGGCCCATAATTGACTTAATGAGATAGCAAAGATCCAAGTGTGTTGGATTTTAATGGAAACCAGCAAAGTAATTGCACACTGGCTTCTATTCCTTTCTTTTAGTCTTAACTTAAATCAGAGACAGCCCAGGAAAAGCTGACAATAACCATCCTTATCTATAACAGTTTCACAAAAATATTTTGAATTTTCTGACTTCCTGAATTACTGTTGGCTAACAAATGTACAATTAATGTTTAGAAAGTGGACCATTGATGCACTATTTAATTATGAAACTAGTATCTGAGAGAAAACTAAGATATTGTATGCTAGAGAATAAAGAGATCTAGCATTTAAATCATGCTGTGGCTTTTTTTATTTTATTGGAAGATAAAAGTTATTGTAAAACTATTTCGATTGGTTATTCAGCAAGGCCTCTCAGTAATGATGTAGGATTTGGTGGTAAGATGGAGAATAAACCTAATGTATTTCTCCTTATTTCTATTGCTATTTCCCTAGTTAAAGCTTTGAGAATGTAACACCTTGATAATTGCAATGTTTTCCTGCTTCCACCTTTGGTGGTTTTCAGTCTGTTCTCAAAATATCTACTCATTTATCCGCATGGATGGGTTCCCAACACCAGGTCATAGTTCAAAAATAGGTCTTATGTGAAAATGAAAGTTGACCACATCAGATCACAAAATGGTGGATAAATGCATCATAGCATAACTGTCAAGTCACATCATTGCCCCTCCTGTTGTTGTTGTTGTTAGGTGCCATCGAGTTGGTACCGACTCATAGCGACCCTATGCACAACAGAGGAAACACTGCCCAATCCTGGGCCAACCTCACAATTGTTGCCATCCTATAGCCCATTGATGCTGCCACTTTGCCAATCCATCTTGCTTGGGTTTTTCTCTGACCCTCCACCTAACCAAACATGATATCCTTCTCCAGAGACTGGTCCCTCCTGACAATATGTCCGGAATATGAGGGACGAAGGAAGACTGTAGAAGAATTGATGCTTTTGAGTTATGGTATTAGAGGAGAATATTGACAGTGCCCTGGGCTTCCAAAAGAACCAACAGATCTGTGTTGGGAGAAGTGTAGCCAGAATGCTCCTTGGAGACCAGGATGGCCAAATTTCATCTCTCATACTGCCCCTCCTTCTCCCACCAAATATCTCACTGCCTCAATTCTGACTCTTAGCAATCCTATAGGACAGAGTAGAACTGTTCCATAAGGGTATGTGAGGTTGTAAATCTTTACAGAAGCAGACAACCTCATCTTTCTCTCACAGAGCACCCGGTGGTTTCATAATGTGGACCTTTAGATTAGCAGTCCTGATGCTTTACCATATGCACCGCAAGGGATCCTTTTGCATAATTTTATAACTGCCGAATGACAACTATTACAAAGTGACCAAATTATATTATTGCGTAACTGCCAAACCACGAAGAATCATGGCCCAGTCAAGATGATATATAACCTTAGCCATCACAGCCAATATTGTTCTTATACCTGATTTTTGTTACTGCAGATGTACGTTATTAATGTGGAAAATAGATAGTTGATTTTTTTACTATTGTTGTAAATATAAAATAATGGAATAATGAGACAGTCAATAAGTGAGGAGTAGAGCAGTCAGTGTGATCTTATTACTTCATAAATCAGACCGTATCACTCTTCTCAAAACTCTCCCTCTAATGCTTTCCATTTTACTTTAAGTAAAACAAAAAGAATGGCTATGTTTTTAAAGCCCTTGTATGATCTGGACCTTCATTATGTCTCTAACGTCTCTATATCTCTCCCTATTACTTACTCTGTTCTAGACATATTCACTGTGCCTCTGACACGCAGCTGGCATGTTCTCACTTAGGGCTTTTGCCCTGGTTTTTCCTCTGCTTGGAGTTCTCTTCCCCAACTATAGCTACTATACTCATTGCTTTTTGAATTGAAGGCTATCTTTGCACTGAAGTTTTCTTTGACCATTCTGTTTTAAATGGAAGTACTCCGCCAACATTCCCAAATCCCTTTTCCTATTTGATTGTTTTGTACCAGGTCATATTACTTAATGGTGTTTGTTGGTGGTTGTGTGTTGTCAAGTCACTTGTAACTTATAGCGACCCTGTATAGGATTTCTGAGGCTGTAAACTTCATGGGGGCAGAAAGCCTCATTTTTCTCCTGTGGCGTGGCTGGTAGATTTGAACTGCTGACCTTGAGGTTAGCAGCCCAACGCTTAGCCCATTATGCCACCAGGGTGCCTTAATACATAGTAATATACTTTAGATTTATTTGCTATAGTTTAGAGAGTTAACTTCAGTAGGACAGACTATTGTGTGTGTGTGTGTCTATACACCTATTCCTCACTTATCAGCTACTTCATTATCTGACATCTCACATTTATTTCAATAGTAAAAAAACCAACTATTTTGTGCATTAACCTGGATTCCCATCCCTCACCCCAACTCCTCACATCCAGCTCCTGGCCTTCAAAGCCACCCGTTATCTGTCAGGCTTGCAACTGAAGCAGCCAGTTTCCCCAAAAGCCTGTTGCTTATTCCATCCCCAGTGCTGAATTCACTGGTGAAGCTTTTCGTGTCAAAGAGGTGACTAGGGTGGATTTTGAGGAAGCCCCTCTGAGAATGGTGACGGAGTGGCTGGAGGTGTTCAGGAGGAGGTGAGAAAGGATGGTGGGAAAGGATGGGGAAGATTACTGGTGTTTCTCACTTTTACTCAAGTGCCCAGGAGGGACCAAGTTTTACAATGGAAAGGGTGGTGGTTATGTGCTCTAGAGAGGATTCCAACTCATAGTGACCCTGTCTGTATAGGATTTTCAAGGCTGTAAATCTTTACAGAAGCAGAAAGCCTTGTCTTTCTCCTGCAGACCAGCTGTGGTGTCGAACTATTGATCTTGAGTTTAGCAGCCTGACTTGTAACCACTATGTACTAGAATGGAAGTGTCGTGGTTATGTGCTGGGGAGTCGGTTCCAAATCATAGCAAACCTTTACAGGGTTTCCTAGGCTATAAATCTTTACGGGAGCAGAAAGCCTCATCTTTCATCTGTGAAACAGCTGGTAGTTTTGAACTGCTGACCTTAAGGTTCTCAGCCCAATTTGTAACCACTACGATACCAGAGCTCCTTGGAGTGGAAAGGGTACTGAGTGGTAAATCAGGACCTAGGGACTGCAGCAGAAACTGGCTACGTATTTCTTTGCAGCTGAGGTTGCAAAGTCTCTCTTCTGAGCATCTCAGGTTCAGACTCCCAGCACTCCAAGATCACTGGTTCATTTCTGTGGGTTCTTCTCTGGTCTTTGGTGTGGCATCAGGCAGCTAGCACTGCATAGGGGATGGTTGTGGGGAAAATGGGTATGTTTTGAACCTCACCCACCTGACTATAGCTGAGCCCCAGATCTGCCAATAGCTGGGCCCCAGATCTGCCAAGTAGGCTCCAGGTCTGCTCAAGCACCGGCCCTGACTACAGGATCTAGAGCACAGAGGTCCTATAGGTGGAGCAGTTCCAAAGGCCCCAGCTCTGAGTCCACCTCTGTGTCCTCCTTCTCCTGGCATAATGCTGATTTTGCATAAGAACATGGATCTTTGGAATCAACCTTTGCTGATAAGTGAGAAATGGATGTATTATTTATGGCTCTATCCATCCTCTCCACAGTGCCTGGAAAACAATAGGCCTTCAATAAATATTTGTTCAGTGAAAGAATTATGTACTGTATTTGGAGTTGAAAATGTATGATATACTATCCTTATCTTGTGAGCTTATAAATGAGTCTGATGAAACAAAAATAGGTAAAAAATATATAACAGCTTTCTCTTTAAAGATGCACCCATGGGAGTCACTAAGAGTCAGAAGTGACTCAATAGGACTTAACAACAGCAAATTAGTTGGTCGTTGCAGGTAGTGGATTACTACAATTTTAGCATAATGCTATTATTGGGAAGGTGCCATCCTAATGCTCTCAAAGCCTCACTGATGCAGAAAGGAAACGCGATATAAACTTACGAAATTCCTGCAGTCTGTATGTATTGAGCCATATTATATAGTTATGTCCAAATCTAGATTTATTTCAAACTTCTTGCTGTTCTCTGTTTGGCTCTGCCAACTAAACAGATGAAGGTTTCAGTCTCATGTGCTAGGGCTTCTCCTAAGGGAGAGAGATAGCACACTTTCATTATTTTTTAAATGGGCAAATGTCTTATTTCTCAAGGTCTCCATATTGTTCATTGGAAAAATAAATAAATAAAAGAAATATACAGCGTATCAGTGTCATCCTTACAGCATATGGTACTGGACCAAAGACATAACATATGTGTGATTACTGTTGTTGTGTTTATTTTATTTGACTTGTTTTTTTTTT
>NW_006408569.1:19898547-19915522 GCF_000296735.1 Chrysochloris asiatica | reverse complement strand
TGGAACCGACTCGAAGGCACTTAACAACAACAACAACAATGGATTAATTGATACCATTATAGTTTTTTGGGGGAGGGGGGTGTTGCTGCTTTCTTTCTTCTGTGTGTCTTCCTTTGTTAAGATCATGCTTTTTGTGTTCTGTCTTGTGAGTTTCCACATAGTTTTAATGTTTCCATGTTCTTCTTGGATTTTCAATTTCTTGGTATGTTGTGAAGTGTTAATTTTCTTTGAGGTTGCCTTATATTCTGTTAACTTTTCCCTCCATTTAGTGCAGTCTATTTTATCCAGTAATTTACCTGACCTTCTCACCCTGTGGATCTCTGTTCCTACATGTATACCTTCTTTTATATTGTAATTGTTTTGATCATAGACTGACCTCCCAGATTGTCTATGTTTGTTATTATAGTTTTGTTCTGTTTTCGACTCTTCCAGCTGTCTATTTAGTTCTGGGAGGTGCTGCCTCATAGGTCAATCTCTCATTGTTGTCTGTTCTTGTTAGTTCTCAGGCCACAGAACTCCTTTTAGGATGCTTTGCAGCACAGGATTGGCTTTGGCAAAATCCCTTAGCTTCTGTTTATCCTGGAATGTTTTGATTAAAGCATCGTTTTTCATTGATACCTTTGTTGGATAAAGGATTTTTGGTTGACAGTTTTTTTTATTTTTTTATTTCAAGGTTTTATATATGTCTCCCCATTGCCTTCTTGCTTGCATGGTTTCTGCTGAGAGATCTGAGCTTAATCTGACATGCTTGCCTTTGTATATAATGCTTCTCTTTTCCCTAGCTGCTTTCAGGATTCTGTCCTTATATTTGATTTTGCAGAGTTTGATTATGATATGTCTCGGTGATTTTATTTTGGGGTCTATCCTTCCTGGGGTTTGTTGAGCTTTTTGAATGTTTATCTCTTACGTTTTCAGGATGTTAGAGAAATTTTCTTCCAGTAGTTCTTCAACTATTTCCTCTGTGGACTTGTGTGATTCTTCCTGTTGTGGAAAGCCAATAATTCTAAAATTATTCCTCTTCATGTTGTCCAGCATGAATCTTAGACCTTCTTCAGATTTTTTAATCCTTTTTTTCTGTTTGCTGTTCTATCTTAGTGGTATTGAGGGATTTGTATTCCAGCTTACTAGTTCTGCCTTCCATCTCTTCTATTCTACTCCTTTACCCTCTCAGTGTATTGTTTATTTCTGATATTCTGTTATTGATTGTTTGGACCTCTTTCTGTAGGTTTTTGAATGGTTTGCAATGCTGTATTTATCTTATTTGCTTGTTCCTGTAGTGCTTTCCAGACTTCTTCCTTATTTTTCTCAACTCCATTATAAAATGTTTTGAAATATTTTATAATCATTTTTTTTTCAATTCTTTCTCAGGCATTTCCAATGCCTGCCCTCCTTCCAGAATGAATTCCAAGTCTAGCTCTAGGTCATGTATCTCAGACATTTTATCTTGTTTCTGGACATGTGCTGATATGGTCACCTGCTTTTGCTTGTTGGATATGTTTAGTGTTTTTCTGTACCTTAATACTTCATTGAGTTTGTGTTTTGATATTTTTTATGCTTTCTGATTGCCTCCAGGTATATGTGATTAGGATGTGGGCTTCCCTTTTTACTCTTCTTATTGCTTAACTCAGAGTAACTTTCACAGGTGTTGTCTGCCTCCCTGGTGTATGGCAGTTGGTATTGGTTCTTGGCTGGTTTTTGGTGTTTTATAAAATATGATTGTAGCTTGACTATATGGCAGCAGTTTCTGTCTCTTCTTGGGTAATATAGGGAGACAAAGAGTCCCCCAAAGGTAAAAGGAGGTGCATAAAACAGCAAAACAGCAGCAGCAAAAAAAACAAGGATAAAAAACAACAACAACAACAAAGAAAAACTAGATTGGATATTGTAGTCTATAATTGCAGAAAAGGGAGAGGAGGTAGAGAAGAAAAAAAAAAAGATCTGTAGCCTAATATGAGTATGATTTTAATGTTCTCTTTCAACTTCTTGCCTTCAAAGCTGCCTGATAAATTTCACGATGCCATTGTTGGTTGTTATGTTGTACCTCAGGATTTAATTTAATTTTTGGCTTGTTTTGTTTTTAAACTCTCTTCTCCCTCCACACCCCTTTTTCTGTCCTTTTTTGCTATTCAAAAATGATTCGGAGCCGGCTTTTGGACTGAGAGTATCTTTGTGCATGTGTGGCAGAAGAATCCATCAGTGGTGGGGGTGGGGGTGTGCACCTACTCAGGCTCCCCCTCTAGTCACCAGAATGGAGGTGTTCAAACAGCGAGGGGCTAATGTACATATACCAAAAAGCAAAAAAGAACCCCCTCCAAAAAAAATCAGAACAAAGCAAAACTGACAAAGTGTATTGTCTCCCTTTGCTCTGAGGATCCCACAGAGTTATTCCATGGTGGGTCTGTTCCTCCTGCTTGGTCTTGCTGTTTCATCTTGCCCAAGTTGTCGGCTCTGGGCCGCCGAGCCTGGCAGATTAAAACATACATGATTTCTTACTTTAACTACAAGTTCCACTAGCTATAAGCTGTCAAACTTTAAAAATATTCCTAGATATGTGGTTCAGAGTTTTGTAGCTCTTCCCTGAATCCACTTCACCTGGTATTCTATGGTATTGCTGATGGCTAACTTCACTTCACCTCTACCCTATCTGCCATCAAGCCCCACTTCTCTGGGTTTATTTTTTAAATAGCAAACATTCATTAGGTTCTAATTTTGTAATAGTTGTAAGCACTTTGCTGTTGGTGAAGTGCCATAGAGTGGGTTCCAACTCATAGTGACTCTGTATAGGGTTTTCAAGGAGCACTTCTGGGTTTGAACTGTCAACCTTGTGGTTTGCAGTCCAGTGCTGATCCTACAGTGCCACACCAGCAGTTTATATATTTTATGTAATCTTTGCAATAATCCTATGAAGTACGTATTGTTCGTAGTCCCGTTTTTAAACGATGAGAAAACTGAGGCTCAGCGAACTGAAGTGACTTTTCCAAGGCACATAGTAGTAAATGTTGGAGCTGGAATTTTGCCCTGGCAGTCTAAATATAGATCCCACACTTTTAACAAGGTACACCTTCTCCTCACTTATCGACTGTCTTGTTATCCAATATTTCACATTTGTAACAATAGTGAAAATTCTGACTATTTTGTACTTTAACAACATACTTTATTCAGTTGAACACTGAGATGTGAGGCAAGAGTAAGTTGGCTGTGATGATTAAGGTTATGTGTCAAGTTGACTGGGCCATGATTCTCAGTGATTTGGCAGTTATGTAATGATGTAGTCATCCTCCAATTTTGATCCGATGTGGTTATGCTCCATTTTTACATAAGGCCGATTTATACATAATGTCAATTTTTGCATAAAGACCTGGTGCCTGGAACCTAACCATGTTAATATGAGAAGAGTAGGTGTATTTGCAAACGTTTTCTTGTAAAGGGTTGGATAGCAAATGTTTTACGCTTTGCAGGACAATTGGTCTCTGTCTTACCTGTGCTGTTGTAACACAAAAGTAGTCATATACAGTGCATATATGAATGGGTTTAGTGTGTCACAATAAACCTATTCATAAAAACAGATGGAAGAGGACAGGATTTAGTGTGTGTGTCACAGTTTTTCAATCCTTTCTTTCAACAACTATGAAATATTGTCATATTGCTAAATATGAATGATTCATACTGCATAGCCAAGATGCTTCCCTTGTCCTTCTATAGACAATGATGTCATTGTCTATTGTGATCCATAGGGTTTTCATTGGCTGATTTTTTGGAAGTAAATTACCAGATCTTTCTAGTCCATCTTTAGTCTAGAAGTTCCACTGAAACTTGTTCAGCATCATAGCAACACACAAGCTTCCACTGACAGATGGGTGGTGGATCTGCTCGAGGGCTAGGAATTGAAGCCAAGGCTCCTGCATGGAAGACAAGAAGCCACTGCCTCCTTCTATCTCGATGTTGTTCTTAAGTGCCAGTGAGTTGTCTCCAACTCAGCAATTCTGTGTACAACAGAATGAAACACTGCTTGGTACCGTGCTATCCTTACAGTCATTGTTAAGAGTCCAGTGTTGCAGCCACTGTGTCAATCATTCTCATTCTGGGTCTTCCTTTTTTCACTTGACTCTTTACCAAACATGATGTCCTTCTCCATGGTATATTCAGTATGTGAGAGTAAGTAAGACAAAACTTGCTACAAAATCATAGAAACCTTTATTAAACAGAAATAGCAAAATGTGAAGCTATTGTTACAAACTACCAGCTGTTCCGCGGGAGAAAGATGAGGATTTCTGCTCCCGTAAAGATTTACAGCCTCAGAAACCCTGTACAGGGTCACTGTGAGTCGGAACCGACTCCACAGCACATAACAGCAACAACAACAGCATTGTTGTTGACATCTCTTCTGTCTAGGTCTATACATTTCGGAAGACAATGCTTTCATGGAGCTCTGGTAGCATAGTGGTTACGAAATGGGCTGCGAACAGCAAGGTCAGAAGTTCGAGACTACCAGCTGTTCTCCGAGAGAAAGATAAGGCGATCTACTCCCATAAAGATTTATAGCCTCGGGAAACCATGTACAGGGTCACTATGAGTCGGAACTGACTCCATGGCACAGAAGATTTCTGTGCTCTCCAATTTATACTACATCAAAACAGTGGGCTTGGCATACTTGAGGGACTCAAATCATGTTCCTTTTATATGTTCTTTGAGTTTGGGGAATAAAAAGAAGTCTGAATGGACAAGATCAGGGCTGAAGTGCAGATGGGGTAAGGTTTCCCAAGGAAGTTCTCTAAGGACAGCTCTTGCTACCCTCAAAGAATGAGCAGGTATATTGTCATAGTCGGGGGCAGGGAGGGAATTTCAATGTAGCTTTCTTGACATTTTTCTCATCAGTGCAGTTTTCAATTTGCTTAACATTTCTTCATAATAAGCCCTATGGTCATCCTGTGTCCTTTGAGAAAACCTATGAAGATATTTGTTAGGTGCTCTGGAGTCCGTTCTGACTCACAGTGGCACTATGTATAACAGAATGAAATACTACCTGGTCCTGTACCATCCTCACATCATTTCTATGTTTGTACCCATTGTTACAGTCAATGTCTCAAACAATCTCATTGAGGGTCTTCATCTTTTTGGTTGACTTTCTGATGTCCTTCTCCAGGAACTGGTTCCTCATGATATGTCCAAAGTAAGGGAGGTGGAGCTTTGCCATCCTTGCTTCTAAGGAGGTTTGAACTATATTTCTTTCAAAACAGATTTGTTTTTTCTTCTGATAGTCAATATTCAATATTCATCATCAACAACGTGACTTAAGTGCATCAATTCTTCTCCAGTCTTCCTAATTCCCTGTCCAGCTTTCATACATATTTGAGGCAAATGAAACTGCCATGGCTTGGGTCAGGCACATCTTAGTTCTCAAAGTGATATCTAAGCTTTTTTAACACTTTTAAGAGGTCTTTTGAAACAGATTTGCCCAATGTGAATTGACTGAAGGTCAGATCATCAGTTTTATATCCAACAAATCGTACATTTTGTTGATTTGTTGAGATGAAATTCATTTAATCTCTATTGCAGTCCCCACAAGGTAACATCACTTATACCACGTCCTTCCTGTGTTTCTTGTTTGCATTCTTCCTTTTTTTCTCAGCCTTTCTGAATTTTGTCCTTAAGTAAATGCTGCCCTTTTGATCTCAAATGGTGTGGGTGCCACACTATTGTTGTTCCCCCTGTATACCGATATAATGCTTGACTGTAAACTGACTATTCAGAGGCATTTGACTGCATGGATCTTCATCAGTAAGTGTTTCCAGTCATCTTTGCTTTCAACAAGCAAGGTTGCATCATCTGCATATGCAGGTTGTTAATAAGTTGTTCTCCAATCCTAAAGGCACATTCTTCATATAGTCCAGAGTCCAATTGAATATCATTTGCTCAATTTACAGATTGAATAAATATGGTGAAGGGATACAACCCTGACACACACCTTTCTTGATTTTAAACTGTGCAGTATACCATTTTTCTTTTGGAATGACTACTGTGGTCTGCTTAAAGATTCCACATTGGCACAATTAAATGTTCTGGAATTCACATTCTTTGCAATGTTGTCCTTTATTTGTTTTGATCCTTACAATAGTAATGACTAAAATAATAGTAAGGATCCTTTGAATAGTCTGAGAAGCACAGGTAAGCATCTTCTGGTGTTCCCTGTTTTCAGGTAAGATCCATTTGATATCAATAGTGATATTCTTAGTTCAAGTTCTTTTCTGAATCTAACTTGAATTTGTCAGTTCCCTGTCAGTGTACTGCTGCAATTGGTTTTTAAATTAATCTCAGCAAAATTTTACTTGCATGTGATATTAATGATATTGCTCAATAATTTCCGCATTCTGTGGAACCATCTTTCTTTGGAATGGGCATGCATATGGTTCTCTTTCAGTTGGTTGGCCTTGTAGTTCTCTTCCAATTGTCTTCCAAATTTCTTGGCATAGAGAAGCACTCCCAGAGTTGCATCTGTTTATTGAAACATATTAATTGGTATTCTGTCCATTCCTAGATCCTTGCTTTTCATCAATGCCTGTAGTACATTGATCATATGCTACCTCTTGAAATAGTTGAATGCTGACCACTTCTTTTAAGTATAGTAACTATGTGTATTTCTTTCACCTTCTATTGACGCTTCCTGCATCCTTCAATATTTTGTCCATAGACTTCCTCAGTATGTCAACTTGGGACTTGTATTTTCTCTTTAATTCTTTTAGATTAAGCACTTGGGACTTGTATTTTTCTTCAGATCTGTTTGGTGTTCTAACTTCAGGTCTTTGCACATATTATTATAATACTTAATGTTGTCTTCTAGAATTGCCCTTTAAAATCCTCTGTTCAGTTCTATCAAGATTAACCCTTTGAAATTCCAAGAAATAGTCCTCAATTAACCTTTTGCCTTGGAGTTAGTTGGTCCAGTAGATCTCCTCAGAAGGCACTGTTTATTTGGACACCCCCTTTTTTTAAGGCACCCCAAGGTTGACAGTTCAAACTCATCAGCTGCTTTCTTGGAAGCCCTATACAGGGTCGCTATGAGTCAGAATCAACTCCACAGCACTTAACAATAACAACAATAACAATGGAGTCCTGGTGTGGCACTGTGGGTTAATGCGTTGGACTGCAAAGTCAGTTTGAAATGCAAGATTGGCAGTTCAAGCCTCACCAACTGCTCCTAGGAAACCCCCTACAGGATCGCTAGGTGTCGGAACCTACTTGAAGGTGCTTGACAACAACAGTGAGACTAAGAAGTGTTTTTTCGTGTATACCGATCACTTGCTGCAGCAAGTTATCTCAGTAAGACTTTTTTTTTTTTTTTGATAATCCAGTATATGTATGAACTGGCACTCTGTGGTAGCAATTCCTTTTGATTGCCCCTAATATATATGCATGGAATCCTGGTCTGGTGCTGGAGGATAAGCACTGACACTGGATTACTAACCATAAGCTGCTTCAAACCGACCAGCTGCTCCTTGGAAACCCTATATATGAGTTGGAACCAACTTGATGACCCTTAACAACAACTATATATATACATATATTAAAATGTTAGTTGTGATTATCTCTTGGTGGTTGAAGAAATGTATGTTTAAATTTTTTTCTATAAAATTATGACTTTTCTAATTTTTATGTAATGGATATTTATTAGTAAATGGATTCAGAGAAAGTAAAAATTGCTAAAATTAATTTGCCTTTTTTTTTTTTCTGGGAGAAATTCAGAGAAGAAGAGAAAAGGCATATCATTGGGTAGAAGTTATGGCTAGGAGAAATAGACTGCTCAGGAGCCTAGCAAGGGTTATCAGCAGAGTCTCATTACCCAATAAGCAAGGTAAGCACTGACTTACTTGTGCTTACTTACTAATCTGTGGTAAAGAATTTCACATTTTTTCATCACATCAAAGATCTGCTTCTAGGTATGGCTGACATCTGTCTCTCTCTCTCCCAACCCCATAGCACCTTCCTACTAGGTGCTTCTCCTTCTTAGGATCAAAGCTTCTTTTCAAATTTACATTCTTGAACAGAGATGGATTATTCAGTAAGCAAGGTAAGCATGGGTTTGTTTGTGCTTACTTATTAATCTGTAGTCAAACCCATATGAAATTGCTTACTACAGATCAGTTAGTAAGCATAAGTAAGTCCGTGCTTGCCTTATGAGGTAATCAGACCCTGTTTACCTAATACGACAGTTATCTATTTCCAGCTCCAAATTCATCCTTTCGGACAGATCTGATTAAATGGATCTTGGTCCTTTAAATGGCTTTCCCTTTCTAGCTATCATGATAGGAAGATTTGTCATAGGGTACTAGAGATACATTAGAAGAGGAAGAGGATTTTGCTTCTTGGTCCCAGTGTGCTCACTCAGTAGGGTCTAGCAGGGCAAGTGGCTTTCTTGGTGTTTAGCTCCTACAATGTGGGTGGCTTGTCTAGTGTCTGGCTTTTGTAGTGCTCGTGGTTCCGCAGCCAGCAGCTTTCTCTGGCAACCCACTCTGAGTTGGTTTTGTAGTGGAGTGCCTCTGATGAGACACGTCTCATGAACTCTCATGAGAGCAAATTCCCATAAAGTTTGGAGGGTACACTTCTAGCAAGTTCTACTTTATATTCCAGAGCCAAATGCCACTGCTCTCATTTTCCTGAGTTGGTTTAAGCTTTACTCAGTATCTTTTCCCTACATTTCACATTTCCTAACTGACATGAACTTTGTATCTTCTAGTTAATTTCATGCATGCAAGGCACACCTGTGTTTGAATTCTGACTTTACTGCTTACTAACTGTATGACCTTATATAAATAAATTAGTCTTTCTGAGTCAGTCTCAGTCTCCCCATTTGTAAACTGGGGGCAGTAGTACCTATCTAACAGATTGTTGTATGGATTAAGAACAATGAGTGTAAAGCTTTTAGCATGGTGCTTCTTATATTGTTGTCATCGTTGATAAGTGCTTGTTAAGTGCCTTGGAGCTGGTTTGGACTCATGGAGACCCTGTATAGGGTTTCCAAGGCTTTAAATCTTTGCAGGAGGAGAAAGCCTCATCTTTCACCAGCAGAGTGACTGGTGAGCTGGAATTGCAGACCTTGTGGTTTGCAGTCCAATGCTTATCCTATGGAACCACTGTGTTCTTAATAGGTTGATGTTGTTGTTAAGTACTGTCAAGTCAGTTTCAACTCATAGCGACCCTGTATAGGGTTTCCAAAGAGCAGCTGGTGAGCTTGAACTGCCAACCTTGCAGTGCAAACTGCTTTGCAGTCTGATGAATTAACCCACAGCGCCACTTTATATAGTAATTACTAAATGTTGTTGTTAAGTGCCATGGAGTCAGTTCTGACTCATAGAGACTCTGTATAGGGGTTTCCAAGGAGCAGCTGGTGAGCTTGAACTGCCAACCTTGTGGTTCAAGCCAACTTTGCAGTCCAGTACATTAATCCACAGTGTCACACCAGGACTCCAATTGCTAAATGGTAACTGGTGGTGGTGGTGGTGTGCCTTGGAGTCGGTTCCGACTCATAGTGACCCTGCATAGGGTTTCCAAAGCTATAAATCTTTACGGGAGCAGAAAGCCTCATCTTTCTCCCGTGGAACTGCTGGTAGTTTTGTACTGTTGACCATGAAGTTAGCAGCCCGACTCGTAACCACTACGCTACCAGAGCTCTTTAAATGGTAACTAGTAATTAATTTTATTCAGTGTATACTGAACACTGTACTACAACATACAGAAAATAAGAGGGAAGCAAGAATTATAATCTCAAATTTGGCACTGTAGGATAAGCACTGAACTGCTAACTGCAAGGTCTGTTGTTCAAACCCAGCCAGCTGCTTCTCGGAAACCCTGTATGAGTTCGCTATGAGTCAGAGCCAACTTAATAGCACTTAACAACAACAACAACATTTATCAGGAGCATATATACCATGGCAGTGTGAAAGACATTTTTCCTATACCCCTTTTCTTTCAGGAAGACACACATCTGTAGCCATGAATTGGTAAAAGAAAAAGCAGGGTGGAACTCAGGAGCAGATGTTAGAAGCAACATTCTTCTGTTTAGGTACTGAGCTCAGAGGCTGATGTGTTTTTATTCAAGAGGGACTGGCTCTCTAAGAGTAACAGTGATTCAAAAGTGGGTAACAGTCACTTGATGCCGATAGTTCTATCGTTTGCTGTTCTCTGTGTGAGTAGGTTTGTTCTGGCTTCAGATTTCTGTGACTGAGCAGGAATAATGAGAGGGCTTAGTTGATATATATATATGGGGTAGGGGGTTGTGAGAGTCTTTTAGCTGGGCTCCTGCTGTGATTGAATTCTTGCTGATAAAACCAAACATGCATGTTGCTGGACTCTCTTCTCTTGTCTCTCTTGGACAAATTCCCTTAGCCTGGAACCACATCCTGGGTGAGCTTCTGATGTGGTACATTTGCCTTGTGTCTGTCTGCCTCTGTACTTGTCAGCAATATTCATCAGTGGGAGGAAAGAACCTAAAATGAAAGCAGCTTCTGCAGTTACAACTCTGTTGATGACCTTGGCCAGGTCAAAACATAACAAGCATGTTATGTTTTGGTAGGACTGGCCTTCTGCAGAGGTAAAATTTACTGTTTTCAGATTAAGTTATTGAAGATTTCTGGTAATACATATTGACTATTTGATCTGTGCCAGAGTCTTTGTTAAATGTCAACATGTAATCTCATTTTAATCTTCAAAAGACTACTACTATAAGGTAGGTAGATTGTTATTCACTTCTGTAGATGAGAAAATGGAGATTCATTTTAGATGATTTATCCAGAGATACACAACTAAGAAGCAGCATGCATTCTACCTGTATTTTTTTAGTGTTTTCTATGTGTCTGGTGCTGCTCTAAGTAGTGGGGATATAGTAAACTCATTCCTGTGGATTAATTTCTGACTCATACCAACCCTAATGAGCAGAGTAGAACTGCCCTATAGGTTTCCAATGCTATTTTATCTTTACAGAAACAGATTGCTACATTTTTCTTTCACTGTGGAGCTTTCCATTAGCAGCTGAGCATTTAGCTACTGTGCCCCCAGGGTTCCCTAAGGCTATGGTGATGGTTCTGTGCGGTGGAGTCAGTTCCAACTCATAGCAACCCTGTATAGGGTTTCTGAGGCTATAAATCTTTACCAGAGCAGAAAGCCTCATGTTTCTCCTGTGGAACAGCTGGTAATTTCAAACCGCTGACCCAAAGGTTCGCAGCCCGATAAGTAACCACTACGCTGCCAGAGGGCTGTAGCAGAAAATAAAAAAAGTCAAATATCCCTACCCACATGAAACTTACATTTCTAATGATAAATGACCAACAATAAAAAGTGAAACTGGCAGATCAAACCCACCAGATGTTCCTCGAAAACCCTGTA
This sequence comes from Chrysochloris asiatica, assembly GCF_000296735.1. Taxonomy (NCBI): domain Eukaryota; kingdom Metazoa; phylum Chordata; class Mammalia; order Afrosoricida; family Chrysochloridae; genus Chrysochloris; species Chrysochloris asiatica. The sequence goes on along the minus strand of NW_006408569.1, from coordinate 19,904,146 downwards.
CAAGGTCACTATGAGTCAAAATAGACATGATAGCACTTAAAAACAACTAGTCTGAGTCCTGGTGTGGTGCTGTAGAATAAGCATTGGACTTCTGAAAGGTCAGTGGTTGAAACCCACCAGTCACTCCTCAGAAATCCTATATAGAATTGCTATGAGTCGGTACTGACTCAATGGCACTTAACAACAACAACTAACCTAAAGGTTGTCAGTTCAAATAGCCTAGTGACTCTGTGGGAGAAAAGGCCTGGTGATCTGCTTCTGTAAAGACTGTTGTCTGTTAAGTACCACGAGTTGGTTCTGACTCATTGTGATCCTGTATAGGGTTTCCGCGGTGTGGCTACTGAGCTTGAACCGCCGACCTTGTGATCCAAACTGACCTAGCTGTCCAGCCCATTAGCCCACAGCACCACACCAGGACTCCAGTCAAGAGACTCCTATGGGACAGTTCTAGCCTGTAACACTTATTACAGCCATGACTCTGACTGAGACTGTAGGGGTTGTGAGAAGAGGAATGATATGATCTGCCTTTTGTTTAAACAAAACCAAACCTGCATTGATTCCAGCCTCCAAGCTCCCAGCACACTCTTCAGTTTATTGGGAATAAACTGAAGGCTAGAGGTGCTATTAAGGAGGGAGGTAGAACTTAAGCATATTAAGTGATGGTCAGTCTTAGAATGACATTCAATAAAAATTTCCTCAGTACAGTGCTGGATCCAGTTTTTGTGGGGCCTGAAGAGCTAACGGTTTTAGAGACTTACGTGGTTACGAATCGGGCTGTGAACCACAAGGTCAACAGTTCAAAACTACCAGCTGTTCCACAGGAAAAAGATGAGGCTTTCTGCTGACCTTGCGATTCACAGCCCGATTCATAACTACTACGCTACCAGAGTACACAACTCTATTTCTTTTCCTGAACCACTGCACTTTTAATACAGTATCCTCCTGCCATCAATTTAATTCTAACTCATAGCAACTCTGAAGAACAGGGGAGAACTGCCCCAGAGGGGTTCCATGGCTGTAATTTTTGTGGAGCTCTGGTAGTATAGTGATAAGAGTTGGGCTGCTAAGTGCATGGTCAGCAGCTCCACAGGAGAAAGATGAGGCTTTCTTGCCCCCTAAACCCTATTCAGGGTCACTATGAATCGGAACCAACTTGATGGCTCACCACCACCACCTATTTTTATGGAAGCCGACTGCAAGATCTTTCTCCCACAGAACCTCTAGTGGATTCAAACTGCTAACTATTACACCAAACATACTGAATCAATTACTGGGATTGGGACTTGAAATTCTTCATTTTAAACAAGCTTATGATTCTGATACAGGTGTGTATACCTTGGAAATCCTATACAGAGTCATTGTAAGTCAAAGCTGACTCAACAGCATTTAACAACAACAACAATAGTGGGCTAAAGCTCAAACTCCTGAATATGGAAACAGTATCAGCCATCCATAAAGAATCCTGGTAATGTACTGGGTTACAAGTTAGACTATTAACCAGTGGTTCTGAGGGAGAAAGATGAGGCTTTCTGCTCCTGTAAAGATTTACAGCCTCTGAAGCCCTATGCAGGGGCACTATGAGTCAGTGAACAACCACCACCATCAGTCATCCATGATCTTGACCCACCTAGCCTTGTCAGCCTCATTTTCTTATTATTCTAAATAGAACCTCCATTCCCACAATTGCTAACCCCTTCCCCACTCCCACCAAACATGACCTTACACATTCATTACTATGTAGAGCCTTTGATCACTTTGTTCTATCTGTCTGGAATGTCTGTCCTTTCTCTTCTCACTGTCTCTCCAAATCCCAACAATCCCTAAATTCTAGGTGAGCTGTGGTCTCTTTCTTGAGCTGTCTCTTACCTAATAGCCCACAGGGATGTCTCCTGATGCCAAGCTCCCAGCAACCTTGTCATATTTATTGTTTTGTGTTACTTCTCAGGCATGCCTGCTATCAAGGCAGGGTCCATTATTTTACCATTTAGTATCTCTCAAGGGCCTTGTCCAGTGCTGAACAGGCAAGGAATCAAAGGAAGAAGGCAGGAAAGTGTTTATGCTCATAATGGAGTATATTTCTAGTCCTTTATATTCTCATTTAGTAGAGCATAAAAAATTTCCAAACAACTGCTTTTCAATGAACAACACAGATTTGGTTCATAAATATAGGTTCTAAAAATACATCGAAGATAAAACTTCTTTGGCTCAGATGCTCTTGTCACAGGAAGGTATGCTGTGATATACTACTGGATACCAGCTGCTGCTTTAGTAAATATTTCAGGAATCAATTTATTCGGTGCTATGATTTTTATATTTTTATCCAAGGTTGTATTTCATGTTTTGTTGCCTTTAAAGGAGTTTATGTGCATGATGAAATAGTGCACTCCTAGGCTATTTGGAAAAGAAATACCACCACTAATGTATACCTAGAGATTGCACTGGAATCTGAAAATGATTATGGCACGATACTTAGCAGGATTTAAGGAAAACTGATGGCTCCAGAATCACTCTCACATGAGTATGTTCAGGAAGGAATAAGTATAATATCTACATATTTAAGAGAGGACAATATTTTGGCATAGGTGAATGAGACATTGTCATGCACTAAGACTAATCTTGCTGGAAGTGGAATTTACAAGGCTTTTGTTTTTGTTTTTAATTTATATGAGATTATTTAGTACCAAGATTTCCACACTGTAATCCAGAGTCTAAGGACATTACAGCTTTGCTTTGGAGGCCACTGAAGGGAAGGATCTGGTGGTTAGGGATGATGTTATCACAGAGAAAGGCATATGATTTTGCTTCCATTTGGCTAGTATCTGCAACACAAAAGGTACAAGTAACCATGGTAAAATGGAATTGAATGTCAAGATAAAAGAGAAGTGAGATGACCTCAAGTCTCTAGGTCAAGACAAGATGTAGTCCAGGGAACTAACCACTTTCATTTAATTTTGGCCAGAAAACATACTTTGTATGATTCTAAACCTCGTAATTTTACTGAGACTCATTTCATGTCCTACCTTACTGTCTATATTGGAGAATGTTCCATGTACATTTGAGAATAATGTGTATTCTGTTATTAGAATGAATGCTCTATAAATTATTGCTGTAGTTTGGTTTATAGTTAGATCTCGATATTTTATACTCTTGTTCAGATCTTCTGTTTCCTTGTTAACCTTATCTCTTTTTGTTCTGTCCATTCTTAAATATCAGGTATTGAAGTCTCCAAATATTATTGTCGAGTTGTCTATTTCTGTCATCGTTTGTGTCACATGTTACTTTGTGCATTTTGCTGCCCTCTTGTCAGGTCTTGTTAGTTTTATCTTTCTGCTTGATTGTACCTTTTATTATTATACATTGTCCTTCTTTATTGCTTGTAACTTTTTTTTCTTAAGATCTGTTTTTCCTGATATTACTATATACAGTTCAGCACTTTACAGTTGCATGATATCTTTTTTTCCATCCTTTTACTTTCAATCTATTATGTGTCTTTGAATCTAACATGAGTCTCTTATGTTGTTGTGATGTGCCATCGAGTCTGTACCGACTCATAGTGACCATATGCACACAGAATGAAACACTGCCCAACATTGCGCCAACGCTACAATCATTGCCACATTTGAACTCATTGCTGCTGCCACTGTGCCAATCCATCTTGTTGGGTGTCTTCTTCTTTTTCTCAGACCCTCCACTTTACCAAACGTGATGTATTTCTTTAGAGATTGGTCCCTTCTGGTAATATGTCAAAAGTATGAGAGATGAAGTCTGATCATCCAGGTTTCCAGGGAGCATTTTAGCTGTACTTCTTCCAACACAGATCTGTTTGTTCTTTTGGCAGTCCATGGTACTTTCAATATTCTCCTCTAATACCATAATTCAAATGCATCAATTCTTCTATGGTCTTCCTTACTCACTGTCCAACTTTTTGCATGCATATGAGGTTATTGAAAATGCCATAGTTTGGGTCATGTGCACCTTAGTCCTAAAAACTGACATCTTTTCGCTTGAACACTTTCAAGAGATCTTTTGCAGCAGATTTGCCTAAGGTAGCACATCCTTTGATTTCTTGACTGCTGCTTCCATACGTGTTGATGGTTGATCCGAGCAACATGAAGTCTTTGACAACTTCATCTTTTCTCCATTTACACTGATATTGTTTATTTGTCCAGTGGTGAGGATTTTTGCTTTTTTTACAATGAGATACAACCTATACTAAAGGCTGTGGTCTTTGATCTTCATCAGTAAGTATTTGAAATACTCTTTGCTTTTAGCATGCTATGCTGTATCATCTGTATATCACAGGTTGTTACATGAGTCTGCCTTCAATCCTGATGCCATGTTTGTATTCATATAATCCAGTGTCTCAAATTTTTCGCTTAGCATTCTACCAACTTCTTCAATCTGAAATTGATCAAACAGGCAATCAAGATGTATTGATCATTACTGGTGATTGGAATGCAAATGTTGGAAACAAAGAGGATTAGTAGTTGGACAATATGGCCTTGGTGATACAAATGATGCTGGAAATTGCATGATTGAATTCTGCAAAATCAATAATTTGTTAATTTCAAATACTTTCTTTAGACAGCATAAGACATGATTATACATATGCGCCTCACCAGATGGAATACACAGAAATCAAATTGACATCTGTGGAAAGAGAAAGTTAAAAAGCTCCATATCATCAGCCAAATCAAGACCGGGGCAGATTGTGAAACACACCATCAATTGCTCATATGCAAATTCAAACTGAAGCTGAAGAAAATGAAAACAAGTCCACAAGAGCTAAAATATGACCTTGAATATATCCCACCTGAATTTAGAGATCATCTGAAGAACAGATTTGATACATTAAACGCTAAAGACTGAAGACCAGAAAAGTTGTGGGATGACATCAAGAACATCATATATGAAGAAAGCAAAAAGGCATTAAGACAACAGGAAAGAAGGAAAAGATCAAAATGGATGTCAGAAGAGACACTGAAACTTGCTCTGCAGTGTAGAGATGCTAAAGTAAATGGAAGAAATGAGGAGGTAAAAGAGCTGAACACAAAATTTCAAAGATCAGCTCGAGAAGACAAAGTCAAATATTACAATGAAACGTGCAAAGATCTGTAGTCAGGAAACCAAAAGGGAAGAACACACTCAGCATTTCTCAAGCTGGGGGAACTGAAGAAAAAACTCAAGCCTCAACTTTGGTTATTGAAGGATTCTCTGGGCAAATTATTGAATGATGCAGAAAGCATAAAAAAAAGACAGCAGGAATACACAGAGTCACTGTACCAAAAGGAAATGGCTGATGTTCAACCATTTCAAGAGGTAGCATATGATCAAGATCCAATGATACTGAAGGAAGAAGTCGAAGGTGCAAAGAAAAAGGCACCAGGAATTGATGGAATAAAAATTGGAAATATTTCAAGAAAGTGAGGTGGCACAGGAGGCATTCACTCATCTATGCCAAGAAATTTGGAAGACAACTATCTATCTGGCCAACTGATTGGAAGAGATTCGTATTTGTGCCCATTCCAAAGAGAGGTGACCCAATTGAATGCAGAAATCATTGGATAATATCTTTGATATCCCATGCAAGTAAAGTTTT
>NW_006408569.1:19894162-19897984 GCF_000296735.1 Chrysochloris asiatica | reverse complement strand
TTCAAACGACGTATATTGCATTAGACAAATCTGCTGCACAAGACCTTTTTAAAGTGTTGAAGAGCAAAGATGTCAGCTTGAGGACTAAGGTGTGCCTGACTGATGCCATAGTATTTTCAATAACCCCATATGCATGTGAAAGCTGGACAGTGAATAAGGAAGACAGTAGAAGAATTGATGCATTTGAGTTATGGTATTGGAGAAGAATATTGAAAGTGCCATGGGCAAACAGATCTGTGTTGGAAGAAGTGCAGGCAGAGTGCTTCTTGGAGGCCAGGATGGCCAGACTTTATCTCTCAAGCTTTGGACATATTGTCAGGAGGGACCAGTCTCTGGAGAAGGATATCATGTTTGGTAAGGTGGTGGGTCAGAGAAAAAGAGGATGACCCCCAGCAACATGGATTGGCAATATGGCAGCATCAATAGGCTTAAGTGTGGCAACAATTGTGAGGTTGGTCCAGGATTGGACAGTGTTTCATTCTGTTGTGCATAGGGTCACTATGAGTCAGTACCAACTCGATGGCACCTAACAACAATAATAGATTGAGTAAGTATGGTGAAATAATACAATCCTAGCAGACACCTTTCCTAATTTTAAAACATTGGATGTTACTTTGTTCTGTTCAAACATCTGCTTCTTGTTCTATGTACAGGTTGCTCATGAGCATAGTTAAGTTTTTTTTTAAATACCCATTCTCTGCAATGTTGTCCATAGTTTGTCATGATCCACACAATCAAAAGCCTTTGCATAGTCGATAAAGCACAGGTAAACATCTTTCTGATATTTTCTGCTTTCAGCCAAGATCCAGGATCTCTTATAGATATCATATATTTGGATATTGTTCTTTATCCAATCTGACAGTCTCTTCCTTCTCATTGGATAGCTTAATATACTAATTTCTATCATTTTGTTATAGTTTGGTTTATGTGTACCATTTTAACTTTTATTTTTTGCATATCTCATGTATTTTTTTTTTACTGTGCTCCTATTTCTCCTTTGAAGTCCTGGTGTGGCTCAGTAGGATAAGCACTGGACCACAAAGTCAATGGTTTAAATCCACCAGCCACTCCTTGGAAACTCTATTCAGGGTTGTTATATGTCAGAACTGACTGAATGGCACTTAACAACAACACTCCTCCTTTACTTTATTCCCCATTAAGTGAATATTTTATAATGTAATCTTTTAACTTCTGTAACTCTGTTTTAATCTGTTTTTGAGTCATTTCCTTAATGGTTTCTCTGCTACTACTGCTCTGTGCCATTGAATTGGTTTCAACTCATAGCAACCCTGTATAAAAACACTATAGTGTTTTTGAGGCTGTAAATCTTTATGGGAGTAGAAAACCACATCTTTCTTCCATTGAGCAGTTGGTGGATTTGAACTGCTGATCTCTTGGTTAGTAGCCCAGCACATTAACCTACTATGCTACTAGTGCTCCTTTATGGTTTCTCTAGGATTTTCCATATGCATCTTAAGTTATCAAAATTGACTTCATGTTTATACTAATTAATTACAATGAGGAGTGATGTTACTAACAATAGAGATGTTACTGCTATATGGCTATATTCTCTTTCCCCCCTTTTTGGTTTTGTATACTGCATCTCCTATATGCTAAAACCTCTAAAACACATTGTTTTGATTTTTAACCTTAAGTAATTTTATGAATTTTTAAGGAACTGAGAGAAGCAAGGAAAGGAAGTATATTTAGAGTTCTTGTTATATTAGTCTTATTTCCTATTATTGCTTTTTTCATTTACTCCTGTGAATTCATGCTACTCTGTGGAATAATTTCCTTAGCCCAATGCACCTTTGCTCCCATCCACTTCATTTGTGTTATAATTGGCAAACATACTGTATTTATATATGTTGTATGTCCAATAATGTAACTATGTACATATTGTTTTATTAAAGACTATATATGCCCAAAGAACAAATAGATCTGTTTTGGAAGAAATGCAGCCAGAGTGCCCCTTGGAGGCCAGGATGGCCAAACTTTGTCTCTCATACTTCAGACATATTGTCAGGAGGGACCAGTCACTGGGGAGAAATATCATGTTTGATAAAGTGGAGGGTCAAAGAAAAAGAGGAAGATCCCCAGAGAGATGGATTGGCCAAGTGGCAGCATCAGTGGGTTCAAGTGTGGCAATAATTGTGAGGTTGGTCCAGGATCAGGCAGTGTTTTGTTCTGTTGTGCACCAACTTGATGGTATCTAACAACAACATATATATTGTTTTATAAACAATGAATAAAGAAAACCATAGGAGAATCGATGCATTTGAATTAATGGTGTTGGAGAAGAATATTGAAAGTACCATGGACTGCCAGAAGAACAAGCAAGTTTGTGTTGGAAGAAATACACCCAGAATGCTTCTTAGTAGCCAATATGTTGAGCCTTTTTCTCTCATACTTCTGACATATTATCAGGAGGGACCAGTCCCTGGAGAAGGACATCATGCTTCGTAGAGTATAGGGTTAGTGAAAAAGAGGAAAACCCTCATATGACTAACTCATGATGACTAACTCATAAAATTCCCTATGACTAACTCCCATGATTCACATAGGGGCATCAGCAATGGGTTCAAGTGTAGCAATAATTGTAAGGATGGTGCAGGACCAGGCAATGTTTTATTCTGTTATGCATAGAGTCGCTATGAGGGCACCCAACAACAACAATTGTTTTGTAAAATTGCTTCTTAAATCAGTTAAGGAAGAAAAGAAAGGGATATACATAAATACTATCTTTTATAATTACATAATTACCTTTAAAACTGTTCTGTGCGTGTGTGTATATTTGAAGTAATGACGAGTATTTCAAAAATTTTTTCAGGTTTTGTTTCACTAGGATTTTTTACCATTTCACTTTTAGTTTTTAAAGCTAGTTTTGAGGGATAGAGGGTTCTTAGTTGATATATATATTTGTTCTTGAGCACTTTGAATATGCATTTGCTGTTTGATCTCCAGTTTTTCTGATGAAATGCCAGATATTATTTTACTGTATTTTCTTTATAAGTAATGCTTATTTTTCTTTGTTTTATGATTTTCTTTTTGCCTTTTAGTATTTTTACTATCTATCTTTTTAATGGATCCATTTGCTTTTATCATACTTAAAGATAATTGAACATTTGAGACATGTATATTAAAGTTTTTTCCTCAAGTTTGGGTAATTTTCAGTCATTATTTCAGCAAATATTTTTTCTGTGCCTTTGTCTCTCTCCTCTCCTGGAATTTCTAATACATGTATGAGTTTGTAATTAATTGTGTCTTGTATCCCGGTGTGGCGCTGTGGGTTAATGCTCCAGATTGCAAAGTCGTTTGAACTGCAGGGTTGGTAGTTCAAGCTTGCCAGCTGCTCCTTGGAAACCCTATACAGGGTCACTATGGGTCAGAACCGACTGAACGGCACTTCCCAGCAACAACAATATTATTCTGAGGGTGTTTTCATTGTTTATGCTTTATTCTTTCTGTGTTTGGGATAGCATAATCTCTATTGTTCACTACTTCTGTTAGTTGAGATCTTTGTATCTCTACTGTGAGTGTATCTCTTTGTATAGTAGTTTAGTGGCACTGTAGGATAAGCACTGGACCACAAGTTCGGTTTGAACCACAGCGTCGGCACTTAACAATGTCTTGTTGTTAGATGCCATCGGGTTGGCACTCACTGACTCATAGCGACCCTATGCACAACAGAATGAAACACTGCCCCATCCTGTGCCAACCTCACAATCATTGTTGTTTGAGCCTATTACTGCTGCTACTGTGCCAATTCATCTTGATGGGGTCCATGAATGATACAAACAGTTAATGTGCTTAACTGCTGAC
>NW_006408569.1:19891929-19893138 GCF_000296735.1 Chrysochloris asiatica | reverse complement strand
CAGATTCCCCCTTATTTATTATGTGTTTAAGGGACGCTGCCTGTCTTAGGCGGTCAGTGTGAATTCCTCCGTCTTACCCGTCATTGAAACTCATTGCAGCATGGCAATGGCTCTGTCTTAGGTTGCGGAGTTGATATGCAATTTTTGATGATGAATGAGATGCCATTCCTGCTCAATTTGCATTCCTGGCATAGTAAGCCATGTTATTGTCATATTCAAAATGGCCAATACCAGTCCTTTACAGCTATTGTAAAGCCTAGAATATTGACGTTTATGTGTTCCATTTCATTTTCACAATTTCCAATTTTCCTAGATTCATACTTTGTTCATTTCACATTCTGATTATTAATGGATGTTTACAGCTGTTTCTCTTCATCTTGAGTTGTGCCCCATCAGAAAATGAAGGACCTGAAGATTTTACTCCATTTGTGTCATCACAGACAATTCTACTTCAAGGAGGCAGCTCTTCCCCTGTCATATTTTGAGTGCCTTCCAACCTGAGGGGTTCAGAAAGTTCATGGAAAAATTCTATTAATTTAATGATTTTTCCACAAACTTTTTGAAGGCCCCCTCATATATAAACAGTATAACAGTTTCAACATGTTACTTGCTTGAATGAAGTGTACAAACCTTGTTGTTGCTGCTGTTGTTGTTAGGTGATGTCCAATTGATTCCAACTCATAACAACCTTAGACACAACAGAGCAAAACACTGCCCGGTCCTGCAACATCCTCACAATTGTTGTTAAACTTGAGTCCATTGCTGCTGCTACTGTGACAATCAATCTCATTGGGAGTCTTCCTCTTTTTTTTTTGCAGACCTTCCACTTTACCAAGCATGAAATCCTTCTCCAGGAATGGGTCTCTCCTGATAATATGTATGAAATATGAGAGACAAAGTGTCGCCATCCTAGTTTTAAGGAGCATTCTGGCTGTACTTTTTCCAACACAGATTTGTTTGTTCTTCTGATACAATGAAGAAATGGGCAGAGTTCAGCCATGCTCCATAGACTCCCATTGACGTAGGGATAAGAGAGAGAAGAGGAAGGGCTGGTTGGTGCAAAGTGTGGTGAGACCTGGGGACACCTGAGCCTATGGACAAGGACATGGCCATGGAGGGCTAGAGCTGAGAGTGAAGCATCCAGCTGATATGAAGTGAAGAGATGCATAAGAACACCCAAACTTGCAGATAGCACCTATCTGACCTAGC
>NW_006408569.1:19888344-19889700 GCF_000296735.1 Chrysochloris asiatica | reverse complement strand
CTTGTTCCCTAGGGGTGTACAATGTTGGTATTTAAAATACTCGTTACATAGCTTTCAGCATCACAACAACACATAAGCCACCACAGTACAACAAACTGGCAGAGGAGTGGTTGGTAGAAACCTTACCTTCCTTTACGTTAACTTTCTCCCATTTATAATAAAATTATGTTTAATATTTCCTTTATGTACTTTCACATCACATCTGGTAATGTTATGATTTTTGAAAATTCAAGACAAAGTTAATTTATAAAACTCAGGAGGAAAAGGAGTTTTTGTTGTATTTACCAAAAATTCACTCTTTCCAATCAATACTCCTCCTTCCTTTTGATGATCAAAGATCCCTTCTTTTATCATTTTCTGTTACATGAATTTCCTCTATTCTTTTAGGGTAGGTGTGCTGATGACAAATTTTTAATTTTCCTTCATCTGAGTTTATTTCCTTTTCATTCCTGAAGGATATTTTTAGATAATATAGAATTCTGGGTTGTCAGTGCTTTTTATTCAGCACTTTAAAAAATGGTGTTGCTTCCTTCTCATCTCCATGGTTTCTGATGTAAAATCCACTTTCATTTGAGTTGTTTTTGCCTTGTTGGTAAAATGTAATTTATATCCTGGTGCTCTCTAGAGTTTTTCTTTGACTCTTAGTTTTCAGGAGTTTGATTATTCTGTGTCTGTCTTAGAGTGAATTTCTGTGTTTTGTTTTTCTGCTTGAAGTTTGCTTAGCTTCATGAATTTGAAGGTTTATTTCTTTTTACAAATATGGGGGATTTTCAGCTGTTATTTCTTCAAATATTACTTAAGCTCCATACTCTTTTCCCTTTAGTTATGGGACTCAAATAACATGAATGTTTCATCTTTTGTATAGTCTCGTAGATTCCTAAGGATCCCCCATCCCCCATTTTCTCTAAACTATGCAGGTTGGGAAATTTCTACTGTTCTTCAAATTCACTAACTCATTCTGCTGTTGGATGCCTCCAGGGAGTTTTTATTATTATTATTATTATTTGTTTTATTGAATTTTACAGTTCTAAAATTGGTTTTCTCCTTATATTTTTTTCTTTGATGAGATTTTCAATTTCTTTGCTGTGCCTTTCTCTCTTTTCATTTGCTTCAAAGTTTTTCATAACGGCTTATTGAAGCATTATAATGACTGCTTTAAAATTCTTGTCAGATAAGTCCATTCTTTGTCATCATGATGTTGGTACCTGCTGATTTCTTTTCTCGCTCCTGTTGAATTTTTTTTTTTTTTTTAATTTCTGAGTTTGATGATTGAATTTCTGTTGTGTTCTGTATATTTTGGATATTATAGTTTGAGACTCTTAATTTTATTTAAATGTCCAATATTGTAGAACTCAT
>NW_006408569.1:19885412-19887908 GCF_000296735.1 Chrysochloris asiatica | reverse complement strand
ACTCCATTTAACATCTTGGATTGAAAGACCCCTCATTACTTCTGGGCAGGAATGGGATTCCAGGCTACCCACTAGGCCTCTGCTGACATCATCATAACCAGAAATGGAAGGAATGTCTCATTATTGCTCCCTTCACAACCTCTATTGTTGCCACAGAGGGAGGCCTCCTTATTGATGGATGGAAATGAAAGTTATGGCTCATTACTTGCCCTACTCTGCCACCATCCTGGACAGGGTAGGAGGACAGAATGTCCTCATTATAGCTGTATGAAGGTAGAGTATAGGCTCTGCACTTGGCCTGTGTTGTCATGGGCGAGAGTGGGACCATAGTGTTTTCCATGGTGTTTAGCTGGCGTAAAGTGATTTTTGTTTAGAAGTTTTCTGTCTTGATGTTCTGCCCTTTTCCTAGTCCTTGGACTAGAGATAGGAAACTTTACTTGGAGCATTTTTGGTCTGTACCTATTGGTTTTTCCTGATTACAAGCTTCTATAGTACCTAATCCATGAGGTATAAGGCCAAAAGACAGCCCAGAGAACTCACCACCATATTATTCCTTGGGTCCAAAGGTTCCTAGCTGGTCTGCCTTACTCTTTTACTCACGGTTATCGATAATTATGTTTATGTTGTATGTAATGTTCAGGGTTATCAGTTATACTTAGTGAGAGGAATAGGAGAGATACGTGTACTTTTCCATTTTATCCAAGAAATGGGAGTTCAATGGACATTTATATATAGTCACTTTAGGAATTGGGGGCATTTTGAAAGCTATTTTGATAATGTATCACAACAATTTGATATAGTATCACAACAATTATATTAAAATACAAATCATTTTTGCATCTCACTTCATCTTGTCCTTGACTTCCTTGGCAAGGAAGTGGGATCCACTTTATCTGTCTGGAGGAAAGCAGAGCCACTTAGCATCAATGAATTCCCTAATGCTTGTGGAGTCCTGCTGTGGTGCTGTAGCATAAGCACTGGGCTGCAAGATAGGTTTGAACCACAAGTTTGGCAGTTCAAACTCACCAGTTGCTCTTTTGAAACCCTGTACAGGATTGCTATGAGTTGGAATTGACTCGTCGAAACTTACCAACAACAATGCTCATGAAAGATTACGGAAGAAGCCTTGTGTTGAACTTTGTTCTCTGGCTCTACCTCAGATGTTGTCCATTAGTATAGCTCAGATGATTATCTGAGGAAAAAATATGTGGTACTTACACCAAGATTGAAATAGAAATAGAAATTTAAAGCCTGTAGCATGTGAGTTATCGTTGTAGTGAATGAAGATTTAGCCTTTCTACTTATCCTGAAATGGTCATTATTAGACTGATGACAGAAACAGTGACTAGCTTCAATGTCAAAAATAATCCAAGGTTACAAAATATATGGAAATAGTATCTTAACTGGCAGAGTTTATGACCATACCAAGATAACCTAAGGGTAAATGGTTTGCTACTTTCCTGGAAAAGTAATCACTTTTTTATTGCTCATAGAATTTTTTCCACTTCTCTTTCAACATGGAATGATGGCTTTTGCCATCAGCATCTTAACTTCTGTTGCTCAGGACTCTCAGTTTGAAAAGGGACAGAAAACTAGTGGCAGGGGTGGGGCTGCCTAGAGGTGACCACATTAACTTAGCCTATTGAGTGAATTCTGATACATCATGCTATATAATTCACATCCCCTTTAGGTTTGTTGTTATTGTTAGGTGCCATCGAATCGGTACTGATCCATAGCGACCTTATGCATAGCAAAATGAAACACTGCCTGATCCTGAGCCAACCTCACTACTGTTGCCATGCTTGAGTCCATTGATGCTGCCTCTTGGCCAATCCATCTCTTTGGGGGTCTTCCTCTTTTTCTCTGACCCTCCACCTTACCAAACATGATATCCTTCTCCAGCGACTGGTCCCTCTGGACAATATGTCCAAAGTATGAGAGACAAAGTTTAGCCATCTTGGCCTCTAAGGAGCAATCTGGCTGCACTTCTTCCAAAACGGATCTATTGGTTCTTTTGGCAGCCTATGGCACTTTCAATATTCGTCTCCAACACCATAACTCAAAGGCATCAATTCTTCTACAGTCTTCCCTATTCACTATCCAGTTTTCATATGCATATGAGGTTATTGAAAATAGCATGGCTTGGGTTAGGTGCACCTTAGTCCTCAAACTGACATCTTTGCTCTTCAACACTTTAAAAAGGCCTTGTGCAACAGATTTGCCTAATGCAATACATCATTTGATTTCTTGACTATTGCTTCCATGAGTGTTGATAGTTGATCCAAGAAGAATGAAGCTATTGACAACGTCAGTCTTTTCTCTGTTGATAAGAATGTTGTTTATTAGTCCAGTGGTGAGGATTTTTGTTTTCTTTGCATTGAGATGTAATCCATACAGAAGGCTGTGCTCTTTGATCTTCATCAGTAAATGTTTTAAGTCCTCTTCACTTTCAGCAAGCAAGCTTGTATCATCTGCATATTGCAGGTTGTTAATGAG
>NW_006408569.1:19879847-19884772 GCF_000296735.1 Chrysochloris asiatica | reverse complement strand
TTTGCCAATTCCTTCAATGCACCTTGTACTTCTCCTTCAGTAATCCCCTTTAGGTAATACTGTCAAACGCCATGAAGTGAATAAAGAGAGTCCAGAATGTTGGCTTCATAAACTTAACTTGCAAGGATATAAGGGATTTAAAAAAAAAGAAATGAGTTTTGAGATTGTATCTTCAATAGAATCTTTTCCTCTAGTTATTTTTTTCCCTTGAGTATTATAGTATAATCATCAAGAGTTCTAACCTGGAAGTCAAACTGCATGACTTCAATTCCTACCTTTGCCACTAACTACCTATGAGAATTTGGGCATGTTATTTAACCTTTCTAGCCTTGATTTCCTGATTGTTGAAATTGGCATCATGTAGAACCTACCTCTTAGAAGTATTATGATATTTTTAATAAAGATAATGAATGCTTAGAAAATCTGGTCAGTTATTCAATACATGTTAGATATCATGATAAAAAATTTTCCCCAAGAAAATATTTAAAGCTGTGTTGTCCCACCTGCTGACTATATATATATATATATCAACTTTTTTCTTGTGGATTGAGTACAGCTCATCAGTTTCATACACTTTGTTTCATCTCATAATTAGATTCCCCTCTATGTAACCACTGATATCCCACTTCCTCCTCGTGGTTCTTATTTCTATTCCATCCTCCTCCCAACCCTTCTGAATTTTGTCCTTAGGTAAATGTTACCTCTTTGATTTTTAATGGTAAGCATACCTTACTAGTGTTGTTGTTGGCTGTCCCCTTTATACCTATGTGCTACTTGATTCAAAATTGGGCTACAAGGGTGAGTTCCATTCCAGACCCGAAGGGTGACCCAAGACCATACCAAGTATATACCAAGTAGAGAGTTTGCTGGGTCATATGGTATTGCTATTTCCAATATTTTAAGGAAGCGGCATATTGTTTTCCACAATGGTTGCACCATTTTTCAGTTCCACCAGCAATTTAGGAGTGTCCCAGGCTCTCCACACCCTCCCCAGCATGTGTTGTTTACTTTTTTTTTTGAACTTTGCTATTAATGCTCTATTAATGCTAGCATAAGATGATATCTCATTGTTTTGATTTGCATCTCTCCCACTGTGGGTTAATGCGCTATACTGCAAAGTCAGTTTGAATCGCAAGGTTGGTGGTTCAAGCTCATCAACCACTCTTCAGAAAACCCTATACATGGTCGCTATGGGTTGGGCCCAACTTGATGGCACTGAAAAACAACAATGGCTAATGGAGTCCTGGTGCGGTGCCATAGGATAAGCACTTGACCTCAAGGTCCGTTTGAACTGCACAGTCAGTGGTTCAAACTCACCAGCTGCTCCTTGAAAACCCTATACAAGGTTGCTATGAGTCAGAACGCACCGACAGCACAAAATAACAGCAATGGCTAATGATTGCAGATATTTCTTCATATGTTTGCTGACCACCTTAATGTCTTCTTTGGAGAAGTGTTCATATCTTCTGCTCATTTTTAAATTGTGTTATTTGTCTTTTTCTTGTGGAAGTGTTGTAGTTTTTATAATTTTTAGGGATTAATCCCTTGTCTAATATGTCATTAAGGATCTCTGGTAGCATAGTGGTTATGAATTGGGCTACAAACCTCAGGGACAGCAGTTCAAAACTACCAGCTGTTCTGCGGGACAAAGATGAGGCTTTCTGCTCTTGTAAAGATTTACAGCCTTGGAAACCCTGTACAGGGTCACTAAGTTGGAACTGACTCCACGGCACATAACAACATCAACAATATGTCATTGCAAAAAAAAAAAGCTCTCATCTGTGGGCTCTCATGTTACTCTTTTGGTGAAAACTTTTGTTTCACATAAGTGTCTAATTTTTAGAAGGTCCCAGTCATCTACTTTGTCTTCTGCTGTTTGTGTAGTTTTAGTTACATTTGGTAGCATATTTGTGCCATGTAGCAGAGTCTAAGTTTGTCCCTATTTTTTCATTGGTTATCTTAATAGTTCTGGGGTTTACATTTAGATATTTAATTCACATTGATTTTGTTTTTGTATATGGTATGAGATATGGAACTTGTTTCATTTTTCTGCAAATGGATTTCCAGTTTTTGTCAGCACCACTTGTTGAAGAGAGTATCGCTTTCCCATTTAATGTGTTTGACCCTTTGTCAAAGATCAGTGGACTCTATGTGGAAAGATTTACCTTTGAGTTCTCAATTCTGTTCCATTGATCTATATATCTTTCATTTTACCAGTACAGGCTATTTTGACCACCGTGGCTGTGTAGTCGATTAAGAGACCAGGAAATGAGAGGCCTCCAACTTTGTTCTTCGTAAGTAATGCTTTGCTTATCTGAGGTTTCTTTCCTTTCCATGTAAAGTTAGTGATCAGTTTTCCATCTCTTTAAATAATGATGTTGAAATCCAGATTAGGATTGCATTATATATATGAATTGCTTTGGGTAGTATAGACATTTTCACCATGTTAAGTCTTCCTATCTACGAGCATGGTATATTCTTTCATTTTGTAGGTCTCTTGGTTTCTTGTAGTAGTGCTTTATAGTTTTATTTGTGTAGGTATTTTGTTTCTCTGGTTAGATTTATTCTTAACTGTTTTATCTTTTGTGTGGCTGTTGTAAATGGTATTGTTTTCCTGATTGTTAGTGTAAAGGAATGTGACTGATTTTTCTATGTTGATCTTGTACCTGCCAATTTGCTGAATCTTTCATTGAGTGCCAATAATTTTCTTGCTGAATACTTGGGATTTTCTACAAATAGAATCATATCACGTGCAAATAGAGTTTTACTTCTTCTTTGCAGTTTGGATGTCTTTTATTTACATTTCTTGCCTTATAGATCAGTCTAAGACTTAAAGCACAGTATGTAATGTTGTTGTAGTTAAGTGCTGTCGAGTCAGGTCCAACCCATAGCAACCCTGTGTAGGGCTTTCGAGGAGCACTTGGTGAACTTGAACCACCAGCCTTGTGGTTCAAACTGACCTTGCAGTCCAGCACATTAACACACAGCGCCACATCAGTAGTCCTACAGTATTCTTGTATTATTTATTTTTATAGAATATAATAAGTGTGGTGATAAAGGGCATCCTTGTCTAATGACATTTACAAAGGTAATGCTTTCAGTTTTTCTCTATGATGTTGGTTATGGATTGGTAAATATACCCTTAATTATGTTAAGGAATTTCCCTACTATTCCTATTTTAAGTATTTATTTATTTATTTTTAAATCAGGATTGAATGTTGGATTTTTTCAAATGCCTTTTGTGTATCAATCGGTATGATCCTGTGATTCTTTTCTTTTGTTTTTAATGTGATGGATTATGCTGTTTTGCTAATATTGAACCCTACTCATGTACCTAGTATGAATTTTGCTGAGAATGTTTGCATCTGTATTCATGAGGGATTGTTGTTGTTAGGTGCCATTAAGTTGGTACCAACTCATAGTGACGCTATGCACAACAGAATGAAACACTGCCTGATCCTGGGCCAACCTCACAATCGTTGCCACATTTGAGCCTATTGATGCTGCCACTGTGCCAATCCATCTCAATGGGTGTCTCCTTTTTCTTCAACTTTTCACTTTACCAAACATGATATCCTTCTCAAATGACTGATCCTTCCTGACAGTATGTCTGAAGTACAAAAGATGAAATCTGCCATCCTGGCTTCCAAGGAACACTCTGGCTGCAGTTCTTCTAACACTGAGCTATATGTTCTTTTGGCAGTCCATGGTACTTTGGTTATTCTCCTCCAACACCATAACTGAAATATATCAATTCTTCTACGGTCTTCCTTATTCACTATCCAACTATCTCATGCATATGAGAATATTTGAAAATACCATGGCTTAGTCAGGTGCACCTTACTCCTCAAACTGACATCTTTGCTCTTCAACATTTCAAAGAGGTCTTGTACACCATATTTGCCCAATGAAATATGTTGCTTGATTTCCTGACTGCTGCTTCAATGATGATTGATGGTTGATCCAAGAAAAATGAAGTTATTGACCACTTCAATCTTTTCTCTATTTATACATCTGTTATTACTGGTCAAAAGAAATTTATTGGTCAAAGAAATTTGGAAAACAACTACCTAGCCAACTGACTAGAAGAGATCTGTATTTGTGCCCATTCCAAAGAGAAAATGACCCAATGGAATGCGGAGATCATCGGACATATCTTTGATATCCCATATGAGTAAAGATTTACTAAAGGTAATACAGAAACAGCTGCAACTATACATTGACAGAGAACTTCCATTCAAGCTGATTTCAGAGGAGAATGTTGACCAAGGGATATAATTGCTGACATCAGATGGATCTTGGCTGAAAGGAGAGAATACCAGAAAGATGTTTACTTGTGCTTTATTGGCAATGCAAAGGTTTTCAATTGTGTGGATCATAACAAGCTATGGACAACATTGAAAAGTATGAGTATTCTGGAACCCTTAATTGTGCTCATGAGGAACCTGCACATAGACCAAGAGGTAGGTGTTCAAATAGAAAAAGAGAACAACAAAATGGTTTAAAATCAGGAAAGGTATGCGACACGGTTGTATTTTTCACCACACTTATTCAGTCTGTATGCTGAACATATAATCTGAGAAGCTGAATTATATGAAGAAAAATGTGACATCAGGATTGGAGGAAGACTCATCAACAACCTGCGATATACAGATGAAAGCCAAGAGGACTTAAAACATTTACTGATGAAGATCAAAGAGCCTTTGGTATGGATTACTTCTCAATGTAAACAAAACAAAACTCCTCACCACTGGAACAATAAACAACATTCTTATCAACAGAGAAAAGATTGAAGTTGTCAAGGACTTCATTATTTTTGGATCAAATATCAGCGCTCATGGAAGCAGCAGTCAAGAAATCAAACGATGTATTGCATTAGGCAAATCTGCTGCACAGGACCTTTTTAAAGTGTTGAAGAGCAAAGA
>NW_006408569.1:19858054-19875457 GCF_000296735.1 Chrysochloris asiatica | reverse complement strand
TTCTGGGACCATCCCCTGAGCCTGCTTGGTCGGGTATTCTGTGTTGTTGTTGGCGGAGCTCTCTGCTATACCTCCACCCGATCCGCCATCTTGTTTGTTCTCCAAGAGTCTCTCTTATCTTTGACTTGACAGTTTGATTATGATTTTTCTTAGTGTGGATCTCTTAGTTTTACTTGTAGTTTTTTGAGATTTTTTTGATGTGTAGATTCATGTATTTTTTTTTTTTTATCACATTTGGGATATTTTTGGCAATTACTTCTTTTTCTCTTATTGTTCTTGTAGGACTCCCATGATGAGTATGTTCAAACACTTGATGAAGTCCCACGTGTCCTTTATACTCTTTTTTTTTCTTCACTTTTTTTCTTTCTGTTCCTCATTCTGTATAATTTTAGTTGTCCTATCTTCAAGTTTAGGAGCTCTGGTAGTGTAGTGGTTATGAGTTGGGCTGCTGCCCTCAAGTTAGCAGTTTGAAAGTACTAGCCGTTCCATGGGAGAAAGATGAGACTTTTTGCTCCCATAAAGATTTACAGCCTCGGAAAGCCTATACAGAGTTGTTATGAGTGGGAAATGACTCCACAGCACACCAACACCACCATCTTCAAGTGTGCCAATGCTTTG
Source organism: Chrysochloris asiatica (assembly GCF_000296735.1). Lineage (NCBI taxonomy): Eukaryota > Metazoa > Chordata > Mammalia > Afrosoricida > Chrysochloridae > Chrysochloris > Chrysochloris asiatica. The sequence goes on along the minus strand of NW_006408569.1, from coordinate 19,874,839 downwards.
CTTTGCCTGCATGAATCTTCCATTCAATTCCTGTATTGAACTTTTAATTTTTCAAGTATTATACTTTTCAGTTTCAGAATTTCTGTTTGAGTGTTTGTTTGTTTGGTGTCATTTTAATTTCTTTATTAATATTTTATTTTTCTTTATTTTTTTAGTTCATTGTCTATAATTTCCTTGATCTCTTTGAGCATAAGTAAATAATTAAATTAAAGTCTTCGTCCTTTAATGCTGATGTCTGTGCTTCCTTGGGGATGACATTCTGTCAGGTTCCTGCGAATGATCCATACTTTTCTGTTTATTTATAGGCCTTGTAAATTTTTGTCGAAAACTGGCCATTTTGAATATTATAATGTAGTAACTTTTGTATTCAGATCTTTTTACCCTTCAGGGTTTGCTGTTGGTCATTGATGCTGTAGTTGTCTTTTTTATTTTTAGTGACTTTTCCTGTTTTGTTTTGTTTTTGTTTTGCAAGAACTCTATTCCTTCTTGCATGTGGTCACTATGGTCTTTGTTATAATATATCCTCAGTCAGTCTGTGATCTGACAGAGATTGCCTTAAACAAAGAAATTTAGCCCTCTCTTTCTTCATTAAACACTCTCAAGTCTGCTTTTAAATTTTTTATTCCAGAGATAATAAAAAGTTGATTCTGTCACTTTTTATCAGCTTACTGGTTGCTTCAGTGAAGAGGTTTATTCTTGGGGTTCTATATCCTGCCATTTTATGTGAAGTCATTCAACATGCACAGTGCTGTCAGCTGTTACATACATTCCAAGTCCCAACACCACTCAGTGAATCTTTGGGGGTCTACCAATGATTTTGGCCTTTTCCAATCTTGTGTATCTGAAAGACAGCCAGAAGGAGGAGTTCGACATCAAAAGTCATACCAGTTCTCCACCCCTTCCAAAAATAGTACAGGGAGCATGACAATGAGGGTTGTGTGCTACCAGACCCTCTACTTGCCAAAATGCCATGCAACATAGTTCATCATGTTTCCCAGGGAACCAAATACTGAAATGTCCTTATTTGAGATACTTTTGAGACAGAACAGGAACTCTAATAATACTACATTGAAATGAAATGTAAATCAGGTTTTTTGATAAATCATGTTGTGTGGCCACCCAGTTTATAGGCTAGATTTAAGAAATTTAAAATTTATCCTAAGTATAATTGGAAATTATTGAAATGAAGTAGTTACATAATCTAAATAACATTTGTAAAATGCATCTTTTTATGTTCTGGAGAGTTCAATGCAGGGAAGCAAGTGTGGAGCAAGGGAGACAAATGAGGAAACAGTAGTCCAACAAAGGGAAAGAATGGAACACTAGACTGAAATTATGGTATTGGATATGTAGAAAAGAGGGGAGATATTATGGAGATAGAGCTGGACAGATTTAATCATTAATTGGACATGGGGCTGTGGGATGAGACAGAGGGAGAAGTCAAGGATAACTTAAGGAATTGGGAGAGTATGGTACCATTTATTCACTTGGGGAGGACAGGTGGAAGGACAATTACATTTATTAACTTGAAATACTGAAGTGGAGATGTTAAGTAAGCAGTTGAAAATACAGATCTGGGAAAAGTCATGTTTGGATAAATAAAATTGAGAATAATTGGTCTATTGTTGTTAAGTGCTCTCAAGTCAGTCCTAACCCATAGTGACCCTATATAGGGTTTCCTAGGAACAGCTAGTGAGCTTGAATCTCCGACCTTGTAGTTCAAACCAACTTGAAGTCCAGTGCATTAACCCACAACACCACACCAGGATGCCAGTTGGTCTATGTTTTTGTTGTTAAGTATCATGGAGTCGGTTCCAACTCATAGCAACCCTGTACAGAGTTTCCGAGCCTATAAATCTTTATGGGAGCAGAAAGCCTCATCTTTCTCTTGCAGAATGACTGGTAGTTTCAAACTGCTGACCTTGAGGTTAGCAGACCGATTTGTAACCACTACGCTACTCGAGCTCCTTAGTCTATTGATGGTCTATAGATGGTCTTTAAAACTGTGGGACTGAATGAGATCTTTTAGGAAGAAAATATAATCAGAGAAAAGCAGAAATCATAGAATCAATTCCCGACTATTTGAAAACCTCACATCCTTATTTATGGTTAATATTATGCAGGCCATTTGTTTAAAAATCTTGTGAATTGGTGACATGACTACTACTCGGATAGCTTCACTGGTTTTTACAGCGTAAAGACACTAAAGTGAAAGTTGCTTTCAAGTGTTAACTGAGAAATAGAGCAGGGTGATTCTTTTTTTCCAATTCTAAAGTTCTTTTAACTTAAAAAAATATGTATTTTAATTCATTGTTTACCAATTAATTTCCAAATCATGCATTTTCTTTCTAAGTCTACCACTAATCTCCAATTTTTCTACCTGGATATCACCCTTCTCTAGAAAAAGTAACAAATGTTGTATTTGCATTTGGGGATTCCTTAGTCTGGGGTTGTCAGGGGTGATGAGATCTTTTACTAATGAAATCACTTGACACTTACATAAACCACATATGTGAACCACTTATGTTTTGTTCATTAACTATAGTATGTGTTCCTGAATTGATCAGCTTTCTCTCAAATAAATTTTTTTTAATCACAAGGGTTGAAGGACAAGAAATGATTTTTATGGAAGAGCAACACTGCATTCACATTTTATTTAGGGAAGGCCAAGAATGTTACTTTTATATTTGAATGATGCTACATTACAGATCTTAAAACATAACTTTTCGTTTGTAGGAGGAAGATGGGTTATGAATAGCCACACCATGCCTCCACTAAAAGCTTCAAAAATATGTAATAATAGAAGCTGATTGAACATATTTTACCACTTGCTTTTTGTCTGATGTTTAATTCCTGTCATTTACTGTAAGCAGCCTGCTTCATCTTTGACTCCCCCAGCTGTTTGTTACCTGAAAAGAAAATGTCTCACTGTTTGACTCTTGAATGCTCAGGGAATAAGAAAATAGGTGAGTTGATATTCTGAAATAACCATTAGAAGATCAGGGACAATGATCTTTGTACCAGAAGCCTGACATTGTACCAGAAGCATTTTCCAGTATAATTACAATATGACGAGTCTTGTGGGTAACTTGACTCCTAAAATTTGAATGGGAATCTTGATGAAAACTTGAAGTTTTCATTGGATTATTCTTCCCACCTTGCCTTTTGTATATCTGATTTACAGAAAATGGAAAACAAATTCACTGAACTCCTGTAAAATTGAGTTCTTCGTTACCTCACCAAAAGTTCTGATGTGGTGCTGTGGGTTAATGTGCTGGACTGCAAGTCAGTTTGAACCACAAGGTCAGTGGTTCAAGCTCACCAGTTGTTCCTTGGAAACCCTATACAGGGTTGCTATGTGTCAGAACTGACTCCACAGCACTTAACAACAACAATAATGACTTCACCATAGCAACCTCATCATTGCCTAGACATATGCTTTATATGTTGTCTATCTGAGGACCCAGGTGTCCATTAAAGGACCCCCCCATATTCTTCTGTGAGATTTTAATAAACTTCATAGGGAAGACACATTTGTCCATTGGTCCTAATATGGTTGCTTGTGTTTTGCTCTGATTCTGGAAGCTATGACACCAGTATTTTAAATACCAGTAGGGTCACCCATGGTGGACAGGTTTCAGTGGAGCTTCTAGGCTAAGACAGACACGGAAGAGGGAGAGACAGAGTACTTCCAAATGTTTAGTTACTGAAAACCTTATGAATAGCAGTAGAACAATGTAGGATAGCACCAGAATATTGAATATTGAAACATGATGAAGACCCCCCAGAATATTGTTTGATAGTGTCAGAAGATGAGCCCCTCAGGTTGGAAGGCACTCAAAATATGACTGGGGAAAAGCTGCCTCATTAAAGTAGAGTTGATCGTGATGACTTGAATGAAATAAAGCTTCTGGGACCTTCATTTGCTGATGGGGCACAACTAAAAATGAGGAGGAACAGCTGTAAACTTCCATTAATAATTGGAACATGGAATGTATGAAGTATTAATCTGGGAAAAACAGAAGTTGTCGAAAATTAAATGGAACACATAAACATTTATATCCTAGGTATTAATGAGCCAAAACGGACTGTTTTGTTGTTAGGTGCCATCGAGTTGGCACTGACTCATAGCAACCCTATGCATAACAGAATAGTCCTGGGTCAACCTCACAATCATTGCTACCCCTGAACCCATTGCTGCTGCCACTGTGCCAATCCATCTCACTGGTTTTCCTCTTTTCCTCTGATCTTCCACTTTACAAAATGTGATATCCATATCCAGGGATTGGTCCCTCCTGACAATATGTCCAAAGTATGAGAGATGAAGCCTAGCCATCCTGGTTCTCAAGGAGCACTCTGGCTGTACTTCTTCCAACATAGATCTGTTTGTTCTTTTGACTTGCAATATTCTCTTCCAACAACATAACTAAAATGTGTCAATTCTTCTATGGTCTTCCTTTTTCACTGTCCAACTTTCACATGCATATAAGGTTATTGAAAATACCATGACTTAGGTCAGGTGCACCTTAGTCCACAAACTGATATCTTTGTTTCTCAATAATTTAAAGAGGTCTTGTGCAGCAGATTTGTCTAATGCAATAGGTCATTTGATTGCTTGTTCCATGAGTATTAATGGTTGATCTGAGCAAAATGATGCTTTCTGAATCATTCAATATTTTGCTCATACAATCCTTCAAAACCACAAGTTAAGATTTGAATTTTTCTTCATTTCCCCCAGCTTAGGAAATGCTGAGCACATTCTTCCCTTTTGAAAACCAGGTTCTTCCTTTTTGAAAACTCCTGGTCTTTGCACATTTCATTATAACATTTGACTTTGTCTTCTTGAGCTGACTTTTGAAATTTTCTGTTCAGCTCTTGTACCTCCTCACTTCTTCCATTTGCTTTAGCATCTCTACCTATCCATAAGATTTTCATTGATTAAATATTCTGAAGTAGTGTGTTTCTCCTTCTTCCTAGTCTACTTTCGTCTGGAAGCTCAACTGAAACCCTGCTGACATTTAAAATACCCATGATACAGCTTCCAGAGTCACAGCAGTACACATACCACCACAGTATGACAAACTGACGGATGAGTGATGGTGAAATGGACAAGTATTGGCCATTTTGAATATGACAATCACATGGTTTACTATGCCAGGAATGATAAATTGAAGAGTAATGGCTTCACATTTATCATCAAAAAGACATTTCAAGATCTATCTTGAAGTGCAACACTGTCTACAAGGAAGACCTTAATACAACCTACAAGGAAGACCAACCACTAAAGCCAGTGATAATGACTCTTAAGAATTCTACCTGGTGTGGTGCTGTGGGTTAATGCACGGGACTGAAAAGTTGTTTGAACTGCAAAGTTGGTGGTTCTAGCTCACCAGCTGCTCCTTGGAAACCCTATACAGGCTATGGGTCTGAATCGACTCAACGGCTCTTAACAACAACAACTCTTTAAATACTGTGAGAATACATGGATTAAAATGGGATTTTGTGGAAAAGAGGTATCCTCACTTAGCATTAAAACCCATAACCTGTTTGCTACTCTATCCCACTGAAAAGCACATCCCAATTGTTCTCAAAAAAATTGGTTACCCATAATATTTACCATTTTCAGTGATAGTGCTCAACAGAAAAAGGTGCTTCCCTGAGCCTTCCCTGGAGAGCCTCTTACTGCCATTGAGAGCCTGACTTGGCAATGTCTCCAGCCCAAATGATGAAGGAGGAGTGTAAAAAATGAAAGTTGCATTGGCTTAGTGCTAGATACTATACTATATATTTTGATAAACTAATATCATTTAATTTTCACAGTCATTTTGTGAAGTAGCTATTGACCTCCTACGTCTACTGGTTCAGAAAAGTAAACTGACCTGCTCAAGAATTTATATCTAGTAAATATCAGCTGCAACAGAATCTTTCTATTTCTGATAGGGAGGGCATACCAAGGGACATTTGAGCTATATTCTGGTCTTTGAGCCTGAGAAGTAATTCACTCTCTATCCCTTTAGTAAAGGTGTGTCATTGTGCTCTAGGATAACTTAGTGGCTCCAGCAAGTTCAAGCCCTATTACTGGGGAGGCCATAGTTCTGTCCTCTCCTGCAGTTTTAAGTCTTGAGTCTGTTTGCATGTTCTCTAAATAATACTGGCATTAGCCCACACTTAAACCACCTCCTCAGGATCTTAAAGTGCTATACAAATAGCTAAGAGAGAACCTTGTCTAAAGCCATATAAAAGGAGTCGAATTTTGTCTGGTGAACAAAAATTTTGCAATCATAACACCTTTTACTCCCACAGCAAGCAAAACTTTTTCTTTATGAAGGAAGCAAGCAAACATTTCATTTTCAGAATAATGAGGCTTTTTAAAGGGACAGTGCCAGATTACCTTCTCTTTGTATTTAATGCTGTTGGAGGAGAAAAGAAGGCTTCTAAGATGCATAGTCTTCAAAGTATTAAAAGGAGAATTTGTGTTCCTAACATTTGAGTAGATTCATGAGGACTCTATTGACAAACTAATAGGAATGGCAGTTCAAAGCGTGGTCCACAACAGCACTGATATCAGAGTCACTTGAGCGTTTATGTAAAATGCAGATTCTTGCTCTTGATCTAGACTTAGAATCTCTGGGTTGGAGCCCAGGTATGTACATTTAAACTACCCTTCTAGAGTGTCTTATGCACACTATCTAACATCTGAAAACCACTGCAATGGAAGTGCAAATCCCATTATAACCAAAGCCAGAGAATTTTTGTTGTAATGGCACTTTTCTAAAATGAATCTAGTAACGAAATATATTTCTGGAGAGAAAGTAAAATTAAAAGCAGTTTTTCTGTTGTGAATTTGCACATGAAAAGAGAATGGAAAAAAACTGTGGATAGGAGTTTTAATTACTGCCTCCAAGAGCGTGAAGGGTTGGTAGACATCTTCCGTGATGCTCTAGAGGTCAGAACTAGTGTTGTATCATAAAACATAGTTGTATATGGGTCATCTATATGCAACAAGAAGGGGCAGATTTGGAGGATCTGGAATTAGACTGGTCTAACTGGGATGAGATAGGTACAGACCCAGTTGCAGATTCTTAGAGGAAGTTCACAGTGCAGTGTGCAGAACAAGTTATTCCAAAATAGGGAAACAATAAGGGCCAATAACTCTGTGTGTGTGTGTGTGTGTGTGTGTGTGTATCTATGAGATGTAGTGAGACACTGCAATGGCAAATTTAAGAGTAAAGAAAACAAAACAGGCAATTTTATTTAATATGATTACGACTATTGTTATTATTGTTAAATGCTATGGAATCGGTTCCAACTCATAGCGACCCTGTCAAGGGTTTCCAAGGAGCTTGTGCTGCTGACCTTTTGGTTCAAACCAACATTGCAATGCAGCACATTACCCACAGTGCCACACCAGGACTAGAGTTAAATAATCAAAAATCAATCTTATCAGAGAGTCATAAAGAAGATATCTAAACTTAATTTCACTTCAACTGAAAACATTTTAAGGACTTTTGCTGTTGTTGCTAATTGCCATTGACTTTCTTCTAACTCATAGTGACCTCATGTGATAAAGTGGTATTTCCCTGTTAGGGTTTTCTTGGCTGTAATCTTTATGGGAAAAGCCCTAGTGGTATTGTTACAGCAGTTTTAGATTCATGGTTCAAGAAACAGAGGCCACTCGGAGAGGTAGAGCAGAGTTTCAGATTTTACTAAGCCAGCTGACTCAGAGGAGCCAATTTCTCCAGATTCTGAGCCCTGAATGTAGGAGTCAGGGAGGGGCCAGGCTGCATACCTGTTTGAGGGCAGGGGGAAAACCAGGATGATCGGTCCCATTCAGTAACCTGATTAGCATTTTAGCTTGCCTCCTTGGGCAGAGAGGGCAGTGAATGAATTTTACTTTTTCCTGTTCAGTATAGTGAGTTATGTATTGGGTTCTGAACTGCAGGGTGGGCGTTTGGAATCCACCAGGTGCTAATCAGGAGAAAGATGAAGCTTTCTGCTCTCGTACAGTTTTGCAACCTTGGAACTAACATAACAGCACACAACAGCAGTAATCTTTATGGAAGCAGATCACTAGGTCTTTCTCCCATGGAGCCATTAAGTGGGTTTGAGCCACCAAACTTTTGGTTAGCTGCTAAGCAATTAATTGTTGTACCATCATGGCTCCTTAAAGATTTTGTTGTTGTTGTATGCTTTCAAGTTGGTTCCAATTCATAGTGACCTTGTAGAGGGTTTCAGAGGCTGTAAATCTCTAAACAGAAAACCTATCTTTCTCTCTAGGAGTGGCTGGTGGATTTGAGCCACCAACCCTGTGGTTAACAGCAGAATGTGTAACCCAGTATGCCACCAGATACAGGGTTCAATAACCAATACAATGCCCCCCAGATATCCTGATATTACCCCACAATTCTGCCTTCTGTCTAAAGGTAGGTATTAGGGTAAGAAAACAGGCGGAAAAGTACTGGGGCAGCAGAAAAGCAACATTAGGAAAAGATCAATAAAACCAAAGAACAGAGGGATAGGATATGGACAAGACATAGAATCTATCTCCTTGTCAGGTAGGCATTATATAAACAAAATAAAAATAGAAAAAAAAATATCTCTTTGTGTGTCCAGAACCCAGTGGGTCTTGTGAGCCCTCCCTTCTTATTCAAATACACAGTGGGGTGATGTTAATCATCAGCTACCACATTAATTTCCCCCTTAAGCAGTTTTCAGCATAGGCGCAAAACCGGTCATGCCAAGAATCCTAGATGCCTCCACAACCGAATCTATCTTGAAATATTAAACACTATCATGGATAGCAGATGTGAGTGAAAAAGGAGAGATGGAAGTGATATATGAGAGCAGAACTACACAAACAGGAAAGCCTGCTTTCTTTTTGGAAGAAAGAATCTCTCCCTTTAAATACATGTCAGGCTGTAAGTGTGATGTTGAGATGATACTGCCTTTGACACATCTCCCCTGCAGGTATTCTTTCTCTAATAAACCTATTTTATATTGTATTTCATGACTTTCTAGTCTTCTGTAACAGTGGGAATCTTCCATTGTCCCAATGACCCTAAACCTCACACCCAGGATTACTCATCTGATGACTGAGTAGAGGATAAAAGAAGGGTTTTGTTTGCAGTCCAGATCCAAAGTTCTGTGGGAAGTTTCAGATGATAATTCTAGCAAGGGATAATGTTCTTACCATCATCCTTTTATTATCTCTCTGGAAGAAAACTGTGTATCCATGGAGAAATCCAATTACAATTTCCTTTCCCATTTTTTAGAATACAAAAGGATAGGTTTATCTTTAAACTATCTATGTAGATAATGTATGTGCATATAAAAGATCGTTATGTGCATATAAAAGAGCAGGTAGACAAGCAAACAAGCAGAGTTTCCAAATTAAGTGGCTTTATTCAAGAAACCTCTAGATGTTAAGCACTTTCCCTTAATGCTTTTATGAACAGTCCTCAGTGAGCTTCTTAAACAATTGTCATAATCTATTAGTCTCCTTTGTTCTTGAGAAGAGAACATTTGGATTTCCCACAATGTAGAATTTGGACTCAATTTGTCTTACTTCAGAACCCTGTGAAGTGTGACTGAAGACATAGAGCTGAAAAGATTTGAGTAAGCATGAATGTTGAGGGTAAATTGCCAGGTGAGGATTTAGCCTGTATATATATAAAATTTCATCCCTTTCCTTCTTCTCTCTAATCCTTTCTTTGATCTTTACATGGTTTAGGTATTACAACTAAGGGAGGACCAGAAATAGTGCCAGAAAGATACTGTTTTGGTTTGTTTTTTAAAAATTAATTAAAAATATTTATCAAAGCAATATATATGCACAGTTTAAAAAGTCAACTAGTACAGCAATTGTTGTTGTTGTCAAGTGCTGTTGAGCCGGTTTTAACCCATAGCTACCCTTTATAGGGTTCCCAAGGTGACCTGTGAACTGGCGACCTTGTGGTTCAAACAGACTTTGCAGTCCAGCACATTAGCCCACAGTGCCATACCATATAAAAGCAGCAGCCTTACTACCTGACCTTACTATCCCTGATTCCTGACCCCAGAGTTGTTTTTTCCTACTGTACCAAAAATCAGATCCACTGCCATCAAGTTGGAGCTGACTCAAAGTGACTCAATATATGGCAAATCTTTACAGGAGCAAACAGCCTCATCTTTCTCCCATGGAGCAACTGGTGGGTTTGAAGAGCTGACCTTGAGATTAGAAGTCCAATACTTATCCCACAGTGCCACCATGGGTCCTTTTCTTCCTTTATAATCTGCATATTTCTAAATAGCTTGTTTGATTGTCTTTTTTACAGTACACCTAGATGAGCTATGTAATAGATGATGACTGTTTTTTCTTTCTTACAAATTCTGTTTTCCTTTGGAATTATTAGTTTGTTCCTATTTGGTTTCGTTTCCTAAGTACCTATTATAATTCTACTAGAGCTATAAATTCTTAATACAGAAAGACAGTGGAGTTAATTTATCAGTTCAATATATATATATATATATATATTGTCTCCTGGCAATCCCATGTATTACATACTAGAACTGGGTTTTCTTGGCTGTAATCACTGTGTAAATATGGCTGGGTGGGGTCCGACTGCCAATCTTTTAGTTAGAAGTTAAGCACAAACCATTTATTTTCACAACCCAGGGATAACTTATAAGGAGTCCTGGTAGCAGAGAGGATTACAAACTGAGCTGCTAACCACAAGGTCAGCAGTTGAAAATTACCAGCCATTCCGCAGGAGAAAGATGAGGCTTTCTGCTCCCATAAGGATTTATAGCCTCAGAAACCCTATATAGGGTTGCTATGAGTAGGAACCAACTAGGTGGCACACAACCACAAACACCAAGGGACTGGTTATAATTGACTTGATGACAACTAGCAATGAATAGCAGAAAAAAAAAAAAAATCGAACTTAGAGTCATCTCTCCTAAAGCTTTCTATCATCCATCCTGTTTCAATTTGGACTGCTTGCTCTTTAGGCCTGTGGTACTGCTGTCAATACGGAGATTTTGGTCATCATTAAATAACTTTGTTTCTCTTCTATACTAGTTCTATTTACTGGATTTCATGTATCTTTAAAAAAAATATCTTTTGTTTTTGGTAGAGTTTATTTTCTATATTTTAAATCCAGGCATGTCTGAAAATGACTTTATTCTATCTTCAGTATAGAATTTTAGGTCAAAAATTGTTTTCCCTGAGAATTTTAAAGGCATTGCTCCTCTGTTTTCTACTTTCCAGGGTTCCTGTTGAGAAGCTCAATGTTATTCTCTTGTAATCCATTTGTAAGTCTTATGTTATTTCTTTCTGGAAAATTTAAAAATCTCTTCATTCATGATATTCTGAAGTTTCATGATGATGTGCCTTGTATTAATTGTGCTGGGCTTTTTTAAAATTGAGAAGACCTCCTTAAATATAGGGAATATTCTTGAATTATTTAGTAAATTTGCTTCCTTTCATTTTCTCTTTTCTTTGAAACCATTATTAATTAGATGTTGAATTTCTCTGAAATTTCAACTGTCTTCTAGTCCTTAATTCATTTTTAAAAAATACGTCTTCTATCATAAATAGATCATTTCTGAGACTGTAAATCTTTATGGGAGCAGACAACCTCATCTTTCTTCTGTGGAGCAGCTGATGGGTTTGAACTACCGACCTTGTGGTTAGCAGGTCAAACCTAATCTACAGTGCTACCAGAGCTTCTGAGATAGATACATAGTCATAAATATATGCATATATTTATTTTCTGAAGCCTCTTTCTTGTTTTCGAGTGTATGCACATATGTATATATATATTCATGAGAATATTTTCACTCTGTAAATATATATGGGGTCCTGGTGTGGCGCTGTGGGTTAATGCACCAGACTGCAAAGCCATTTCAAGCTCACCAGCTGCTCCTCAGAAACCCTAGACAGGGTCGCTAGGGCAGAATCTACTCGACGGCACTTAACAACAACAACATATATATATAAAGTTTTCTTCTGCTTTCTACATTATTTCTGTTTCTACAAGTTTGTTTTGATCTCTGTTTCATGTTGTTGTTATGAGCCGCAGAGTCGGTTCCAACTCATAGCGACCCTGCATAGGGTTTCCGAGGCTGTAAATCTTTACTAGAGCAGAAAACCTCCTCTTTCTCCTGTGGAACAGCTGGTAGTTTCAAACTGCTGACCATAAGATTAGCAGTCGGATTCATAACTACTACGCTACCAGAGCTCCTTCTGTTTCATATTAGAAGTCCTCAAATATATGGTGGTTTTGTATGTTCACATTTATGACTGATGCATTTAAGTTAGTTAGAAAATACATCTGAAACAGTTTTGACCTCCTGCCATAAACAACTAGAAACTGGGTAAAATATATGAAGCAGGCCTGTGATCTCTGAGAGAAGGGATACAAGCAAGGTGATCCCTATGTCATTGCTGTTGTTGAGTGCTGTAGAGTCAGTTCTGACTCATAGCAACCCCTTACAGGGTTTCCAAGGAGCAGCTGGTGGGTTTGAACCACTGCCCTTTTGGTTAGCTATTTACTGCCACACCTCAATTTTCTTCCTGGAGCACCTTCCAGACCTCAGTACAGTGAGGTCCAAGCAGAGCATGGAAGTGTCTCATAGAGTTGAGGTGCTAGAAATTGTTATCTGGGGAGTATGAGGCAGCTGGGATTTGTAGGTACACTGAAAGGTGCCCTGATGGTATAATGGGTTCCTGTATAGATTGCTAGCTATGGAGTCAGCAGCTCAAACCCACCAGCTACTTCTCAGGAGAAAGATGCGGCTGTCTGCTCTCGTAAAGAGTTATAGCCCCAGAAGCCCTAGGGAGCAGTTCCAATCTGTCCTGCTGTGTCACTATGAGTTGACATTAACTCAATGGCAGTGGGTCTGGTAACCTTGAAAATTGCAATGGTTAGAAAATTTACACTTTGGCACATGCTACATACAGACTAGGTGTTACCACCCCCACCCCCCCACTACTGCCATGACCTGAGAGAGCCAGTTGGTTAACATTTACCAGCATGGCACCAATAATATTCCTAGTTTTATGTGTACTTTGACTTTGAGAAATTTGGTAGAATAGAAAGTCCAGAAATAGACCCACACATATACAGTCAATTTATTTTTTGACAAAACTGCCAAGATAATTCACTGGAGAAAGGATAGCCTTTACAGAAAATGTTACTGGAAAAACTAGATTACCGTTTGGAAAAACATGAACGTTAGGCATTACTTTACAATGTACTCAAACATTACTTTAAGTTAATTATAGGCCTACACATACAAAACCCAAAAGGTATAAAATTTCTGAAATAAAATATTTACAGATATGCACTAAACATAAACATATACACACACTAGAAAACATCTGCTCTTTAAAAAGAAAGTTGTAAAGGTAATCTTAAACATGGAGAAAAGATTTGCAATACACACATGTGATACAGGACTTGTATACAAATTAATAACAAGAGAAGCAACACAATAAAAATGGGGGAAAGATTTGTTATTGTTAAGTGCTGTCAAGTCAATTCCGATCCATAGCGACCCTGTATAGGGTTTCCGAGGAACAGCTTGTGAGCTTGAACCACCAACCCTGCAGCTCAAATGGTTTTGCAGTCTGGTGCATTAACCCACAGTGCCACACCAGGACTCCGGGAAAAAGATTAAAACACTTAAAAAAAGACTTTTGTTCTTGTTAAGTTCCAAGTTGGTTCCAATGCAACAGTGACTATAGGGTTTCTAAGGAGTGCTGGTAAGTTTGAACTGCTGACCTTGTACTTATCAGTCCAATGCTTATCTTGCAGCATCTCACCAGGACTCCAAAAAACAGAAAATATGAATAGCCCATATGCATATTAATTTCAAAATATTATGCTCAACAGAAGAAACAAGAAATACTAGAACAAGCAAAATGGATTGATCTATAGTGACAAAGAACAGATGAGCAGTAATGGGATGAGGACTGGCTACAAAGGATCTGGAAGAAACTTTTTGTAGTATGGAAACAATCTATAGCTTGATGATATATGTTGCTGGGCTGTTAGGTACCATCGAGTTGACTGTGCCAATCCATCTCATGGGGAGGGGAGGGTCTTCCTCTTTTACTCTGACCCTCCACCTTACCAAACATGATATCCTTCTCCAGCGACTGGTCCCTCCTGAAATATGTCCAAAGTACGAGAGACGAAGTTTGGTCATCCTGGCTTTCAAGGGGCAAGCACTCAGGCTGCAATTCTTCCAACACAGATCTATTTGTTTTTTTTGCAGTCCATGGTACTTTCAATATTCTCCTCCAACACTAAAACTCAAATGAATTAATTCTTTTATGGTCTTCCTAATTCACTATTCAACTTGCACATGCATTTGCATTTATTGAAAATACCTTGGCTTTCGTCAGGCGCACCTTAGTGACTACCTCAAACTGACATCTTTGCTTTTCAACACTTTAAAGACGTCTTATGCAGCAGATTTGCCCAATGCAGTACTACGTTTGATTTCTTGACTGCTACTTCCATGAGTGTTGATGGTTGATCTAAGCAAAATGAAGTTACTGACCACTTCAATCTTTCCTCAATTTATATGGATGTTATTTATTGGTCCAGTGGTGAGGATTTTTGTTTTCTTTACATTGAGGTACAACCCATACCGAAGGCTGTGGTCTTTGATCAATAAAGTATTTTAAGTCCTTTTCACATTCAACAAGCAAGGTTGTATCATCTGCATATCTGCAGGTTGTTAATGAGCCTTCCTCCAATCCTGATGCCATGTTTTTCTTCATATAACCCAGCGTCTTGGATTATTTGTTCAGCATACAGATTGAATAAGGATAGTGAAAGAATATACAATGCTGGTGCACATCTTTCCTCATTTTAAACCATTTGATGTTCCTTGTTCTGTTTGAACAACTGCCTCTTGGTCTATGTACAGGTTCCTCATAAACACAATTAAGTGTTTGGAATACTCATACTTCGAAATATTGTCCATAGTTGATGATAAATACTAATATATATATTTGTCAATATATTTGTCCATAGCTGATGATATATACTAGTGTATATACTTGTCAAAATCATTGACACTTAAATGGGTGCATATTATACTATGAGAATTGTTGATTTAGAAAATAAAATTTGATACGATGTTATTTATGGAGTAGTAGACGTTATCTTTTTGACTCACTATTGGGTAACAAGGTTTTTTGTTTTTTTTTTCCACTAAGGACCACCAACAATTTTCCAAACAACATAACTTAGTTTTTAGAAACAATACAGTCATGTTTATTTGTTCTGTATAACAATTTATTTTGTAACTGTAATTACCAGTGGCTTGCAATAAATTTGGAAAGTGAAACAGTTGATTTTCTTAAGCATATAACTCAACTGATGGGAGTGAAAGTGTGAAAGCCACCTAGAGCATAGTGTGTGCTGTGAGCACTTGGCATGCTTAGAGCATCAGTGTATTTTATAGGAGTCTGAGAGCTCCATATCATACCTCACTAGTCAAGCCCGTTAAGTAGATTTGCTTAAGAGACCCAAAAAACTAGATAGCCATTAAGCACTCTGCAAAAGTGTGCAGGAAATATTATTAAACAGAATCTTCCTACCAACCTAGTGAAATCTCTGCATAAAATGTAGAAAAAATATTTTTATTATTAAGTCAGACTGTGATGTCTGTCAGGTAATGCCCTCAAAAGATCATAAAGACAAAAAAGAACTGTTACCCTTTCATGAAGGAGCTCTGGTAGTGTAGTGGTTACGAATTGGGCTGTGAACCGCAAGGTCAGCTGTTCGAAACTACCAGCTGCTCCGCGGGAGAAAGATGAGGCTTTCTGCTCCTGTAAAGATTTATAGCCTCGGAAACCCTGTTCAGGGTTGGAACTGACTCTACGACACTTAACAACAACAACCCTTTTATAAAGCCAGGTAGATACATTCTATTACCTGCATGTTAATTATCTACCTTAAGGAAAAATACATTTTCTCCTATCTTTTCACCAAGTAGAAAGTTAACGTCTTGGAACTAAACTTTCACAAAGACAGGAAAACTGGGTAATACCTTTCTTGATGATTACATCTTCAGAGAGATGGCTTCAAAGCCTCCAAAATAGACATTCATGGGTGGTAAAACTGGGTGCTCAGTAACATTTGAAAGACTCAGTCCTTGTATGGTGACAGTCCATTGGTTCATTAGAACACTTAGATGTAGACAAAATTTTCAGGTTGATAGGGTTGTCAGACTTCTTCAGGTAGGTCTTTCCAGGTCATTAATATTTCATGTCTCAGGGTTTCTAGGGAAGAGAGAAACCCTTTTTTAAATATTGAGCATGAACATGACCAACTATTTTCCATCAGAAGGGCAGCATTTACCCAAGGACAAAGTTCGGAAGGGTTGGGAAAGAAGGATGAATGGAATAAGAAACACAAGATATGAACAGAAACTTCACCATGGAATACATTCAAGCAGTCAACAAACATATGAAGAAATGTTCATTAGCCACTGCTGTTAAGTTCTAACTCATAGTGACCCTGGAGTCCAAGGAGTGGCTGATGGGTTGAACTGCCAGCCCTGAGGTTCAAATTGACCTTGTGGTCCAGTGCTTATTTTACAGTGTCACTCCAGGACTCCATTGTTGTTGTTAAGTACCATCAAGTTGGTTCTGACTCATAGCAACCCTATATAGGGTTCCTAGGAGCAGCTGGTGGGTTTGAACTGCTGACCTTGTGGTTTGCAGTCAAGTACTGATTCTACAGTGCCACACCAGTACTCCATTGTTGTTAAGTGTCACTGAGT
>NW_006408569.1:19854861-19857219 GCF_000296735.1 Chrysochloris asiatica | reverse complement strand
TTTATTGGTCCAGTGGTGAGGATTTTTGTTTTCTTGACATTGAGATATAAATCAAAACAACAATGAGATAGCATCTCACTCCAGTATTAATAGCAAAGTTCGAAAAAACAGAAAACACCAAATGCTGGTGAGGGTGTGGACTGTAAAATGATTCAACCACTGTGGAAATGGTATGGTGCTTCCTCAGAAAGTTGGAAATACTTTCCTCACAAAGTGGAAAATGGTATGGTGCTTCCTCAGAAAGTTGGATGACCCAGCCATCCCTCTACTTGGTATATATCCACAAAAAATAAAAGCTAGGACAACCGAGTATATATATGTACACTGATGTTTGTTACAGCACTATTCACAATAGCAAAAATAGAGACAGCCTGTCTTCTCCTCCATTGATGGAAGAGAAGATAAATTTTGGTACATACACACAATAGAATACTATGTAATGTTGATGAATAAAGATGAATCTGTGGAACACATCGTAACGTGGATAAACCTGGAGAACTTTATACTGAATGAAATAAATCTATCATAAAAGGGCAAATATTGAATGAGACCACTATTGTAAAAACTCAAGAAAAGGTTTTCATACTAAAAGAAACATTCTTTGATGGTTACCAGGGGTGGGAGGGAAGAGAGAGTGATTTACAAGCTAGAGGGTAGACACATGTTAACTTGGGTGATGGGGAGGACAATATACAAGAATAGTGAAGTTGACAGAAGAATGGTGAAAATAGGTAAAGACACAGGGAGGTATGCAAGGGCTAAAGGGGATAGAGGTAAACAGTGATCTATACATAACCTTGGAACAACAGTGTTCTGTTGTAGATACATGGACAGAGATACAGGCTGAGTGGGTATGGGAGGAAGAGTGGTATATATATGTTGATATACATCCTACAAATATATGAGTTTTAAAGAGGATCTTTGTACATGGGTAACCACAGTGATGAAGCCAGACAGTTGTTGTTGCATGGAGGGGATTTCAGTCATTGAAATGAAACAAAGTGTATGATTTTTTAAATGTAAAACTGATAATCTTGTCTGTAAACCTTCACTCAATTCACAATATTTTTTTTTAATTTATTTTTAAAGAAACACAAGGCACAGGGAAAAAGTGGGATAAGTGATATTACTTTGAAGGGAATGTAGATGAAGTATATGATTTGATTAATGTAAAATTATGATCTGCTCTGTAAACCTACACTCAATTCACAATAAAGTGTTTTAAAAAAAATTGCACTCTAGAAAATCTGATGGGGCAGTCCTATTTTGTCACATGGGATCGATATGAGTCAGAATTGACTCCAGTACAACAAATGACTGTTGTAACCCACTAGACTGCTGAGGTTTAGTCAATAATCTGTTTTAGAGTTTGATTCATCCATTACACTTTGAGTTTGATAATGTATAGGAACCTGTAAACATTTGTGTGGTTCTTGGATCATAGATTCTGTCTGAACCATTAAACTCCGGATCTTCAAAGCTGGGAATATGCGTATTAAGAGAGCTCCAGTGCCTGAGCATTGGTTTTTGTTTTTCAAATGTTTTATTGTGAATAATGTGAATGTTTACATGCGAGAACATTAGTTTTACATTCATCCTATTGTATATCATTTCATTGCCATGGTTACAATCCCCTCCATGCATCATCAACCAACCAAAGGGTATATTTTACAAGTCTTCGCCCCACCCCCCTGGTCGTCAGCACACAGCCCCTCTTCCTCTCTAGAGTCCCCAACCACTCCATCTCTCCACGTCATTGTCTCTGCCTCCATTCAGGCATTACTGCTTCTCTGAGTAGGGCCCCACTCTCCACTCTTCTCCTCTGATGGTCCCAGGGACCTCCACTCCTAGGATGAAAAGTTAATCACTTCCCTCCTTGCTACAAAATGTCTACTTTTACATTTCTAACCCTCACAATCAGTCCTGATGACAATTATTCACTATTGTATCACAAGAAACCTATTTGCATTTCCTTTCATCAGCCCAGCCTAGACAGATTGGATACTACTCAGTGGGGATTCTACCTTCCTCCATGCCCTCTGGATCTAGGTTCTCTCTTGAAAGCTTGTAAGCCAGTCACTTCTTGCCTTTGTAGCCCCCCGCTATTTTGGGTAGCCAATGTCCAAATTGCCCATCTCTGTCTACTCTGTGTATGGAGGGGGTGGGAATGATCCTTGCTGTAAAGATTTGTTCCCTCTTTTGAGCTACCTCCATAGGTATAGGTCAAGTTCATCAAATTGTATCAGATTATTCTTTTTTTCCTCTTCTTTCTTCTTCTAGTTAAGCTCTGATCATCCAGTCATTGAAGCCAGGTCAAGTGGGTATTATCTGCAAGTGTGGGTGTTCTTGTGCATATGC
>NW_006408569.1:19835102-19854503 GCF_000296735.1 Chrysochloris asiatica | reverse complement strand
TATTTTTCCTGTAGGTCTTTCTTTCAAGAAGTATCTTTTGTTCTTCTAGCCGCTCCAAGCTGGTCTGCCCGTCCTTCCAAGAGGAAATTTCCCACCTCTGAAAATTCGGGATGCTGTTCAGGATTCCACCTATAGGCTTACTGAGCATTAGTTTTTGAAGAAGGAAAGACTTCTGACTATCCATACATAGATAATTAGACAAAATATCAATTTCTACAGGCATTAATTCTATGAAATACAACTTCCATCAGATTTTTGGTAAAGTTGGTGGGAAACTTTCTACATTTACTTTGAGAGCAATCTATGAAGAATTTTGCTAACAAATAGAAAATCTCTTTAATATGATTTTAATACTTTCATCTTTCTGGTAGGCATGTTGTGAAGTGCTGTTGAGTCTGTTCTGACTCGTAGTAACCCTGTTGTTACGTGCCGTGGAGTCGGTTCCGACTCATAGTGACCCTGTGAAGGATTTCCGAGGCTGTAAATCTTTATGGGAGCAGAAAGCCTCATCTTTCTCCCACGGAACAGCTGGTCATTTCGAACTGCTGACCCTGAAGTTCACAGCCCAATTTGTAACCACTACGCTCGCTACCAGAGTAACCCTGTAATAGGTTTGAAAAGCCAACTTTGTGGTTAACAGTCCAGTGCTTATTCTATAGCACCATACCAGGTAGGCCTACCAGGTAGGCCTAAGTCCAGTCAATTCTGACTCATAGTGACCCTGCTGAACAGGATAGAACTACCCTACATGGTTTCCAAGGTTGTGATCTTTAGGGAAACAGATTGACACATCGTTCTCTCATGGAGTTCAAACCAGTGATCTTTCAGTTAGCAGCCAAGCACTTAACTACGGCAACCCTCGTAAGAGTCTTGGTGTTGTTAAGTGCTGTTGACATGGTTCTGACCCATAGCAACCCTGTTGGATGAGTTTACTAATGGCACACAGTATTTGGGGAGTGGGATCAATTATGACTTATAGTGACTCTGTATAGGCTGTAAATCTCTACGGGAGCAGAAAGCCTCATCTTTCTCCTGTGGAACAGCTGGTAGTTTCAAACTGCTGATCTTGAGGTTAGCATCCTGACTCATAACCATTACATTAAATAATTCCCATATTGTTAATCTGCCGTTGAGTAGGTTCCAACTCAAGGTGACCCTGTATAGATAGGGCTTCCAAGGAGTGGCTGGTGGATTTGAACCGCCGACTTCGCAGTTATCAGTCCAGTGCTTATTCTACAGCACCACACTCATAGTCCAGTCAAATTTCTTTTAGCATCCTTTTAAATATGTTTGTCTGTTTCTCTTTCTGAAGCCTAATTTTGCAATTGAATGAAAGTTTCCTAGGTCATGGCTTTTGGAAGAACTGAGAAATAACACTTGGTTTGAATTTTAAACTCAACTTTGGAATTAAAATTCTACTAACACCATCTTCATTTTCATTACAAAACAAGTGGGAATGCTTTGCTAAATTTGGCATCCCCATAGCTGGGGAAATGGAGCTCTGGTGGCACAGTGAGTTGAGAGTTTGACTGCTCACTGAAAGGTCAGTGCTTCAAACCCACCAGCTGCTCTGTGGGAGAAAGTTGAGGCTGCCTGCTCCCCTAGATTTTTGGTCTTGGAAATCCTAAGGAGCAGTTCTACTTTGTACTATAGCATCACTCTGAGTCAGAATCGACTAGATGTCAGTGGGTGGGTAAAATTGCAGAAGGAATTATAGCCAATTTCATTTGTTCAAAATCCTATTCAGATTCTAGGGCCCAAACCAGAGGATCTGGAGAATTAACATGCAAGTGCTTCATCATAGGTTTTGCCCACTCTGCAAAAGCTTAAACCCACTGCCTACAATACTGACTAGTTTCTCAAATTGTCTAAATTGTGTTTGTTTTGTTTTGTTTTGAGTACGTGGGCATTTCATCTGCTAAACTGGTGGATTCCTAGATTATAAAACTTGTGGCTTTCAGCTGACAGCAGATAGAAAGGTTTATCAATATTGTAAACTGTCGAGTGAGGCTTTAAGCCGCTATAAAGAAATTCACTATAACCAAGCAAAAGTATAAGCATTGGGTATATTTTGCTGTATGAGAATTGTACTCTTACAAATTGATCTATGAGAAGAGCAAATTCAATCACAATTTATTTATGGATTAGTGGGACTTATCTTTTTGTGGTCCTCACTATTGTGTGACAAAGTTGTTTTTTTCACTAAAATCTCGTGGTGGAGTTGATTTCAACTCATAACAGAACCGTTCCATAGCGTTTTCTTGCTTGCAATTTTTACAGAAGCAGATCACCAGGCCTTTCTTCCACTATGTTACTCCCAACCTTTAGGTTAATGTTTGGAAGTGACTGTGTGCCATGACTCACAGCAATCCTGTACAGGGTTTCCAAGGCTATAAATATTTACAGGAGCAGAAAACCTTATTTTTCTCCCATGGAGTGGGCTAGCTGGTGGATTCAAACTGCTGACCCAATGGGTAACCCACTATGCTAGCAGGGCTTCTGGCTAGTAGACAAGTGCAGACCATTTGTACTACCCAGTCACCTGCTGTTTCACTAAGGAGCATTAAATATTTCAACACCAATATACCTTAGTTTTAATAAGCAATGTTGTTAAGTATTATTGAGTCAGTTCTGACTCAGCAACCTGTATAGGGTTTCTGAGGAGTGGCTGGTGAGTTTGAATCACTGACCTTGTAGTTCAAACTGATCTTGTGGTCCAGTGCTTTATCCCACAGCACCACACCAGGACTCCCTAGTTATATTTGTTTTATATAACATTTACTTATATTTCATAACTAAAATTACAAGTGGCTTACAATAAATTTGGAAAGTAAAACAGTTGACTTTTCTTAAGCATATAACTCAACTGATGGGAGTTAACAATCTAGGCAACGATTAAGCACTCTGCAACAGTGCTGTGGAAATATAATTAAGCAAAATTTCCTACCAACCCAATGAAACCTTTCCACAAAATGTAGGAAAACAATGAAACTTTTTTACTATTAAATAAGTATTAAGTCAGACTGTGATGTGTATCATAGGCAATGCCCTCAGGAGATTACAGAGACACAAAAGAACTCTCACCCTTTTATAAAGCCAGGTAGAGACAATCGATCAACTGCATATCAATTGTCCATCCCAAGGAAAAATTAGATTCCTCATATCTTTTCAACAAGCAGGAAGCTACATTGTGGAGCTAAACTTCCACAGAGATAGGAAAACTGGGTAATACCTTTTTTGATGGCCACATTTCCAGGAGATAATTCTTAAGTTTCCAAAAAAAGACAATCCTCTTTCAAATCCTGGTATTCAGCAGTATTTGAAAGTGTCCCTCCTTATGTGTAGACCACATCTCCAGGTTAATGGGGGTGTCAAACTTCTTTTGGTAGGTCTTTTAAGGTCCTTATGACTTATGTCTCAGGATGTCTAGAAAAGAGAGAAGTCCTTTTAAATAATGAAAAGATTTAGTTAAATTGGGCGCTGGACATCGTTTGAGACCAGGAGTTATTCTAATCTTGAACACAGCTAAACCCCTTCAGCGATTCTGTGGGTGGAAGACCCAGCAATCTGCTTCTGTTAATGATTACACCCAAGAAAATCCAATAGGGCAGTCCTATTCTGTTACATGGGGTTGCTATGAGTCAGAATCGACTTGATGACACCCGGCAACCACAGTCATTTTCACCTGGTAGATGCTGAGCTTTAGTCAACAAGTTTTGCTTAGAGTTTGATTCATCTACTGCATTTAGAGTATGATGGCTGACAGGAATCTGTAAACATTTGCATGATTCTTAGATGATAGTGGAAATAAAATAACTTTCTCAGTTTAATAATTACTCTTTGGCATCCCCAGAATGGAGGATATGTATATTAAGAGAACTCAGGTGCCTGAGAATTGGCTTATAAGAAAGACTTCGTGCTACCCAGACCCTATATGCCTGTAACCAGACAAAATCTCTTCCTCTCTGCAGTCATTAATTTTATGAAATCCAAATGCACCAGGTTCTTGGTAAAGTTGGTGGGGGAAATCTTGTTTCACTTTACTTTGAGAGTGGTCTGTAAAGAATTCTACTGACGAAGATCAGATCTCTTTTATGTGTTTTAACTAATTTCATCTTTTTGGTAGGTATACGTTGAATTTAATCTAAATCATTGACCCTGTAGAACAGAGTCGAACTGCCTCATTTTCCAAGGGGGCAATCTTCATGGCAGTCGACTGTAACATCTTTCTCCTGCAGAGTGTCTGGTGGGTTAGAACCACCAACCTTTAGGTTAGTAGTCAAGCACTTAACTACTGTGCCATCAGGGATCTGAAAAAGACATTCTTGGATACAAAATGGGCAGGAGCCTTGTTTACTTTTGAAAAAGATTTGCACACATCTCAAAGTAGATGTGTTACTGGTATTGTTAAGTGCACTCCATTGAGTTGGGGTTCTGATTCATAGCAACCCTGTGTAAGGTTTTCAAGGAGCGACTGATGAGTTTGAACTTCCAACCTTGTGATTCAAACCAATCTTGAGGTAGAGTGTTTATCCTACAGTGCCACACCAGGACTCCAGAGAAGCAGAGATAGCATTTATAATTTCAAGTTTTTTAAAGGAAATGTTGAAACGCAAGAGAGGAGGAAAGGGTTTTTCGCACCTGATAAAATTTTTAAATGAAAAGCTTTAAAGATTTGAAGAACTTTTTAGTTTTACACTGGCAAGATAAGTCAAGGTCATAGTCCTTGGGGGTCTATACCAAACCAAACCAAACCAAACCAAACCAAACCAAACCAAAACAAAGTTTAGTTTGCCCACAAGTCAAATGCTGACTGATGGCAACCCTATAGGACAGAGTAGAACTGCTTCATAGGGTTTCCAAGGCTGTACATCTTTCCAGAAGCAGACGATCACATCTTTTGCCTACAGAGGGTCTGGTGGGCTCGAACTGCTAACCATTTGGTTAACTGTGTGCTTTAATCACTGCACCATTAGTACTCTGACAGAAGGCTTATAAAAACCTAAAACCAATCCCACGTCTATCGAGTTGATTCATAGGGTTTCCAAAGCTATATTTCTTTATGGAATTACATAGAGCAGTGCCTGGTGGGTTCTTTCTAATTGTAGATCTTTTGGTTAGCAGCTGAGTGCTTTAAACTACGGTACCACAAGGGTTCTTTCAAAGAGCCTATTGTCCAGATAGGAACTCAGATACAGGGAAGAAGAAAAGGCTTTAGTACAAGGTGAGCACTAGATCTCTGGAAAGGGGTAGTACCCCTATTATAACTCAGGCATAAGGCCAGGGTTAGAGTAGTAAGAGGGATTTACTGATGTATTTGGGCTACAACTGCTTAACTGCTTTTGGTTCAGATGGATCCTAGAATCCTGTGTAGGGTTCAGCCTGCAAATCACTGAGTTCAAAGCCTCAGCTACAGGAAGAAAAGAGAAATTTGGGCCTAGAGATAAGGGCATTAGACGGTATGAGATAGGTTGACATGCAAAACCTTGATTAAGGCTTTATTTATTTTTTTTTATAGCCACCTTGTTATTACTCCTTTACCCAGGTTAGCAAAATATATCACAGAAAAAAATCTAAACACTGAATTAAACAAAAATAATACTTTGAAAGTGACACATAATTTTTTTAAGGAAATAAGATTGCAGTCATTTCTGAGTCAATTAAGTAAGCTCTGGTGGTGCAATGGTTAAAGCACATGGCTATGAACCATAGGTTGATAGTTCGTACCAAACTCTGTGGAGTAAGATGTTGCAATCTGCTTCTATAAAGATTACAGCCTTAGAAATGTTGTGGGGCTGTTCTACTCTGTTCTATAAGGTTGCTATAAGTCAGAACTGACTCCTTTGGGTCAATTTACCACATGAAGGGAACACAGCTGTTAAAACATAGCTATGCTTAACGGAGCTACTTTTCTGATCTCTGCAGTAAAATACTTAAAATTAGTCCTAAGTCCATGGTTTGACACCGTTTCAAGAGACAAGACCCTAGGTGTTTTATTGTCACTTCTTTAAGAGATGCTTTTCCTTCCCCAGAGTTAATTAGAAGGTTACTTATACTTAATTTTCTACTTGAATCTTCAGTTCAGAATATTATTACGAATGGTAATATGGTCTGTAACTTATCTCATCTGGATAATGTGGTCCAAGAAGTGGGATTTGAGAAGGCAGAGCCTGCATTTGTGGATAAGTAGGGAGGGGGAGGGGGATGGACACATACAATGACTCATTTCCCTTGCAAATGGAGGGCTCAGTTCTTTGATTTTCTGTGAAAGGCCCAGCACTTTGAGGTGGGGCAGTTCCAGGAGAGGAGTCCTGATGTGGTGCTGTGGGCTAATACACCAGACTGCAAAGCCATTTGAACTTCAAGGTCAGCAGTTCAAGCTCAGTAGCTGCTCCTCGGAAACCCTGTACGGGGTCACTATGGGTCAGAATTGACTTCATGGCACTTAGCAACAACAGTTCCTGGAGGGAAATACCTCATAGATGTCATCCAGGTAATAAAATGTCTAAAAGGGGAGTGATAGAGCTTTGCTATAAATCAAATGAAGAGTAACTGAAGCTTATTCAAAATGTTGTTATAGAAACAATGTCATTAAGGTATGATACCACTGGTTGGCCTTGATATGATGGTGAGTAGCTGCAGAAGAGAAGAGAAATTTCCAATAACCTGAATTTAAGATCATTCTGAATAAGGGTAGTTATTAGATTGCTATGTTGAAATATGAAAGGTTTCTTGACTTGAAAGGAGTTGGAGGTGGAACTATGGGCAGCTCTGCTAAACAGATATTCTCAGTGACCATTGAGCTAATGTGGCACACGTTGTAAAGGAGGTGGTGGTGGTGGTAGCATGAGATGCTGCTTTGGCAGCATATAATTCATATGGTACTTGCCAGGCTGCATTATAAATTGGGCAGAATATGGTTGTATGGTGCTTTTCTGGTGATATTATAAAATCGGTGGAATATAGCTCAGATGGTGTTTGTCTGACATCATTATAAAACGATTAGAAATTTCAGTTGATGGTTGGGCAATACAGAGGATGGACAATTTCATGTTAAGCACTGGTAGCAGGTCTTCCATATCTCCTATGGCATAGGTCGATATGAGCGTGTAAATCTCTTTGAAACAAATATGTTCTTTTGCATCCTTGAACAATGAGATACATGAAGACAGAACCTTGTGTATGCTTCTCAATTCACATCACAGGGCTACTACAATTTGGACACATCCTGTTTCCCTCTTCTCTAAGTAAGCACAACATAGCAAAATACATGTTTGCATAGTATCATCTACCCATAAATTTTCATTGGTAATCCACATTTTTCACAGAAATGAATTGGTGTATCATACTTTTTGCCTAAGATGTGTATTTGAAAATCCCAAAAGGGGTGTTGCATAAGTCTTTGTTGATTTCTAGAGAATCTGCCCCAAGACAGATATACTGTCGTCCTTTGCCATTATAATAGAGTCCTTTAGCGCCCTCTATGATTCTGCTCGCGGTGCATCAACTTCTGTCTTGCCGCGAGCTCCGGAGGTAAAACTGTGATTAGGATGCTCCAGCTTTGACTTTGTAGGGCTTCATTTTCTTTCTTTACCTACCTCTAGTCCAGTGAGGATGCCATAGAAGTGGGCGGTGTTTCACTCTGTCGCTGTGAGTGGAGACGAACTTAATGGCGCCTAACAACAATAGCAAGTCCAGTGAGAGGAATCTGACAGGAGAAGAAAGGGGATGTGAAGAACTTCAGTGTTAAGGTTGCTTGTTGATATGTGCCGTGGAGTCAGTTCTGACTCATAGCGAGACTGTAAATCTTTACGGGAGTAGAAAGCCTCATCTTTCTCCCGCGGAACAGCTGGTAGTTTTGAACTGATGATCCTGAGGTTAGCAGCCCGATTCGTAACCACTATGCTACCAGAGCTCTTTAAGGTTGCTTAGGCTTTGGAAAGAAAGTAGCCTTTCAACTTCAGAAAACGAAACCAACCAAAATGAGGAAGAGGAAATGCACACATAGTTGTGGAGTCCTATCTGGAGGAATAAGAACCAAAAAGGTAAGGCACCTACCCCATCCACAAAGGCATTTTGAACAATGGAATGCTATGCTTTTTGAGGTGTAAACTTGACTCATAGCAACCCTGTATTGGGTTTTGAGGGCTGTAAATCTTTCTGGGACTAGAAAGCCTCGTCTTTCTCCCGTGGTACCCACTGGTAGTTTCCACCTGTTGACCGTGAGGTTAGCAGCCCGACTCGTAACCACTACACTACCAGAGCTCCCTCCTTAGTGTATAAATATAACATCCTATTTCAAAATATTCCAATTAGTTGGCAAAAAAAAAAAAAAAATTACTGCTTTTCTAGTACTAAGTTTAATTACTTGGATTTTTTCTCCTCAGCCCTAAATCTTTGAGTAAAATTGATGCCCTAGCAAGGTGTGCCAGGATTTGTGCGAAATCCTGCAGCACACTGTAATATCTCCTCTAAGTGGTGGTACCCTAGTTTGTGAACCACTGCATAGAGTACTTATTTACAGGGTACAAGGTCATCTATTAGAACTAGGAAATTTTTTTTTAATACAGAATTATTTAAAATGATATTTGCTTATAAGACTATTTATCTGTGAATGTAAGTTCATAGTCCATAATCACTTCACATAATGCTTTACCATATATAAAAAAATTCTCATTTTGGTACTTTTAATATTATTTTCTCATGATGTATTTGATGTATGTTTATAGAAATTAGCATCTTGGAGGACTGACCTAACTAAAGTCAGAATATTAATAAAGGCAAATATTCAAGAATGATAACTATCAAGCATGTTGTTGTTGTTAAGTGCCTTTGAGCTGGTTTCCACTTACAGCAACCCTGTGTAGTTTCCAAGGAGCAGCTGGTGAGTTTGAACCACTGACTTTGCAGGTAGCTGTTCAGTGCTTATAGTACAACACCACAACATGACTCTACAAAGCATGTTAGGTGTGCTCTTATTTGTTTATTGAAAGATAAGGTTAGATTTACAGAAATTGTTATTTGTATCCACTTTGGGGAAGCTATGTGTATTGTAAAGTGAGTTCTACCCTCTCTGTGATTACATTCAATACTGCCCAGAGTAACTGCTCATTCTCATCAACAAAGCAGCTTTACAAAGGAAGCAATGAACTGTTATGACCAAACAGGCCAAATATACAAGGGAGCTTCAAAAAGTTTGTGAGAAAATTTAGTTAAAATATAAATGCAATTTTTCTATAAACTTTTTGAATCCCTCTCTTATTATGATTTAAAATAATTAAAGGACAGGTCAAAGATGGAAATTGCTATCAGCAGACATCGTCCATGTCTATTGCTTCCAAGGTATAGTTAAAGCTCATCTTTGCCAAATACAAAGACAGTCAGCAAGGTTGTTTCACTAAGTTGAAAATGCTACAGAGAAAAGAAAAGTACATTAAAAGCCATTAAAAAGCATTTTCTTTTCAGTGGTATCAGTCTTTGGCTGGGTTCTTTATAGAAGTAAAACCAATGAAGCTTATATATATGTATATGAAGAGAAGCTTCTATCAAGGAAATGGTTCACAATTGTAGAGGTGGGAGAGTCCCAAGTCTGAGTCAGATGAACCAAGATCGATCACCAGGCAGGGATGTCCAGCAGGCAGGCAGGCAGGCAGGCAGGCAGGTAGGCAGGCAGACAAACAATAGAGCAAGCGACTAACTCAAGTTCAAAGAATTGGAAGTTGCAGGACAAGCCAAATGTAAGATCTAGATCCAGCAGAGAAGGAAGTAAGTTTTTCCTGAGTGTCCATTATATTGGAAGTGGGCCTGAGGAAACATCCTTTAAACTAATTGGCTGCTCATAGCCAAGCATCATAGAGTTAACTTCAGACTCAGAGAGCCTGTATAGGGCTTCTGAGGAGTGGCTGGTGGGTTTGAACCGCCAACTCTGTGGTCCAAACCAACCTTTTTGTCCAGTGCTTGTTCTACTGCACCACACTAGGACTACCAACATATAAAATGTTTGAAATTAAATATATAACATATGCAAAGTAATAGATGTTGTTCTTAGATGCTGTGAACACGGTTTCAACTCATAACAACATTGTGCACAACAGATAAAACACTACCTGGTTCTGTGGCATTCTCACAATCTATGCTAGGTGTGAACCCATTGTTGCAGCCACCATGTCATTCTGTCTTCTTGACGGTCTTCGTCTTTTATGCTGACCCTCTACTTTACCAAACATGATGTCCTTCTCCAGGGACTAGTCCCTCCTGATAATATGTCCAAAGTATGGGAGATGAAGTCTTGCTATTTTCGCTTCTAAGGAGCATTCTGGTTACACATTTTTCCAAGACAAATTTGTTCATTTTCTGGCAGTGCAGGGTATGTTCAGTATTCTTCACAAACACCATAATTCAAATGCATCAATTCTTTAGTCTTCCTTATTCATTATCCAGCTTTCTCTTGAAAATGAAGTGACTGAAAATACTATGACTTTGTTCAAGCTCACCTTACTCCTCAGAGTGACATCTTTTTTTTTTTTTTTTTAACACTTAAAGAGATCTTTTGCAGATTAGTCCAGTGCAATATTCCTTTTCATTACTTGACTGCTGCTTCCGTGGGTATTGATTATGATCCAAGTAAAAGGAAATCCTTAACAACTTCAATCTTTTCTCCATTTATCATGATGTTCCTTTTTGATTAAGTTGTGATCATTTATTTTTGTTTTCTCTGTATTGAGGGGTAGTTCATACTGAAGGCTGTATTCTTTGGTCTATATTAGTAAGTGCTTTAAACCCTCTTCGCTTCCAGCAAGCAGAGTTTTGTCATCTGTCATTGTTGTTAAGTGCCGTCGAATCAGTTCTGACTCATAGAGACCCTGTATAGGGTTTCTGAGGAGCAGGTGGTGAGTTTGAACTGCTGACGTTGTGGTTCGCAGTCCAGTGCTAATCCTATAGCACCACACCAGGATTCATCTGCATATCATGGATTATTAATGAGATTTCTTCAATCCTGATGCTGCTTTCTTCATTTAGTTCAGCTGCTAGGATTATTTGCTCAGCAATAAAATTGAAGAAAGCAGGTAAAGTACAACTTTTCTGACTTTAAACCATACAATATATCCCTGTTCTGTTCAAGGGACTTCCCTGTGTTCTGTGTATAGGTTCTATATGAGCATAAGTATGTGTTCTGGAATTCCCATTCTTGTCAATGGTATCTGTAATTTGTTGAAAAAAGGTATTTCCAATGGATATGTTGGTCTTGCAAAATTCTATCATACAATCATCACCTGTGTCGTTTCTGTCACCAAGGTCATGCTTTTCAACTACTGATACTTCTTTGTTTCCAACATTCACATTCCAATCACTAGTGTTTATCAGTACATCTTGATTTCATGTTTGATCACTTTCAGACTGCAGAAGTTGGTAAAATTCTTCAATTTCTTCATCTTTGGCATTAGTGGTTATTGTATAAGTTTGAATAATAGTTGTATTAACTGGTTTTGCTTGTAGTTGTTGTTGTTAAGTGCCATCAAGTCAGTTCAGACTCATACTGACCCTGTATAGAGGTTCTGAGGTTGGTGGGTTTGAACTGCCAACCTTGTGGTTAGAAGTTCAGTAAACACTATATTATCCTATCACTGACAGAGTTGTACTTCAAGATGGATCTTGAAATAATCTTTTTGATAATGATTATGACACCGTTCCTCTTCATTTTGTTATTCCCTACATAGTAAACTATGATTTTTTATTCAAAGTGTCCAGTACCAGTCCATTTTAGCCCACTAAGGAATCCTGGTGTCTTAGTATCCTGTATTATAAGCTGGGTTGCTAATTGCAGGGTCAGCAGTTTAAATCTACCAGTTGCTCCGTGGGAGAAAGATGAGACTTTTCTGTTCCTCTAAAGATTTACAGCCTCAAAAACCCTATATAGGGTCACTGTATGAGTTGGAATGGACTCAATGGCACCAATGCATACAATATCTTTCTTCAAATGAAATCTTCCATTTCATTTTGAGAACTTTGTTTTCCTAGATTCATACTCAGTACATTTGATGTTCAAATTACTAATGAATATTTGCAGATATTTCTTCTCATTTTGAGTTGTGTCACATCAGCAAATGCAGACCTTGGAAGCTTTAGTTCATACACCACATCATTAATGTCAACTTTACTTAGAGGAGGCAACTATTTTCCAGTCGTATTTTGAGTGTCTTCCACTTATGGGCTCAACTTCCAGCACTACATCAATGTTTCGCTGCTATTCATAAGGAAATTCACCAATATTTTTTTGTTTCAAGTGATCACTAGGTCCCTCTTTCCAGACTGTCTTAGTCTGGAAGCTCTGCTAAAATCTGTCTACCATGGATGACCCTGCTGGCATTTGAAATACCGGTGGTATAGCTTCCCATATCACAGCAACATGTAAACCACCACAGTACTACAAACTGACAGATGAGTTGTAGAAACAGTTGATAAATGCACATAAATGTACCACCTAGCTTAAGGATTTCATATTACCACATCAATAAAATTGAACACTCTGTGTCCCTCACTCATCACTTCTGTGAGCGGGAAGCACTGCACTCAATTTTAAAAGTCATATATATACACACACATATATATATATATATATATATATTTGGCACATTTTTAATTTCTAGGAATGGAATAACATTGTGATTTTTCCCCCTTAACTGTATATTTCTGAGCTACTTTCAGACAAAAGCATGTAGCTATATTTTATACACTTTGAATACTTTATTCCATTGTATGACTATAATAAATTGTAATCATTTTCTTATTGATGACTATTTGGTTTGTTTGCAGTTATTGCAATTACAAAGAGCACTGCTATGATGCAGTGTACATGTTCTCTATTCTACGTGTCCAGAAAACTCTCTAGGGTATATATAGGAGTATTACTGGGTCATAGATAAGAAGCATATTTAACTTTTCCAAAGTGTCCATGCCAACAACTTCTCAGTGCTCTTCTGTTGATCCACATCTTTCCCAACACTTTTTATTAAGAGGTTTATTGCCAACCTAGTGCTTGTAAAATTCATAGCACTATATGAAATGCAGCTGAGCAGCTTTTTGTATATTTTATAGACAACTTATACGTCCTCTTATGTGAACTATCTTTACTGATCTTCCGTGATTAACTCTATTATATCACCATGTCATGTTTCCATAGATGTATAAGTTTGGCTCTGAGCTCTCTGTTCCATTTCATTGGTCTATTTTCCTATTTTCATCTTAAATTCGTGTGGGTTTATAATTTAGGAGAGCCTCACAAATCCCCCTACCCCCCAACCCCCATTTGTTGCTTTTCAGGAACATTTTGCTTTGCCAAGTTTTGTTAAATTGGTAAGTTATAGTGAAGAGAAGGACTGGGAAGTAAGAAGTAGTGAAGGGAGGGTAGGAGTGAGAAGGTTATGAAAATTTGCTTATATCATAGTTTTTCTGAAAGTCAACCCTGGTTTGAATCAGATATTTTCAAAGACTAAAAAAGCTGTCTGCGTAAAATTTACTTTTCCCAGCTGGTATGACAGAACTCTGAGTAATGAGGCACAAGGTTAGCTTAATATTTGTATTTTTTTTTTAAACTGATAAAATGAATTTCCTTGGGATCTTATCCTTTCTTGCGATGGACATATAGCATTGTGAATAAAAGCTCTGCAATCAGGTGCACTTATGCAGAAATTTCTTTTCTACCAATTACAACTTGTGTGTCCGTAGGCATATTATTTAATGTCTTTGGGACTTATTATTTTCTTTTTGCTGGTAAATGGTCATACTCAACTTTCTGTACTGTGCTAGTTTTCTATTGTTGCAGTAACACATTACTAAATATTTAGTGGCTTAAAACAACACAAAATTATGTTCTATGGAGTTCTGGAGATTAGAAGTCTGACAAGGATCTCACTAAACTAATATCTAGGTGTTGACAGGGCTGTGCCCCTTCTGGGGCTTCTAGGGGAGAATACATTTTCTTGCTCATTCGAATTGTTGGCAGAATTCAGTTCCTTGCTGTCAGCCAAGGGTAAATCCTAGCTTGCAATACTTGACTCACAGCCTTCTTCTCCACTTTTATGGGGTGGTGTCCTAGGGTCCTCTGTTCCTGGACTGTAAGATTAACTACTCCCCCCTTTTTGTTAACAAAAACTTCAACCTTTACAGTTGTAACAGTTGCAATTAGTCATGATAACAATTATTTACTATTGAATCATAAGAAACTTATTTTCATTTCCTTTCACCAGACCCGACTAGACAAGATGGAAACTATTTAGTGGGGATTATACCTTCCGACCACCCCCACCCCCGCATACTCTGAAATGTAACTCCTTCTTGAAAACTTGTAAGCCAGTCACTTTGTGCCTTTATAGCTCTCTCTCCCCCCCCCCCACACACACACACACACTTTAAGTAGCCAATGTCTAAGTTTCCCGTCCCTATCAATCTGTGTACAGAGGGGATAGGATTGAGAAATAACATTACTTTGATTGCATTTGCAAAATCCTTATTGCTCTATAATATGATATGTTCTCAGGTTCCAGGGATTAGGATGTGGACATTTGTGAGGAACAGAATTTGCATTATTTTTTTCTGCCACATCTGATTTCTATGATTGTTTTAAGGAATGTTTGAGTCTAGTTTTCACATATAGTAAACACTCAAAAAGTGTTAATTAGTAGTTAAATTACATATCACTAGAAAATGTGTTTCTTCCTTTTTTTTCTTGGTATATTTATATGACCTAATTTTACAAGGTATTCACATAAGTCCTTTTTTTGGGTGGTGGGTAGGAGTAAGGAGTTAGGGTTAGGAATATGGCTATGTCTAGGCAAGACCCAGGACTCTGTTGAGCGTTGAAGTTCTGGCTAGGACTAGGATTGGTGTTAGGGATAGGAGCTGGGCTAGAGCTCCAAGTAGGTTTGGTCAAGTTTTGGGGTTACAGTTATGTTTATTTTTTTTTCTTGAAATCTACTTGATTTCCACTTAATTTGGAAGTTCTGTAACTACATTATTCCCTCATTTTACTTTTCTTTTGTTGTTGTTGCAAACTGGTATCTCTGGTTCCCTGTTTTCAATCTTGTAAGATTGTTTTACTTTTGATACTTCTATATCTGGGTTGAGTTATGAGTGATACTGTCATGTATGTTAGTCTCAGCTTCTTAGTGTGAGAGTTGGTTCTCTGTCCAAAGAACTTCCTTTAGTATTTTTTGTAAGATTGGTCTGTGTTTTGCAAATTCTTTAAATTTCTGTTTATATGGAAATGTCCTAATTTCATCATCATATTTGATGGACAATTTTTCTGGGGATATGATTCTTTTTTTAAAAATGTTTCAAATTTTTTATTGTTTAATACATAAAATTTGGGAGTTAGGAATTTTCTACCAAGTGTTCTGTGACAGTGCAAAATGCTGAATGTGCGTTTGTGATTGTTATCCTAGAATCAAAGCAAAGTGGGCAATTGTTATAACTGCTTGGTGTGGATATGGTACTTTCCTTTCAGATATCTGGGTAATTAGTACAATATTGTATTTTTAAAGATATTGATAAGGTTATGTATCTTCATTGAAAAATTTCTAAACCTCAGGTATCTAGAATCTGAAGACACCGCCATTATATACAATTCTTTTGTAACTTCTGGTATAGCATTGTGATGGAAACCATGAAAGAATGGGAACTCCATGAAGTTTCAGAGTGTAGTGTATCAGAGTTGTTAGACAGGTGGGTTCTGAAGCCACACTGGTTGGGTGTCAATCATGGTGGGGATATGATTCTTGATTGGCAGTTTTTTTCTTTCAGAATTTTCTAGATGTCATTCCATTGTGTTCTTGCCTACCTGGCTTCTTCTGAGAAGTCAGAGTTTAGTCTTATTAGTTCACCTTTGTAGGCAACTTTTTATTTTTCCCGAGCTGCTCTCAGGGTTCTTTCCTTGTCTTTGGTTTTGAAAAGTTTGATTATAATATGTCATGGTTATTTATTTTTTGAGGTCTATCCTGTTTGGAGTTCTTTTAACTTCTTAAATGGCTATGTTCTTGTCTTTTATGATGTTAGGGAAGTTTTCTTTTAACAATTGGACAATATTCTCTATTTTTTTTTGGTCTCTTCCAGTTCTGAAATTCCTATCACACATAAGTTATTCCTCTTGATAGTGTTCCACATAAATTGTAGACTTCAGATTCTTTGTTCATTTTTTTTTTCTGATTGTTCTTCAAGTAGATGAATATTGAGAGATTTTTTTCTTCAAGCTCAGTATTTTGGATTTCCATTGATTCAATTCCATGTCTTTGCTCTTTCAGTGTATTATCTATTTCTGAAGCGTTGTTTTTAATCTTCTGACTTTCTAATGGTTTCCAAGTTTTCATTTATTTTGTCAGATTATTCATGTAGTGTTTTCCTGAATTCTTCCTTTTTTTTGTGTGTTCTCCTTGTTTTTATCGATATTTCTTTCAACCCATTGAAATTACCTAAATAGCATTCTTTTAAATTTTTATCAAGTAGTTCTGATACCATTTCTGGTATTGTATTTTCTGACTCTGTATTTTGGTCACTATTTGAAGCACTCTGTGTTGTTTCTTCACCTAAGCTGAAATTGTCTGTTTTCTCTGAGATAGTGTGGTTTCATTGTATTTATTTTTAATTGATGATTGTATGCTTTGGTCTCAGGCACTCACCACCTGTCTCCTGGAGAATGTAGTAGAGACTGGAAGTTTGAATGCAGTCTTCTGTTATCTGTTTGTGTAGCTTAGTTCAGGGTGGGTTCTCATGCCTCTAGAAGCAGGAAATTGTACTCCGAGTTCCCAGTCCCAGACAGAGCCAAGGCTGCACAAGAGGGAGTGCCACTGACTTCTGGGTTGGAGATGGCAGGAATGACCACACTTATGGCTACCAAGAGGGCATGGTACCAGGGAGAACTGTGCCTCCACTTGACTCCAACCTCCAGCTGCATCTTGCAGGCACCTATATTGTCAGCCGCTTGCAAAAGGTCAAGATGCTCACGTTGCTCCATGACAGCTGACAGCCTGCCTGTTTTGCTTCTCTTTTGCTGCTCATACTCTGCTTCTAGATCCAGTCTACCTCTTTGTCCTATGCTCTGATGCTCAGCATTCCAGGATCACCATCTTTATCTGTTTCACTCTGTCTCCCATTTCTTTGTTGCAGAAGTCAGCCCAGTATGTCTGCCTACTTGCCCCATAGCCCACATAATTCCATTAAAAATTATAACCTATGAAATATTTCAAGTGTAAAAAATTATGTAATCTTTTGAGAGGATTGGTGCCCTACACAGCTTACTACCAGATAGTCTACCAAATTGGTCTTCCATTGAAGTAGCATATAAAAAATAGCCATGAAGTTTTGCTGTAGAGCATTAAATTTGTGCCTGCAAATAACTTTAGTTAGGCAGAGTTTAATTCCATCTTGTGTCTAGGATTAAGTGTGCAGACATCAATTTTTCTTGAATATCTCATATACCTCTGACAGACACACTGCCAGAATTCGAAGCAGAGCATATTTAAAAGTAGGGTTAGGACCACTTCCTTCAGCTGGCCCTCACAGACACTTTCCTGGGCACACCCCTTGCCTTACTGGTTGTCTTGTTGTGATGTCATACTCCAAGAGCCTCAGAGACAGTCTGTAAACTTTCCTATCTGCAGTTCCCTAAACCTGTATGCATATATGATGCATTGCTACTGTCAGTTGTGGTTGTGGGAGGAGATTGCTCTGTTCTTTGTGCCCTATAAAAAGTCACCATGTGGAAGTATAATTTTAGAAATTTATCACGGCATCTGTGACTTCCCTTACCCAGATGATCTATGTTGTCATATTCATTCTCTTGTTTAAGACTTAAGAGCCTCTATAATATTTATATACTTGAAAATTGTATCCCTTTTCTCCCCTATACAGTTTCCGGTATACAAAGATACCTATCTATAGTCAAGTATGCAGTCCTGGTATGGCACTGTGGGTTAATGTGCCAGACTGCAAAGCCATTTGAACTGCAATGCAAGGTCAGCGGTTCAAGCTCTCCAGCTGTTCCTAGGAAACCTGTACAGGGTTGCTGTGGGTCAGAACCAACTCAATGGTACTTTACAAAAACAGCAACATATTCAAACATATATCCCAACATGGTAAATATTCTAGAAAGACTGGTGTGGTATGGTCTCAATAGTAGATTAAGATAATTGAGTAAAAGTTATAAGGAAACTGATTT
Source organism: Chrysochloris asiatica (assembly GCF_000296735.1). Lineage (NCBI taxonomy): Eukaryota > Metazoa > Chordata > Mammalia > Afrosoricida > Chrysochloridae > Chrysochloris > Chrysochloris asiatica. The sequence continues at coordinate 19,836,295 of NW_006408569.1, read as the reverse complement.
TTAGCTCAATATATAAAAATTAAATTTTCTAATAGCTATGCTTGTTCGTGACAGTAAGGACTGTTTCAATAAAGAGACCTTAGACCTTTGCATTAGAACTACAGTCATCCCTTAATATCCATAGGGGATTGGTTTTAGGTAGCTGATAATAAAATCTAGGGATGATCAAGTCCCTCATAGCAAATGGTGTAGTATTTGTGTATAACCTATGGACAGCCTCCTGTGTACTTTAAATCATTTCTTGGTTACTTATAACACCTAATACAATGTAAATGTTATATAAATAGCCTGTGAGGGACTCCTTTGACTACTCAATTGCTCACTCCCCCCATATTTCCAGTCCACGGTTGGTTGACACCTCAAATGTGGAATCCAGGATCCTTGAGGGCTGCCTAGAATTTCTTATGGAGCTTTTGGTAAAAAACGGATTTAAAAAAAGTATTAAAGTATTAAAGTTGGATTATGGTGTTGGATGAGAATACTAAAAGTGCCACGGGCTGCCAAAAGACCCAATAGATCTGTTTTGGAAGAAGTGCAGCCAGAGTGCTCCTTAGAGGCCAAGATGACCAAACTTTGTCTTTCATACTTTGGACATATTGTCAGGAGGGAACAGTCTCTGGAGGATATCATGCTTGGTAAGATGGAGGGTCGGAGAAAAAGAGGAAGACCCCCAACCAGATGGATTGGCCAGGTGGCAGTATCGATGGACTCAAATGTGGCAATAATAGTGAGGTTGGCCCAGGATCGGACATTGTTTCTTTCTGCTGTGCATACGGTCGCTATCAGTTGGTGCCGACTCGATGGCACCTGACAACAGCAATAACATTAAAGTTGAATGATGATGCATGGAGGGGATTGTAATCATTGCAATGAAATGAAATACGATAGGATGAATGTAAAGCTGATGCTCTCCCATGTAAACTATCACTCGATTCATAATACAATTTTTTTTAAAGTATTAAATACTATCATGCTAAACCAAGAAAAATGTTTTTCATATAGTAACAGCAAACAAAAAGTATTGATTGGTGCTTGCTTGCTTTGATGTATATAAGAAGAAACAGAAAGCTCTTGTCAACATTCCACATGAAGCTGAAATGGTTGATCAGAAAGATAATTTAATTAGTAAATGGTTATTTTGTTGCCCTTCTAAGGCTGCATACAAATCAATTGGTAGAAATTATATATATATA
>NW_006408569.1:19827340-19834961 GCF_000296735.1 Chrysochloris asiatica | reverse complement strand
CTGCCCCGTAGGAGAAAGATGAGGCTTTCTGCTTCCTCAAAGATGTACAGCCTCAGAAACCCTATGTAGACTGGGTCACTATAAGTTGGAACCAACTCCACGTAACAACAACATGTTACACAAGAAATGTAGACGATGTGTTTGTTTCAGTTGTTGATATTATATTTCTGTTGGGGTAGCTAGTGGGCATTTTTGGGTTGCTGTTCTAAAGGCTAATAAAAATTAAGAGGTTTTGATTCTCTATTGAAAATAAAGGAGGAGGCTTTCCATTTTCTCTGTTCTTTCATAAATCACTTTGTAAATTTTTTAATTGTAAGTGTCTGAAAAATATGCAAATCTAAGGTATTAGCTACTCTTTAAAAAATGTAACTTCAGGTAATCATTCCCACCTTCTAGTATATTAGAGAGAGATTAGCATAACTTCAGGAATCCTGCCATAAAGATTCTAGAAAATTAGCAAATTTATGTTGAAAACATGAATATAATGGAATTTATCCTCCTAGCTGGTGTCCTGGTGTGGCATTGTATAAAAAGCACTGGACTGCTAACTGCAAGGTTGGTGGTTCAAGCCCACCATCTACTCCTTGGTAAATCTACACAGGATTGCTGAGTTGGAACCTACTTGACAGCACTTAACAACAATGTCCTCTAGGCTGTATACCAAATTGAGCCCTGGTGTGGTGCTGTAGGATAAGCACTAGACTGCTAACCACAGGGTCAGCAGTTGAAACTCACCAGCTGCTCCGTGGGAGAACATGAGGCTTTCTGTTCCCATAAAGATCTGCAGCTTTGGAAACTCTATACATGGTTGCTTTGAGACAGAATAGACTGGATGGTAGTGAGTGAGTGAGAGTGAGTGATACATCAAACCAGTTGCCCTCAAGTGGGTTCAGACACATGGTGACCCCATGTGTTGCACTGATCCCATGTGTTGCAGAGTAGAACTGCATTTCATAGGATTTTCAAGTCAGAAGCAGATTGTCTAGACTTTCGTCCAAGATGCCTCTGGGTGGGTTCCAACTGCCAATTTTTCAGTTAATAGTTGGGCATTTAACTATTTCACTACCCCAAAACAAAACTGTTTCACTACCCAAAAACCAAACCGAAAAGCAAAAACTGCCCCACAGTGTTTCCAAGATTTGCAATCTTTACAAAAACAAACTGTCACATGTTTCTCATGCAGAGCGACTGATGGGTTCATACTGTCAGGTCAATTCTGACTCAGCAATTTTATGAGTAGACCTGTACATCTTTGCAGAAGCAGACAGCTTTATCATTCTCCTTCAAAGAAGCTGGTGGGTTTGAACTGCCAATTTTTCAGTTAGAAGCCCAGTTCGTAGCCCATTGTGCCACCAGGGTTCCTTGGTTCAAACCCAGGGTCTGCTAATTAGCTCTATAAATGGTGAGCGTTCTTTCTGAATTTGCTCTCTCTTTAGTGAATTTCCTGTGATGCATCACATTCTGGTTTAAACTTTCGATAATCAATTTCGATTTTTCGATAATCAGTTTAGATTTTTGATTTTGATTCTGGCGTGGGAGCAGATTTTGTTTTTAATTATATTTCCTCAATACCTTTCCAGAATCCATTTTCGAGCCCTCTTCTTAGCAATATTCTAACTTCCCTTCTAGTATGTGGTGGTGGTTATATGCTGTGGAGTCGGTTCCGAATCATAGCAACCCTGTACAGGGTTTCTGAGGCTATAAATCTTTATGGGAGCAGAAAACCTCATGTGTCTTCCATGGAACAGCTGGTAGTTTTGAACTGCTGACCTTAAGGTTCACAGCCCAATTTGTAACCACTATGCTACCAGAGTATGTTGTGGTTGAATGGTGCCTTCGATACACCCCTCTTTATCATAGGCCGCATGCTTCAAGATAAGCCTACTCCACTCTATGTTTTAGGAGTGGATCCTAATTGACTTAAGTTACTACATCCCAATTAGGGTGAATTTTAGTACTCTTGATTGGAATGCTGATAAGAAGTGCTGTGTCCCTTGGGATATTAATATGAACATTTGTGTAACCAAGAGAGGAGCCAGCCATAGGGTAAAGTGGACGCAGGATAGCAGAGAAGAGAAAAGTAAGGGAATTGAGTCCTTGAATTTAGTAGATTAACCAAAAGCTGGTTGTTATAGTTAAGTGAGAAAATAAGTCCCTTGTATTGTTTATTCCAGTTTGCATTATGCTTTCTGTTATTTGTAGCATAAACTCTTATGTAATACTTACATGTTTTCCTAAATTGTTGTTGTTGTTGTTGTTGTTAAGTATCGTCAAGTCGCTTCCAACTCATAGCAACCCTGTATAGAGTTTCCGTGGAGCAGGCTGGTGAACTTGAACCTTTGACCCTGTGATTCAAACTGACCTTACAGTCCAATGCATTAACCCACAATGCCATACCAGGACTCTACATTTCCTAAATTAGCTTCATGCATATAGTCATAAATCAATTTAAGACTATATAATCAAGTGCTATATGTAAAGATAAATACTATAGGTTTTTAAAGTATGGTCTCTGGATCTGCATTATCTGGGAACTTGATATCGTTGTTAGATGCCATTGACTCAATGTGGACTCAGCAATGCCATGTACAACAGAATGAAACACTGCCCGGGCCTATGCCTTCCTCACAATCATTGCTATGTTTTAGCCCATTGTTGCAGCCACTTTGTCAATCCATCTCACTGGGGTCTTCCTCTTTTTTGCTGACCCTCTACTCTACTATGGACTCCTGGTGTGGCGCTGTTGGATTAGCACTGGACTTTGAACCAGAAGGTCATCAGTTCAAACTCACCAGCAGCTCCTTGGAAATCCTATACAGGGTCTCTGTGAGCTGGAACTGACTTGATGGCACTTAACAACAACATTCAATCTATGTTGAGCAAATAGGCCAAGAAGCTGGACTATAAGAAGAAGAACTCAGCGTCAGGATTGGAGGAAAACTCACTAACCCTGTAGTATACAGATGATACAACCTTATTTTCTGAAAATGAAGAGGACTTGAAGTACTTACTCTTGAAGATCATGCTACAGCGCCATACCAGGAATCCATAGATTGAATAAGTAAGGTGAAATGATACAACTCTGATACACATCTTTCCTGATTTTGAACCATGCAATATCCCTCTTTTTTTAAAAAAAAAAAAATTGCCTCTTGATCTATGTACAGGTTCCTCATGAGCACAATTAAGTGTTCTGGAATTCCTATTCTTTGCAATGTTATCTATAGTTTCGTATGATCCACAAAGTCCAATGTCTTTACAGTCAGTAGAACACAGGTAAACATCTTTCTGATGTATTTTGCTTTCTGTCAAGATCCATCTGACATTATCAGTGATATCTCTTGTTCCACATCCTTTTCTGAGTTTGCCTGGAATTTCTGATAGTTTGTTGTTGATGTACTGCTACAACTTATTTATTTATTTTTTTAAAATTACCTTCAGGGTACTTGTAAGAAATGCAAATTCTAGGGCCCGATCTGACTTCCAGTTCAACCAACCAACCCAACTACTGTCCTGGATTAGATTCTGACGCATAGGATTTTCAAGGCTAGAAATCTTTATAGAAGCTGACTGCGGCATCTTTGTCCAGAGACCTGACTTAGACTTACTGGATTAGAAACTGTGGGGATGGGGCCCAGTAACCTTAGTTTTAATAAAAGCTCTCCAGAGGATTCTGATGCAAGTTTGACAACCACTACTCCTTGGTAAACTCCTAGGAAAAGCAGGATTGTTGCTTATTGAAGAGTCATGGAAGACTTAATGTAGAGGGTTAGAATTTATACAAGATATTTGAGCAGGGTGGGCATTTTACAAGAAAACGAATTCACCAGATTTAACAAATGCACAGCTTTTGGAATCAATCTATGGAATGCTATTGTATGGATGCTTTTGCTTTTTTTGTATGTGGAAAATTGTTATTAGAGACTATATTATGCCCGTTGACCATAGTGTTACCTGAAACTATTGTCTTGAGCCTTGAAGCCCATATGCTTTTGCTTTTGACATGTTACTCTAATTTACCTGAGCTCATTGAAAATCTGAACAATAGAATACAATATTGGTATACTTCACTGTATAAAATATGTGTTGAGGTTAAATTATTTGGACTGTTGTCATAGAATCTTAAGAGCATCAAATCATAGAGTATTACTTGTTTTGGTGTCAGACAGAGAAGCTTCCTTCTTGGACTTAAAAAGTTTGAAGGGAGCTTTATCTTCTTGTCAAAATCTGACATTTGCAGGGCTGTGAGATCAGTGAGAATTGAACCTGCCCTGGCTTTATGAAACAGTACATGCACTTTCTTGTCTGCTTCCATATCTTGTGGAAGAAGTTTCCACCTTAAGTACTGATGCCATGTCCAATACTGTACATTACTCACCCACAGTGCCTGCTTGATTTGATAATGTGTGTTTGGATAGAACTGTTTACATTCCTATCTACCCTTTCCCCTAAAGCGCTGTAAGCCATGCATAATGATACAGCCTGTGGAATTATGGAATGGGAACTGACTTTGCCTCAGAGAAAGTGCTGGAAAATGAGAGACAAGCATTTTAAAACTAAACTGCTAATGGCGGTAAAAAACAAACACTAAACCTTAAAATGTAACTCTTGTCCAAACATATCTAGATCAAAGGCTATGGTGGTTGTGGTTGTGGTAGTTGCATGTGTAAGTGTCAGTGGGCCTAAGGAAAGTAAGGAAAGGTTTTAATCTAATGTTGCAAATAACTTTTTCTCATTGACAGCTGGCTTTCTGCTAAGGACTGCTAGAGCAGTGAATAAGTATTTCTAGAGCAGAGGTACTGCTCAGTGTATTTAGTCATTATTTAATTAGTCTTGATAATGGGGCTTCATTTTAGATGGAATTTAATTTTATGGTCTTGATATTGAATGACCTTGGTTTGGCAAAGACACTTGTCTCTGTGTGTGTATGTGTGTAAAATGCAAATAATGAAAGGGACTTTGGAATTGGGCCAAAAAATCCTCAGCACCAAGCTAAGGTTACTTTGAATCTGCTTGCTTTGCAGGTCAAATTGAAGGATGCCTGAGACAAGCAATAAATCCTTCTTCTCTGCCACTTTGGGAGAACAAATCAGCTAATGAATCACCTCTGTTTGTTCAAGATAGACTGACACCCCCCCCCCCCATTTGACTGACTTGCTTTGAGAAACTGAAGTGTAATTTCTTTTTTTTTTTTTTTGAGGGTGTGACTGTGGGAAGAAAATGTTCCACTCATGGAACACTAAATGAGCCTCAGTGCTGAGAATCATTTTGACCTCATACTTTGCTCAGAGTAACTTGGAGTGTGCTAGGGTGTTCCCTGGTGGAACATTTTCTAGAGGCGGAATGGTTTCCATGGACACAGGCTGGTGGAGACTTGGATTTCCAATGATTATTATTTTTTTTGGAAAAGGTAGTTTGTTTTGATATAACACAGGCCTAATAATTGCTCCTGTAATTTGAGAGCCTTTGACTAGTTTTTGCTAGCCCTGGGCCATGAGGATTTGGCTGTTTGGAAGATGAATATGTGTGTTACTACCCTTCCTTTCTTTGGAAGTTTCAAGCTTCAGTAAGTTTTGAATGTACTTTTTTAGAATGCTCTGTTTCTAAGTTCATTTTTGGTCACAAAATGCATATCTGTTCTGTAGTGTGAGTTGTTTGAAGCTAAAAGTTTTATCGTTTGAGACACCCTGCAGTGTTTTTGTGAAGTATTTAAAGTGAATTAAGCCCTGCAATACCCATGAGACAGCAGAGAGGCATTTATTGCATATTGATTATGTATTAGATACTGTAAGGATAAGAGTGAGGATACACAGATGTTAAACGTCTAGATTATGAATGCACACAACTGGTTTACTGACTTCTTTGTTATGCATATTGTAGTTTATTTATTTGTGTTTTTTTAATATAAAATAACATTTATTTGTTTCATTTTCTCTATTGTTAAGTACAAAGTACCTTGGACTAATAGCCTAGAGACTTAGACTGCAGTCCTGCCTCTATACTTTTTTAAACAATATTCTTTTAGGTAAATTTTCACTCTCTTGGTCTCAGTAACTCAAGTGTAATATAGAAAGTATACTTGATCTTCTCACTCACATGATTATTTTAAGTAGCGTAGTGGTTACGAATTGGGCTGCGAACCTCAAGGTCAGCAGTTTGAAACTACCAGCTGTTCCGTGGGAGAAAGATGAGGCTTTCTGTTCCCATAAAGGTGAATCTTGTACAGGGTCGCTATGAGTCGGAACTGACACCACGGCACATAACAACAACAACAATTGTCTCGGAATGTGCCTAGGTTGTTACCCTGCTATTTAGACATAACTGGGCAATCTGAAAGGACTATGGGGAAGATTGTCCAGGAGTCAGTTATAAAGGACCATGGCTCTCCTGCAAAGAAAAAATTTCCTAAAGAAAAAGGATTCAGGCTAGCACTAGGAAGCCACTATAAACAGCGAGTCATGATGCCGAGGCACAATCTTTGTCCCAAAGCAAAAGAACAGTTGGAAAATTTTTATCTAAGCAACAGGCCAGAACAATTGTAGGGGGAAAAATGGGAGCTGGAAATCATCTTTGGGAGGATAACGCACAGAACCTTGGCAAGAGAGGAAATGATAGGCACTGAAAGACTGGGTTCCGGGGTTCTTCTCACCATCAAAAGAATGGTAGTGCCCATTACTTATCCCTGGTCTATGAGATTTTCCCAGTGCACAGTTGATAGATAGAGTCTAGATCTAAGGTAAAGGTGTCTCTCAGTCTACCCAGCCCAGAAGTCATGCTCAGAGTATAAGAACAAAATGGTGACTATATGATCAGGGGTCATCTATACTCTTGGCTGTGGAACAGATATAAGTGGAGCCAGGTATTCCACCAATACTTAGTTCTCTGCACTGTGCTCTTTAGATTCTTGAGTGTGACCAAGGAGCTTACTGGCTTTATCCACAGACTGAGACCTCAGGGCCCTGAATGAGGTAACCTCATCTTTTATCTTTGAATAAGGGAGACCTATGAGAAGGTGGTGGTGAGGCCTGATTATTTTACTTTTGTCTCTTTAGTGTGGTGGGCTTGGGCACTTGAGCTAATCAACTCATGAGAATGCACATGTACCATAAGCAGGAGCTTCTTTTTGAGTAAGAAGTTGGCTGTTGCTGTCAGGTAAACAGTGGTACCTGAGAACAGACTTCTGCTTCAAAGAGTGATATGAGTGTGAGGAGGCAGGTAGGTAGGAGCCTGATCATCCATCGAGGGCATTAGAGAAATGTCCCAGTTTGTCAAGTGCAATCCCAGCTTACACCTGCAGTTCAGCCTCACTGTTTAACTCCTAGAAGTCTCCTGATTCAGATGGTAAATTATAAGGCAAGAAGCCTGGGTAAAGTTACTTTGTCGTCTTGAATTGCTGATGCTGCTCTGCATGCTGGCCCTTCAATTGGTAATTTTTTTACTTTGCCTGAGGCTTCCAGTGATCTCTTAAAATACAAACAAACAAAACCCAACAACTGTTGCCATAAAAATTGGTTCCTACTTGTAGCAACCCTATGTTGTTGTTGTCAGGTGCCATCGAGTCAGAACCGACTCATAGGGACCCCATGCACAGCAGAACGAAACAATGTCCGATCCTGGGCCA
>NW_006408569.1:19819864-19826718 GCF_000296735.1 Chrysochloris asiatica | reverse complement strand
TTCATAAGTAAATGTTTCAAGTCCTCTTTGCTTTAGCAACCCTATAGGACAGAGAATTTCTGCCCCATAGTGTTCCCAAGGCTCTCAGTCTTTGCAGAAGCAGATGACCACATCTTTTTTCCGTGGAGGGACTGGTGTATTCAAAGTGCTGACCATTTGATCAACAACTGAGCTCTTTATTGTAACATCTTCCCATCTACTAGGTCCCTTTTCTTCCACCTGTGTCCTTAATCTATTCCCTTCTCCCATCCAATAAGGTTGGTAAATTCTTTATGTCTGTGACTCATTTTCTGACTACAGGGATTGCCAAACCTAAGACTGACTTCATACCAAGCTGTGGTGGCTATAGTGCACATTCCATTTTTATGTTAATTTTCCACTTTGGAATTTGATGACCCACATACACAAAAAGGAGGAATCACCTGTCCATTCTTTTGGGGACACTAGCCTTGTACTTCAGTTAACGTAATGGCTTAGGAGCCAAGGCTTTATGAGATATAGTGCAGCCAACGTGCTACTATGGTCTCGGTCTGAGTGATGGTACCTAGAAATGCTAACTGTGTCAACTTCACTGCAGCAAATACAGATAGCAATTTTCCCCTCAAGCAATGTGTACCAAGATTCCTGAAGGAAATGGGAGAAACTAAAATTAGAAAATAAAAGTTTCCTGGACATCACTATTTTACCTGAAATTCTGCTGACAGAGCCCAGTTAGCTAATGCCAAGCCTTGGCCCAATCACTTCCTTCCACCTTAGGAGAGTGAAACCAATATCCTTATGAAATTTATGGATTTCCTATTCATCTATATATCATTCAGTTTTTGTATTGCTAGGGTATGGAGACATTTAGAGTCAGCAATTTTATAGGTTTTTCAGGGTACTGATGTCATCTGGGGATAGCATACTTCACTTATGCATCATGTGTGAAAAACAAAATCAGACACAAATCACAGAGAAATGCAGTTAATGTTTTATGAGTTCATAAATCCAGAGCTGTGACTAACACTGGGACCTCCAGTGGAAACCTTCAATCTTATAGTTTAGCAGCTCCAAGGATTAATTTTACCACACAGAGTTTGCTCTGGGAGATAAAGCATATACACATGCAAATCCAGACCATGGAGACCATGGAGAATAGCATGCATGGAGATTTATGAACACACTCCTATGAAACAGTGTCATAAGGGGTCTTTGATTCACCACACATAGTATGCACTATTCAGGGCAGTAAACCTTCTCTGTTTATCTAAATCCTCCGTGTTTACTGATAAGAGAAGTAGTGATAATGGTAATAGTGTTTATGTGCCGTGGAGTGGGGTCCAACTCATAGTGACCCTGTACAGGGTTTCCAAGGCTGTAAATCATTATGGGAGCAGAATGCCTCATCTTTCTCCTGCGGAACAGCTGGTAGTTTCACACTGCTGACCTTGAGGTTACCAGCCTGACTCGTAACCACTATGCTACCAGAGCTCCTTGATAAGAGAAGTAGTAGTAGTTGTTGTTGTTGTTGTTAAGTACCATGGAGTCGGTTCCGACTCATAGTGACCCCTAACAGGGTTTCTGAGGCTGTAAATCTTTACGGGAGCAGAAAGCCTTATCTTTCTCCCGTGGAACAGCTGGTAGTTCCTTGATAAGAGAAGTAGTCGGGTAAAATTTAGTTTGTGATGACAATACTTATTTCCTGTGATTGTTAAAACCTGTGCTCCTATTTTATAGACGAGGAAATTGAGGGTTAGCCATGTTAAATAAATTACTCAAGTTGTAAAGCCACAAATACATAGAAATGGGCTTTCAGACTTCATGGCCAATTCTATTATAATAGCATCACACTGTCTACAACGAGAATTCAATAAACTCACCCACCTTTTATTTCCCCTGCATATAGACAGACTTTGGGTGTGGTGCTGTAGGATAAACACTGGACTGCTGACCACAAGGTTGGCAGTTCAAACCCACCAGCTGCTTCTTGGAAGCCCTCTGTAGGGTTGCTATGAGTCAGAACCAATTTCATGCCACGTAACAACAATAACAATATGAATGATAACATACATACTCAGCAAGGTACAGGGATGAGAATTGTTGTAGGAGGGAATCCTCATGTAATACATGTTATGTTCAATAGGAAATAATTTGATCAGAGTTAGAACTTCATGGGAATTACGCATCGATCATAGGGGAAAAGTCAGACCCCTGTTTTGTATGGGCTATTTTATACAACTGCAGTGGATTTCTGGCAGCCAAGGCTGGACTTACATGGAAGCAGAGTTGACCAACTTTGTGATGTATTTAAAGGGCCTGGTGCAGAGGTTAAGTGAGCTTGGCTGCTCGCTGAAAGGCCTGAAGTTCAAACCCACCAAATGCCCCATAGGAGAAGATGTGACAGTCGGCTTTCTTAAAGATTACAGCCTATGGGGAAAGTCTACTCTGACCTATGGGGTTGCTGTGAGTCAGATTTTGCTGAATGGCAATGCTTTTGTTGTTGATTTGAGGGAGCCTGACACACATAAACAATCAGATGCCAAACCGTGTGTCTGAGTAGAATTGTCCTCCTATATGTTTACTTCTAGTATTTTGCTTGTTGCTGTTAGGTACCATTGAGTCATTTCTGAATCACAGCAAATCTCACCAGATATAATACATAGAAATCAAATTTACTACATCTGCAGAAAGAGACAATGGAAAAGTGCCATATCACCAGTTAAAACAAGGCCAGGGCAGATTGTGGAACATCAGTTGCTCATATGCAAATTCAAACTAAAGATGAAGAAAATGAAAACAAGTCCATGAGAGCCAAAATATGACCTTGAATATATCCCACCTGAATTTACAGATCATCTGAAGAAGAGATTTGACACATTAAACACTAAAGACTGAAGACCAGAAGAGTTGTGGGATGACATTGAAAACATCATACAGGAAGAAAGCAAAAAGTCATTAAGAAGACAAGAAAGAAGGAAAAGATCAAAATGGATGTCAGAAGAGACACTGAAACTTGCTCTCCAGTGTAGAGATGCTAAAGCAAATGGAAAAAAATGAGCAAGTACAAGAGCTGAACACAAAATTTCAAAGATCAGCTCGAGAAGGTAAAGCCAAATAATACAACAAAATTTGCAAAGAACTGGAGTCAGAAAACCAAAAAGGAAGAACATGCTCAGCATTTCTCAAGCTGGGGGAACTGAAGAAAAAAAATCAAGCCTCGACTTTGGCTATTGAAGGATTCTCTGGGCAAATTATTGAATGATGCAGAAAGCATCAAAAGAAGATGGAAGGAATATACAGAGTCACTGTACCAAAAAGAAATGATTAATGTTCAACCATTTCAAGAGGTAGCATATGATCAAAAGCTACCTTTTGCAGGAGGAAGTCCACGGTGCATTGAAGGAATTGGCAAAGAACAAGGCACCAGGAATTGATGGAATCAAAATTGAAATCTTTCAAGAAAGAGACGCTCACTAATCTTTGCCAAGAAATTTGGAAGACAACTATCTGGCTGACTGATTGGAAGAGATCCGTGTTAGTGCACATTCCAAAGAGAGGTGACCCAATGAAATGCGGAAATCATCGGACAATCTCTTTGATATCCCATGCAAGTAAAGTTTTACTAAAGGTAATACAGAAATGGCTGCAAGCATACATTGACAGAGAACTTCCAGAGGTTCAAGCCAGGTTCAGAAGATGCCATGGAACAAGGGATATCATTGCTGATGTCCGATGGATTTTGGCTGAAAGCAGAGAATACCAGAAAGATGTTTACCTGTGTTTTATTGACTAGCAAAGGTTTTTGATTATTTGGATCATGACAAACTAATGGACAACATTGTGAGGTATGAGTGTTCTGGAACACTTAATTGTATTCATGAGGAATCTGTACATGGACCAAGAGGCAGTTGTTTGAACAGAACACTGAATGGTTTTAAATTAAGAAAGGTGTGTGACAAGGTTGTAATCTTTCACCATACTTATTCAACCTGTATGCTGAGCAAATCATCCGAGAAGCTGGGTTCCATGAAGAAAAATGCGGCATCAGGATTGGAGGAAGACTCATTAACAACCTGCGATATGTAGATGATACAACCTTGCTTGCTGAAAGTGAAGAAGACTTAAAACATTTGCTGATGAAGATCAAAGAGCACAGCCTTCAATATGTAAAGAAAACAAAAGTCCTCACTGCTGGACCTATAATCAACATTCTTATCAGCGGAGGAAAGATTGAAGTTATCAAGGACTTCATTCTTCTTGGATCAACTATCAACACTCACGTTAGCAGCAGTCAAGAAATCAATCGACGTATTGCATTAGGCAAATCTGCTGCACAAGACCTTTTTAAAGTGTTGACGAGCAAAGATGTCAGCTTGAGGACTAAGGTGCGCCTGACTCAAGCCATGGTATTTTCAGTAACACCATATGCATGCAAAAGCTGGACAATTAGTAAGAAAGATTGTAGAAGAATTGATGCCTTTGAATTATGGTGTTGGAAGAGAATATTGAAAGTGCCATGGACTGCCAAAAGAACCAACAGATCTGTATTGGAAGAAGTGTAGCCAGAATGGCCAAACTTCTTCTCTCATACTTCAGACATACTGTCAGGAGGGACCAGTTCCTGGAGAAGGATATCATGTTTGGTAAGGTGGAGGGTCAGAAAAAAAGAGGAAGACCCCCAGCGAGATGGATTGGCTTAAGTGTGGCAACAATAGTGAGGTTTACCCAGGACCAGGCAATGTTTTGTTCTGCTGTGCATATGGTCGCTATGAGTAGGTACTGACTCGGCACCTAACAACAACAACAACAATGTACAACAGACTGAAACACTACCTTGTCCTGCATCATTCTCACAATTGTTGCTGTCTTAGAGCCCATTGTTACAGCCACTGTGTCAGTCCATCTCATTGAGGGGGGTTCTTATTTTTTGCTGACTCTCTATTTTCCAAGCATGATGTCCTTCTCCAGGGACTTGTTTCTTCTGATAACTTGTCTAAAGTAGTACAGCTTGACCTCTAGGAAGGAGATTGCCTGGCCTTTCTTGTTAGGTGCCTCTTATAGGTATGAACTGTCAACATTTTGTTTAATAACCAGTGCTTAACTGTTCTGCCGTCCAGAGAGCCTCCTAAACACAGGTGTTGGTGAATTCTGTATTTATTGTCCTGACTTGACAGCACCTAACAACAACAACAACAGCGGAAATCTCTATTAGAGATGGCTTTTTAAAAACTTTTTCTTTTACAATAATTAGGGTCTCACAAGAAGTTATAAAAATGGCACAGAGAGTCCCATGTACTCTTCCCCAGCTTCTCCCACTCGTGAAATCAAAACCAGGAAAGTGACATTGTTACGATACTGTTAGGGAGCCATGGTAGCGTAGTGGTCATGTGTTGGACTGCTAGCCTCAAGGTCAGCAGTTTGACTCTACTAGGAGCTTCATGGTTCAAAGGTGAGGTTTTCTGCTCCCATAAAGGTTTATAGTCTTGGAAACTCTATACAAGGTCATTATGAGTTGGAACCAACTTAATGGCACACCACCACTACTATACTATTAACTAGACTACAAGCCTTGTTCAGTCTACCAATTTTTTCATGTACTCAGTTATGTGGTTGTGTGTGTAGTTTTGTGTACTTTTATCCATACATTTATTCATTCAGTTTAAGGTCCTGTTGCAGTACAACCCCACCCACCTTGTAGAGATAGTGTGTTGTAGTAGAAAGAGCATGACATTGGAATCTGCCAAGCTTGAGTAAGAATCCTAACTCTGCTATTTTCTAAGTGTATAACTATGATTTGGGGCAAGTTAATTAATCTTTTGGGGCCTAATGTTTCCTCCCTGTGAAATAGGATAATAGTACCTACTTCACAGGGCTTTTGCAGGATTAAATGGGATAAATACATAAAGGCCATAGATGACATTCAGCAAATGTTGTTTCCCTTCTTCATTTTCTGTTCCTTGAATTACATTATAAACTATTCTCAGTTCTATTTGCCTCTGGGGCTTTCCTGAGAAGAGGAGGTTTTAATTTTAGGAGGTGAGAAGTACATGAAAGCAGGGGATATCTAAATGCAATAGGGAAAGCAGCAAGTTCCCAGAAGAGGAAGGATGATGATGCCAAAGAAAAACTTCACTAGGTTTACACCTTTTTCTGGCACAAATCCTTTTCCTGTGGCCTGTGGGCTGTTCTTGCATAGCATGAATGTTTATAATATTGCCATACTTATATGGTTACTTCTGGCATGGATTAATTTTGTTTGTTATTGTTAGGTGCTGTTGAGTTTGTTCCACCTCAGAGAAACTGGATGTTTGCTACGTGCAGTAGGATGAAGCACTGCCTGGTCTTGTACCATCTTTATAATCATTGCTGTGTTTTAGCTCATTGTTGCAGCCACTGTGTCAGTCCGTCTCATTGAAGGCCTTCCTTTTTTCACTGACTCTCTACTTTACCAAGCATGATATATTTCTCTAGGAATTGATTCCTCCTAATGACATAACTGAAGTCCTGGTGTGTCACTCTATGATAATGCACTAGATTGCAAGTTTGGTTTGAGTTGCAAATCGGTGGTTCAAATTCACCAGCTACTCCTTGGAAACCCTATGCAGGGTCACTATGAGTTGTAACTGACACTACGACACTCAACAACAACATAGCTGGAGTATTTAAGGGAACTCTAGCCATCCTTGTTTCTAAGGAGCATTCTGACCGTACTTTTTCCAAAACAAAGTTTTTCATGCTTTTGGTTGTTGTTGTTGTTGTTAAGTGCCATCGAGTCGGGTCCAACCCATAGCGACCCTGTACAGGGTTTCCGAGGGTGTAAATCTTTACGGGAGTAGAAAGCCTCATCTTTCTCCCGCGGAGCGGCTGGTAGTTTC
>NW_006408569.1:19813233-19819764 GCF_000296735.1 Chrysochloris asiatica | reverse complement strand
CAGCCCGATTCGTAACCACTACGCTACCAGAGCTCCTTGGTAGTCTGTGGTATATTCAGTATTCTTCGCCAACACTATAATTCAAAGTCATCAATTCTTCGGTCTTTCTAATTTGTTGTCCAGCATTTGCATGCATATGAGGTGATTGAAAATGCTGTGACTTGGGTCAGGTGCACCCTAGTTCTCAAAATGACATCTTTCTTTTGAAACTTTAGAGAGAGGTTTTGCAGCAGATTTGCCCAATACAATATGTTGCTTGATTTCTTGACTGCTACTTCCATGGGCCTTAATTGTGTATGCAAGTAAAATGAAATCCTTGATAACTTTCGATAGTTTCTTCAGTTAATCATGATGTTGCTTATTGGTTCAGTTGTGGTGATTTTTTGTTTTATTAATGTTGATATATAGTCTGTATTGGAAAGCTGTAGTCTTTGGGCTTTATCAGTAATTGCTTCAAGTCCTCTTTACTTCCAGCAAGCAAGGCTATGTCATCTGCATATTGCAGGTTGTCAGTGAGTCCTCCAATCCTGTGATTCTGTGTTCTTCTTCATAAATCCAGGTTCTTGGATTATTTGTTCAATTTACAGATTGACTTATTGTGAAAGGATACAACCTTGGTGCAGACCTTTCCTGATTTTAAACTACACAGTATCTCCTATTTCTGTTTCAGCAATTGCCTCTTACTTAGCCTATGTATAGGTTCCTCATAAACATAATTACATGTTCTGGAATTCCCATCCTTCCCCAAATTGTCCATAATTTGTTATGATACATACAATCAAATGTCTTCACATGGCCAATAAAGCATAGCTAGGATAGATGCTGGACTGCAAACCACATGGTCAGCAGTTCGAGCCCACCAGATGCTCCATGGGAGAAAGATGAGGCTTTCTGTTCCCAGAGAGATTTGCAGCCTTGGAAACCCTTTACAGGTTTGCTGAGTTAGAAGCAACTTGACTGTATTTAACAATGGTATTTAGCAATAGCTATCTAAGGAGCTCTGGTAGCATAATGGTTTTGAATCAGGCTGCTAACCTCAAGGTCAGCAGTTCAAAACTACCAGTTGTTTTGCAAGAGAAATATGAGGCTTTCTGCTCCTGTAAAGACTTGCAGCCTCAGAAACCCTGTGCAGTGTCACTGTGAGTTGGAACCGACTCCACAGTACTTAACAACAGCAACATCTAGACAGTGAACTTTCCTCTCTTCCCAAACATAGATTTACTTTGTCAACAAACCTTTTCTTTGAAAGGAATGTACTACCAGATTCTGTGTTAGTGTGTATGGAATATTGATGGACACATATTCCTGTTAGATATGGAATCAGGGCTCAGGAGTTAGACAGTCATAATTGTCAAAGTAAGGGGTATTACTGCGTGTGGGTTAATGCGCTGCACTGCAAACTCAGTTTGAACCCCAAGGTCGGTGGCTCAAGCTCACCAGCTGCTCCTCGGAAACCCTATACAGGGTTGCTATGGGTTGAAACCAACTCAAAGACACTTATCAGCAACAATTATTCCTAAGTTAATTATCCTTGGTGGTGCTGTGGGTTAGGCATTGGGTTGCTAACCCCACCTGTTGCACTGTGGGTGAAAGATGAGGCTGTCTGCTCCTATAAAGATTTACAGTCTTGGGAACCCTATATAGGGTTGTTATGAATTGGAATAAACTTGATGGCAGTGGGGGGTATTCCTGAATAAATTGAGATAATTTTCCTCTATTTCCTTTTCCTTTATCTTGGAGTCGGGCACTGAGACCTGCGCCATGTGTCGTAACCACTTCTGCCACAAGCAGTGGCTCCAGCTGCTACCCTGTAAGCACAAGTTCCACCGAGACTGCATGCAATTTTGATTCCAGATTCCAACACCAATATTATTGTTGATCCCTAGATAGTTTGACCATTTCAAAAGAGATATATACTCTGTGCTTTGTTCCAGGGCTGTGATTTTTTTTATTTTTTAACTTTTTATTGTGAATTGAGCGAAGGTTTACAGAGCAAATCATTACATTTCAGTTAACAGCCAAATGCTTAACTACTTCCCCACCAGTTTTACATTTAACAAATCATATACATTTTGTTTCATTTCACTTATTGCCATGTCTTCAACGTAGTATCACTTATCCCAACTCCTCCCTGTTTCTTTCATTCCTCCTTCTTTCCTAACCCTTCTGAACTTTGTCTTAGGGTAAATATTGCCCTTTTGATCTGAAATGTTTGATTATTTTAAGGTGTGCATACTATTGACTGACTAAAAATTAGGCTTCAGTTCCAGACCTGATGGGTGACTAAGGGCCATAGTCTTGGGGGTTACATCAGTCTCTATTTGACCTGTAAGCCTGGTATATTTTAGTATTTTGAGTTTTGTTTCACATTTTTCTCCCACTCTATCCAGCACGTTTTTATTATGATCCCTTTCAGACCAGTTGGTAGTGGTAGCTGGGCACCATCTAGTTCTTCTGGTGTCAGGGTTATTCACACGGTCCATTAGTATGTTAGACTAATTGCTTCTAGGAGTCTTCGATTTTCATAACTCTTCTTTCCTATGAACAGGGAGAGACCAATAGTTGTACCTTAAATGACTATTTATGAGCTTTTAAGTCCTCAGTTGCTACTCACTGAAATAGGTTGTAGAACATGGTCTTTGTGGATTATGTTATGGTCAACTGACCATAGTGTTACCTGATACTATGGTCTGAGCCCTCAGATCTAGTAACTCATTCCCTCAAGGTGTTTGGTTATGTCTAAGAAGTTTTACACCTTTTCTGTATGTATACACAACCAAATTCATGGCTATATCTGAAGCAAAGGTACAAATATCCCGTTAGACCTTTAAATATTTGTGGATATACTATCAGTCTTTCTCCCATACCTGTTCAGCCTGCATGTTTATCCATGCCTCTACCTGTAGGTCAGTGTTATTGCCAGGTTGTGTTTATAACAGTATTTATTTCTATTCCCTTTAACTCTTGTTCTCCCTCCTCCCCATGTTTCCCCCTTCCTCCATCATGTTTTTTTGTTTTTTTTTTTGCCAACCTCCTTCTTATTGTATATTGCCTTCCACCTCATCCAAGTTAACACATGTGTGGCACTGTAAGATAAGCAATGGACCACAAAGTCAGTTTGAACCACAAGGTTGGTGGTTCAAACTCACAAGTTGCTCCTTTTAAACCCTATAACAGGGTTACTATGAGTCGAACCAACTTGATGACTGTTAACATCAACAACAACAATCCTCTCTTCAGTGAATTACTACGCTCTTTATCCCAATCCTGGTAATTATCAAAGAATGTTTCTTTTAGTGTGAAAACCTTTTATTGACTTTATAATTTAGTCTTATACAATATTTGTTATTTTGTGATTGACTAGTGATTCTTAATTTGTTGTCTCCCAATCAGTATCATCACCTAAAAACTTGGTGGAAAAGCAAATTATCAGGTCCCACCTTAATGAATCAGAACTCTTGGGGATGAATCCCAGAAATGTAGTTTTAACAAATCCTCCAAGTGATCCTGATGTATACTCAAGTTTGAGAACCCTTGTCCTAGGGGTAATGGCACTATTGCACTTTTTATATTTGAGAGGGAGAGGGATCTGCCTGATCTCATTGTTCTGAATGTAGTGTATTCAGTGAAATAAGCTAATGAATACTGCAGGGCCCAGGATATTGTTTCATTCTTAAAAATAGCCTTTCATTTATTTACATCAGATAATTGGGAGTGGGGAAAGAATATATTCTGTTAATATATCATTTAAGTTAAATCCTTTCCAAATATGGGTCTACTCAACTCAATTCAACTTGCTGCCTTTGAGCCATTTCTCACTCAAGGTGACCCTGTACAGTAAATTTTTATGAGAACAGATAGCCTCATATTTCTCCTGCAGAGTAACTGGTGATTTTGAACCACACTGAACTTGTAGTTAGCTCAATTCTTTACCCAACAGCCACTATGGCTCCTTATGGGTCCCATATAGAAACAAAATTGGATTTATGACTCATTTTGATTCATTCTATGGAATTATATATGTTTATAATCCACTGTTGTTGAGCTGATTCCAACTCATAGTGACCCCATACCACAGAGTAGAAATGTCCCATAAGGTTTCTAAGGCTGTAATCTTTACTGAAAGGAGCCCTGGTAGCATGTAGTGGGTTACACATTGGACTGCTAACTGCACGATCAGCAGTTTGAATTCACCAGTTGCTCTATGGGTAAAAGATGAAGCTTTCTGCTCCTGTAAAGACTTGCAGCCTCAGAAACTCTATACAGGGTTGCTATCAGTTGGAACTGACTTGATGTCACATAACCACCACCAGTTTTTACTGAGGAATCCTGGTATGGGGCTGTGGGAAAAACACGGAGTCCTGGTGTGGTGCTGTGGGTTAATGCACTAGACTGCAAAGTCAGTTTGAACCAAAGGTCAGTGGTTCAAGTTCACCAGCCACAACTCGAAACCCCATACATGGTTGCTATGGATCAGAACCAACTCGACAGTACTTAACAACAACAAGTAACCAAGAGGCTGGTGGTTCAAATACCAGCTGCTCCTCAGAAACCCTATACAGGGTTGCTATGGATTGGAACCAACTTCATGGCACTTAACAATAACAACAACAAAAATCTTTACTGACGACTGGACTGCCATATCTTTTTCCCATGGAGTTGCTGGTGGGTTCAGACAGCTTACATTTCAGTTAACAGCCAAGTGCTTAACCACTTCCGTACCAGATGTCCATATATATTAATTTGTTGTTGTTGAATAGTCCTGAGTAATTCTTAAACATTACAACTGTAGAACAGATAATTTCAGCATTTGGCTGAGCCTTAGAAATCATGTAGTCCTGTATATCTGTCTTACATTGGAGGAAACCAAGGGTTAGAAAGGAGTAGTAGATTGCCATAGTTCAGACAGAAAATTATTTTCAGAACTAGTGTTAAAACCAGGAGTGTATTGTGGAGAGTCTCTGTTTCTGTAGGAAATATAGAAGAAACAGAAGCATAAGCACAATTTCTGGCCTGCACAGATTTAATCCAAGTTTGACTCCTTTTTTTTTTTTTTTTTAACTTTATTACTTGCAATAGAGTATCTTCTACATTTATACGGATCCAACTTTTGGAATATTATGCTGTTAGAAGTCACAGAGGGAATTAGCAGCTGCTGTTACTGAATAGAGGACCTGGTGTGGCAATGTAGGATAAACACTGGCCTGCTAACCACAAAGTTGGTATCCTGGTGTGGTGCTGTAGAATAAACACTGGACTGTTAACTGCTGGTCAGCAGCTCAAACCACTTAGCTGCTCCTTGGAAACCCTATACAGGATAGCTATTAATTGGAACCAACTCAATGGCATTTAACAACAACAACAGTTACCGAGTAAGAAAAAGCAAGGGTATTGTTACTAGACGTCATAAATGTTGACATGTTTGAGAAAGTGTGTGACACATGCTGACTTATGTGTATAAAACCTTTGACTATAGTGCGTTGTCAATATAATATGTTCCACATTATAAGTTAGTCCGAGTGCCTGATTGCATGTTTTATTAGTCCTTGAGAACCCCTTTTCTTCCTCTTCTTCCACTAGCCTTATTTCAGTGTTTCATTTCTCCTACTCCTTTGCTCTATAATTCTCTCTGTACAAAGCCACAAAGGGGTTGGGAGGGAACATGGGGTCAAGGTTGTCAAGAGTTCATTCTATATTGCTTCAACCTTGCCCTCACTTCTAGACCTAGTAACAACTACCTTACCTTTTGATTTCTACCTTGACCAGAGCTTTAATATTAAACCATATCAACCATGTTTCAGTGGAGTGGGAAAGTAAGTGTTAAAGGACTGATAAAACAGAAATAGTGGTCCTTGGTGAGAAACTACGCAGCCATTCTCTAAGCTGGATAGGCACAGACTTTTGACCTGTGGAAACAGCCAATAAACTGAAATGTGTATCCTGAAAAAGCAATGTGCAAGCATAGAGACATCATCAGTCATACTGATTTATTCACTCAGGTTTTAGCACAACCAACTTTTCTGGGAAGTTGAGAGATAAAAATAACGAGAACCATGCTGTTCTCTAAATGAACTCTTCTCAGATTTGCTTGGTCTGGGTCACAGTTATATTCCCTATAAGGCATGCTAGGAAGCATATTGAAGCAGCAACTATAGACCTGTAAGGAGAAAGAAGAAAGATGGAACTTAAGGAACAGAAAGTTCTTAAAATAATTACTTTACTGGCTTTCTCTATAGTGTATGAAATGCCCTTTGTTAATTATTACTTTGGTCTAGGCAATGATTTTCAATTTTATTTTTAAGCAGCTGAATTCTTTGGGCAAATGAAATCTTATATGGAAACCAAGTAGAGTAAACAGATGAAAACTGAACTGCTCTGGTTGAAGCATATCCACAAGGTACATTAAAATAATAATAATAATAATATTATGAATTAAGTAAAAGTTTATAGACAAGATCATCAGTTTCCCATTCAACAAATCATACACTTGGTTTCATCTCAATGAGTACAATGCCCTCGGTGCAACAACAG
>NW_006408569.1:19805007-19808079 GCF_000296735.1 Chrysochloris asiatica | reverse complement strand
GTGAAGTGTCTGTTCATGTCCTGTGCCCACTTTTTAATTGGGTTATTTGTCTTTTTCTTGTAGAGGTGTTGTAATTTCCTATATATTTTAGAAATGAGTCCCTTGTCTGATATGTCATTGCAAAAGATTTTTTCCCATTATGTGGGTTCCCTTTGCACTCTTCTGGTGAAGTCTTTTGATGCCCATAAGTTTTTAATTTTTAGTATGTCCCACTCATCTAGTTTGTCTACTTTTGTTTGTGTGGTTTTCAAAATGTTTTGTAGTCTCTGTATTCCCTGAATTAGTGCCCTCACATTTGTCCCTATTTTTTCATTGATGGCCCCATCTTCTTTTGATGCTTTCTGCATCATTCAATAATTTGTCCAGAGAATCCTTCAATAACAAAAGTCGAGGCTTGAATTTTTGTCTTCAGTTCCCCCAGCTTGAGAAATGCTGAGTGTGTTCTTCCCCTTTGGTTTTCTGACTACAGATCTTTGCACAGTTTGTTGTAATATTTGACTTTGTTTTCTTGAGCTGACCTTTTAAATTTTCATTTCCACTCTTGTACCTCCTCATTTCTTCCATTTACTTTAGCATCTTTACATTGGCGAGCAAGTTTCAGTGTCTCTCCTGACATCCATTTTGACCTTTTCCTTCTTTCTTGTCTTCCTAATGACTTTTTGTTTTCTTCCTCTATGATATTCTTGATGTCATCTCACAGCTCTTTTGGTCTTCGGGTCTTTAGTGTTTAATGTAACAAATCTTTTTCAGATGATCTCTAAATTCAGGTGGGATATATTCAAGGTCATATTTTGGTTCTCATAGACTTGTTTTCAATTTCTTCAGGTTCAGTTTGAATTTGCATATGAGTAATTGATGATCTGTTCCTCATTCTGCCCCTGGCCTTGTTTTGAATGATGATATGGGGCTTTCCCATCGTCTGTTTCCATAGATGCAGTCAATTTGATTTCTGTGTATTCCAACTGGTGAGGTCCACATGTTTAATCTCCTCTTATGCTGTCTAAAAAAGGTATTTGAAATGAACAAATCATTGATTTTGCAGAATTCTATCATGTGATCTCCAGCATCATTTCTATCACCAAGGCCATATTTTCCAAATACTGGTCCTTCCTCTTTGTTCCCAACCTTTGCATTTCAGTTACCAGTAATGATCATTTCATCTTAATTGCATGTTTGATCAATTTCAGATTGAAGAAGTTGGTAGAATTCTTCTGTTTCATCCTCTCTGTCTTTAGTGGTTGGTGCATAGATTTGAATAGCTGTTGATTTCTATAAAATTTAGATATTAGTCTCTTTTCTGAAATGTCATTGCAAAAATTTTCCCCAAGTCTGTGGGATCCCTTTTACTCTTTTGGAGGAATCTTTTGATGCAAATAAGTTTCTAATTTTTAGGGGTTCCCAGTCATCTGTTTTGTCTTCTACTGCTTGTGCATTTTTTGGGTAATATTTGACAGTGTACGCATGCCATGTATTAGAGCCCATAATTTGTCCCTAGTTTTTAATTGATGATCTTTATAGTTCTGTGTTTTACTCTTTTTAGTTCCTCTATAGCTTTGTTGAGTTTCTTTCTGGTTGTTCTATCTTTTTTCAAAAATGGCATATTAAAATCTCCCACTATAATTGTATATTTCTTTCTTTCTTTCTTCAATTATAGTAGGGTTTGCTTTATATGTCTTGGTGCTCTTTCATTTGGAGCACAGATGTTAATTATGATTGTGTCATCTTGTTCAATTGACCCTTTAAATATCATCAAATAGTGTCCTTCTTTATCTCTTATGGTGTTTTTTGCCTTAAAGTTTATTTTATCAGAGATTAGTATTGCCACTCCTGTTTGTCTTATATTGTTGTTAGCTGCATGTATTTTTTTCCATCCTTTAACTTTTAGTCTGTTTTGTCTTTGTGTGTAAGGTGTGTCTCTTGCAGGCAGCATATTGAAGGGTCTTGTTTTCTTATCCATTCAACCACACTCTGTCTCTTCAGTGGTGCATTTAATCCATTAACATTCAGTGTAATTATAGATAGGTATGGATTAACTGCTGTCATTATGTTAATTTTTTGTGGTGCTATTTGTTCTTCTGCATGCCTTCTTGTGCTGAGTTTATGGGGTATTTTGTGTGTGCTATTTCTTGTCAGTTTCCTCTTAGTTTTAATGTTTCCTTGTTCTGCTTGGATCTTCATTTTCTTTGGGGTTACCCTATAGTCTACTAAGTTTTCCCTGTGTTTAAGACAGTCTGTTGTATCCTGCAATCTATTCGACCTCCTCACCACCTGGATCTCTGCTCCTATATTTTTCCCTTCTTTGACATTGTTAATATTTTGATCTTTGGTTGGCCTCACAAGTCTTCTGAAGTCATTGCTGGCTGTAGTTTTGTTTTGTTCTGAACTCTATTTGTCAACTGAGTTGCCACATCTGTTAATCTCTGGTTGTTATCTGTTCTTATTGTTTTTCATTCCAAAGAACTCCCTTTAAGATGTTTTGAAGTACTGGATTGGCTTTGACAAAATCTCTTAACTTCTGTTTATCCTGGAATGTTTTGATTGCACCATCGTATTTGATTGACAGTTTTGCTGGATAGACGAGTCTTGCTTGGCAGTTTTTTTTTCTTTTAGGGTTTTAGATATGTCTCCTCATTTGCCTTCTTGCCTGCATGGTTTCTGCTGAGAATTCAGAGCTTAATCTGATTTGCTTGCTTTGTAGGTAACAGTTCGCTTTTCCCTGGCTGCTTATAGGATTCTCTCCTTGTCTTTGATTTTGGAGAGCTTGATTATGATATGTCTTGGTGACTTTCTTTTGGGGTCTATCCTTCTTGGGGTTCGTTGAGTTTCTTGAATGTTTATCTTCTCATCCTTCAAGATGTTAGGAACATTTTCTTTCAGAAGCTCTTCAACTATCTCTTCTGTGGACTTCTGTGATTCTTCCTGTTCTGGAATGCCAATAATTCTTAAGTTATTCCTCTTCATGTTATCCAGCATGAATCTTAGGCTCTCTTCATATTTT
Source organism: Chrysochloris asiatica (assembly GCF_000296735.1). Taxonomy (NCBI): domain Eukaryota; kingdom Metazoa; phylum Chordata; class Mammalia; order Afrosoricida; family Chrysochloridae; genus Chrysochloris; species Chrysochloris asiatica. The sequence goes on along the minus strand of NW_006408569.1, from coordinate 19,805,081 downwards.
TAAATCCTTTTTTCTGCTTGCTCTACTATCTTAGCAGTATTGAGAGATCTGTCTTCCAGCTGCTGGTTCTGGCT
>NW_006408569.1:19800136-19804907 GCF_000296735.1 Chrysochloris asiatica | reverse complement strand
AATCCAAGTTTGACTCCTTTTTTTTTTTTTTTTTAACTTTATTACTTGCAATAGAGTATCTTCTACATTTATACGGATCCAACTTTTGGAATATTATGCTGTTAGAAGTCACAGAGGGAATTAGCAGCTGCTGTTACTGAATAGAGGACCTGGTGTGGCAATGTAGGATAAACACTGGCCTGCTAACCACAAAGTTGGTATCCTGGTGTGGTGCTGTAGAATAAACACTGGACTGTTAACTGCTGGTCAGCAGCTCAAACCACTTAGCTGCTCCTTGGAAACCCTATACAGGATAGCTATTAATTGGAACCAACTCAATGGCATTTAACAACAACAACAGTTACCGAGTAAGAAAAAGCAAGGGTATTGTTACTAGACGTCATAAATGTTGACATGTTTGAGAAAGTGTGTGACACATGCTGACTTATGTGTATAAAACCTTTGACTATAGTGCGTTGTCAATATAATATGTTCCACATTATAAGTTAGTCCGAGTGCCTGATTGCATGTTTTATTAGTCCTTGAGAACCCCTTTTCTTCCTCTTCTTCCACTAGCCTTATTTCAGTGTTTCATTTCTCCTACTCCTTTGCTCTATAATTCTCTCTGTACAAAGCCACAAAGGGGTTGGGAGGGAACATGGGGTCAAGGTTGTCAAGAGTTCATTCTATATTGCTTCAACCTTGCCCTCACTTCTAGACCTAGTAACAACTACCTTACCTTTTGATTTCTACCTTGACCAGAGCTTTAATATTAAACCATATCAACCATGTTTCAGTGGAGTGGGAAAGTAAGTGTTAAAGGACTGATAAAACAGAAATAGTGGTCCTTGGTGAGAAACTACGCAGCCATTCTCTAAGCTGGATAGGCACAGACTTTTGACCTGTGGAAACAGCCAATAAACTGAAATGTGTATCCTGAAAAAGCAATGTGCAAGCATAGAGACATCATCAGTCATACTGATTTATTCACTCAGGTTTTAGCACAACCAACTTTTCTGGGAAGTTGAGAGATAAAAATAACGAGAACCATGCTGTTCTCTAAATGAACTCTTCTCAGATTTGCTTGGTCTGGGTCACAGTTATATTCCCTATAAGGCATGCTAGGAAGCATATTGAAGCAGCAACTATAGACCTGTAAGGAGAAAGAAGAAAGATGGAACTTAAGGAACAGAAAGTTCTTAAAATAATTACTTTACTGGCTTTCTCTATAGTGTATGAAATGCCCTTTGTTAATTATTACTTTGGTCTAGGCAATGATTTTCAATTTTATTTTTAAGCAGCTGAATTCTTTGGGCAAATGAAATCTTATATGGAAACCAAGTAGAGTAAACAGATGAAAACTGAACTGCTCTGGTTGAAGCATATCCACAAGGTACATTAAAATAATAATAATAATAATATTATGAATTAAGTAAAAGTTTATAGACAAGATCATCAGTTTCCCATTCAACAAATCATACACTTGGTTTCATCTCAATGAGTACAATGCCCTCGGTGCAACAACAGTTATTCCACTTCCTTCCTGTGGTTCCTGTTTCCATTCCACCCACCTTCCCATCCCTTCTAAACTTTGTTCTAAGGTAAATGTTGTCCTTTTGATTTCAAATGATTGACCATTCAATGGTGAGCATATCTTACTAGTCTTGTTGCACACACCATGCCCCCTCCCATGTACCTGCCTACTGCTTGGCAGAAAATTGGACCATGAATGTGAGTGGGCCATAGTCTCAGGTTCCTCCAGTCTCTTTCTGATAGGTAAACCCGGACAAGGCACAATTTTGAAAACACAGGGTTAAGGCATTTATGACTCTTGGGAAATGCAGTAATATTATCTGGGAGGTAGAACATATTGAGTCATTTATCAGTAACACTTGAAACAAATAATGTATAAAATACTGTGTTAATTTCTGGGAGCTATACTCTAAGAAATGCAGAAAACCTGAAGCTCATTCATAGTGGAATGTCCAAGTGGCAGTGCTTCAGAGTGGAACTGAGATTTGGAATTAGAGGACTTTAATTCAAGTTTGTTCTGCCATATAGTACCGGTGTAGTAGTGTTAAGTGCTGTTTGAGTTGGCTCAGACTTACAGTGGACCCCATGTATAACAGAATAAAATGTTGTCTGGTTCTGCACCATCCTGAGTAGCAGATATGTTTGAACCCATTTTTGCAATCACTGTGTGTATCTATTTCATTGAGTGTCTTCTTTTTCACTGACCCTCTACTTTACCAAGCATGATATCCTTTTTCAGTGATTGATCCCTTTTGATAATATGTTCAAAATTAGCAAATCAAGTTTCACTGTACTCATTTCTAAGGAGAACTATGATCTTATTTCCTCCAGTACAGATTTTTTTCATTCTTATAGAAATCTATGGTATATTTAATATTCTTTGCCAGTACTTGTATGACCTTGAACAGTTAACCATTTTGAGGCACTGTTTCTCTATTTGTTGTTGTTAGGTTTGGTTGAGTCAGTTCATATGTACAACAGTCTGAAACAATGTCTGGTCCTGCATCATCCTAATAATTGTTGCTATGTTTCAGCCCATTGTTGCAGCCCCTGTTTCAGTCCATCTTGTTGGTCTTCCTTTTTTTTTTTTTTTTGCTGACCCACTACTTTACCAATTATGATGTCTTTATTTCAGCGACTGGTTTCTCCTGGTAACGTGTCCAAAGTTCATGAGATGAAGTCTCACCATCCTTGTTACCTAGGAGCACTCTGACAGTGCTGCTTTTTCTTTTTAAAAACCTTTTAATGTGAATTTTGTGAAATATTGTGAATTTTTTATTCTGAAACCTTCTGTGAAGGTTTGCAGTGCAGATTAATTTTCTACTCAACAATTCATATATTTTTTTCATCTAATTTATTGTAATCCCTACAATAAATTTTCTTACTTTCAACCTGTTTCCATTTTTCTTTTGTTCTAACCCTTCTGAACTTTGTCTTTGGGTAAATGCTGCCCTTTTGATCTCAAATATTCTAAAGAGTGCTCACCTACCTCGTGTTATAGATCCGCCTATTGTTTGGCTGAAAATTGAGACATGCGAGTGAGTTCCTTTCCAGACTTGAAGGGTGATTAAGGACCATAGGCTCTGTGGTTCCACCAGTCTTTATCTGGCCAATAAGCTTGCTCTTTTTTGTTTTTTAAATAATATTGAGTTTTATATCATATTTTTCTCCCATTCTATCCAGGACCCTCTAATGTGGTACATTTTAGAGCAGTTAGTATTGGTAGGCACCACTCAGTTCTTCTGGTCTTAGGGTCATGAAGCCTTATGTTTGTATGTGCATTAGTCAATTGGATAAATTGTTTCCATGTGTCATCAATTTTCTGTACACTTCTTTACTCTGGATGGGGAGAAACCAATAGTTGCACTTTAGATAATTGTTAACAAGCTTTAAACAAAAATTATTGTGAATTATGTGATAGTTTACATGGGAGAACATTAGCTTTACATTCATCCTATCTTCTTTTGTTTCATTGCAATGATTATAATCTCTTGCATGCGTCATCAAACAAACAAAAAGTACACCCCACAAGCCTGCCCCCCCCATCCCGCTATCAGCACATGGACCCTCTCCCTCCCTGAGTTTAAAGTCCCCAGCCGCTCCATCTCTCCATGTCATCGTCTCTGTCTCCATCTCTAGCATCACTGCTTCTCTGGATAGGGTGCCCCCACTTCGCTTTTCTACCTTGATGATTCAAGGGACCTCTACTCCTGGACTACAAAATCAACCACTTCCCTCCTTTTGTTACACAATATCTACCTTTACCTTTCCAACACTCACAGTCAGTCCTGATAGCAATCATTCACTATTGAACCACAAGAGTCGTATCCCTTCTCCTTTCACCAGGCCCTTCCAGACAGATTAGAAACCACTCAGTGGAGATTCTACCTTTCCCCGCACCCTCTGGAACTAGGTTTCCTCTTGAAAGGTTGTAAGCCAGTCACTTCTTGCGTTTGTACCCCCCCCCCCCCCCACTTTGGGTAGCCAATGTCTAACTTGCCCATCCTTGTCAACCCTGTGTACCAAGAGGGTGGGAATGATCCTCGTTGTAAAGATTTGTTTCCTCCTTTGACCTTTTGCATCAACAAGCATAGGTCAAGTTCATCAAATTGTAGTGGATTACCCTTTTTCCCCCTCTTCTTTCTTCCTCTAGTTGAGTTTTAATGTGGGTACTTTTTCTTAAACTTTTAAAAATAATGGCCCTATGCAGTATTCCTCCTTTTGTGACTGACTGATTTCACTCAGCAAAATGTCCTCAAGGTTCATCCATGTTATGCGGTGGCTTGCAGCTTCCTTGTTATTCTTTAAGGTAGCATAATGTTCCATTGTGTGTTTGTACCAAAGTTTTTTTGATCCATTGTTCCATTGATGGGCACTTAGGCTTTCTCCATCTTTTTGTTATTGTAAATAGTGCTGCTTGTAACATTGGCTCGTATTTCTTGTGGATAAATATCCAGTAGAGGAATTGCTGGATCATAAGGTATCTCTATTTACAGCCTTCTGAGGAAGCACCATATTGTTTTCCTGAGTGGTTGGACCATTTTTGCAATCCCACCAGCAATGTAGGAGGGTCCCAGTCTCTCCACATCTTTGCCAGCATTTATTGTCCTCTAGCTTTTTTAGCGTAATGGTTACGAATCAAGCTGCGAACCACAAGGTCAGCAGTTTGAAACTACCAGCTGTTCCATGGGAGAAAGATGAAGCTTTCTGCTCCCATAAAGATTTACAGTCTCAGAAACCCTGTACAGGGTCGCTATGA
>NW_006408569.1:19773979-19794268 GCF_000296735.1 Chrysochloris asiatica | reverse complement strand
TACTCCTTTGTCCTTTCAGTGTATTGTCCATTTCTGATATTTTATTATTAATCATCTCAACTTCTTTTTGCAAGTTTTGGATTGTTTCCAATGCTGTATCTATCTTGTTTGATTGCTCCTATAGCACTTTCCTGACTTCTTCCTTATTTTCCTCCACCCTTTTTCAGAGCATTTGAATTTGTTTCCATATCATTCTTCTGAATTCATTTTCAGGCAGATCCAGAGCCTGCTCTTCTAATGCAAAGTCTGTGTCTGCTTCCAGCTCATTTGTCTCAATTACTTTTTTTTCTGTTTTTGGACATGTGTTGAGATCTTTAATTGTGTTTTCTTGGACATTGTCAGCAGTTATGTGGGTTTTTAAAACTTAAATGGATGTATGTTGCTTTATTGTTAAGCTTACTGAGTGTCTCCTGGTCGATATGATCTGGAGATAGGCTTCCCTTTTCATGTGTAATGCCTAGCAGCTTGTTTTGGCTCTTGTCCAGATGGTGGGTTATTACAGAGTATGCTTGTAACTTGGCTATATGTGCACAGTTGCTGTCTCTTCATGGGTAAGGTACGGTGAGAAAGCTCCCACCCCTAGGAAAAGAGTGAAGCCAAAAGACAGAAACAATATAAAAGCAAAGACAGAAACCACCTATCAAAATGAAAAATAAAATTGTGATTGTCCACTGGCATTTGCTGTGCAGGCAGGGATAAAGGGTCCTGTCCAGGTCAACTTTGGGGCTGGGTACTAGAGTCAGACGCCATAAGACTTCCTCTCTGTGCCATTGGTAAAAGGTGGGTGCATTGCTGGACCGTTTTTAAAATGTGCTCCTGCAAGCCTGAAGACATGTGGGTTGGGCTATGAGGGCGTAATCAGAGTGAAGAGGACATATACCTGAGAAATGAAAAGTGAAAGATGAAAAATCCATTACACCTCTCCCTTCAGACATGGAGCTCTGTGGCTTCTAGTGCTGGGTCACTGCCTCTCTATGTTTTACTTTTAATTCTTTAATTCATGTTGAGTTTGTTTCTTTGTATGGTGTGAGATATGGATCTTGTTTAATTCTTCTGAAAATGTATTTTTGAGGGTGGGGGTGGAGTTGGGAGTTTTTTGATGACCTGATCGATTTCTTCTGTTATAGGTCTGTTAGAGTTTTCTACTTTACTCTGTGTTAGTTTAGGTAGATTGTATTTTTCTAAAAATGTATCCATTTCCTCTAGATTTTCAAATTTGTTTGAATGCATTTCTTTGTAGTATTCTGTTATGATCCTTCTCATTTCCATTGGTTCTGTTGTAACGTCACCTATTTTGTTTCTTACACATGTTATTTGGGTCTTCTCCCTCTTTCCTTTTTGTAGTTTTGTCAGTGGTTTGTCAATTTTATTAAACCTTTCAAAGAACCAGATTCTTGTCTTGTTGAAACTTTCTATTGTTTTTCTGTTTTCTTTTTCATTTATTTCTTCTCTAGTCTTTATTGTTTCTTTTCTTCTATTGTCGGTAAGTTTACTTTGCTTCTCTTTTTCTGTTTGTTGGAATTATTGTGTTAATGTGTTGGTTTTGATTCTTTTTCTTTTTGGATGTGTGCATTTATTGATATAAATTGCCCTTCCATCATTGCTTTTGCTGTATCCCAAAGGTTTTGGTACTGTATAATGTTCTGGTAGCGTAGTGGTTACGAATCAGGCTGTGAACCACAAGATCAACAGTTTGAAACTACCAGCTGTTCTTCGGGAGAAAGATGAGGCTTTCTGCTCCTGTAAAGATTTAAGGCCTCGGGAACCCTGTACAGGGTCACTATGAGTCGGAACCGACTCCACGGCACATAACAACAACAATAATGTTCTTTATGTTATTCCACAACTCTTCTGGTCTTTGGTTGTTAGTATCTGATGCCTCAAATTTGTTCTTGAGATGGTCTCTGAATTCAGGTGGGATATGTACAAGGTCATATTTTAGCTCTTGTGAACTTTTCATTTTCTTCGTCTTGAAATTGCACACAAGCAATTGATGGTCTGTTTCACAGTATGCCTCAAGCCTTGCTTTGTCCGATGAGATGAAGCCTTTCCATCTTCTTTGTCCACACTTGTTGTTGTTGATAAGTGCCCTTGAGTTGATTCTGACTCATAGCAACCCTGTATAGAGTTTCCAAGGAGCGGATGATGAGCTTGAACCGCCAACCTTGCAATTCAAACCCATCTTGCAGTCCAGCATATTAACTAACAGTGCCACACTAAGGAGTTTGATGTCTGTTTATATCATCTGGTGAGGTCCATATGTATTTGGTTGTTAGGTGCTACGAAGTCAGTTTTGACTCATAGTGACCGTATGTACTACAGAACAAAACATTGCCCCATTCCACGCTATCCTCACAATTGTTGACACGCTTGAGTCATTGCTCCTGCTACTGTGCCAATTTGTCTCATGGGGGGCTTCCTCTTTTTTACTGACCCTCCTCTTTACCAACCATGAATATCGTGAGTATTCTTCTTCAGGTACTGGCCCTACTTGGTAATACATCCTAAATATGAAAGACAAAATTTCACCATCCTGGCTTCTAAGGAACATTCTGGATTCTAAGGAATATTCTGGTTGTACTTCTTCAAACACATATTTGGGTTTTTTTTTTTTTTTTTGGCAGTTCATGGTGCCTTTAATATTCTTCTCTTATATAATTCAAATGCATCAGTTCTTCTGTAGTCTTTCTTATTCATTGTTCAACTTTCACATGCATATCAGGCTAGTGAAAATAGACACATTTGCTCTTGAACACTTTAAAGAGGTCCTGTAAAACAGATTTGCATCTGCAATACATCCTTTGATTTATTGACTGCTTCTTTCATGAGTGTTGATAGCAGATCCAAGCAAAATGAAGTCTTTGATAACTTCTATCTTTTCTCCATTTATAATGATGTTATTTATTGCTCCAGTTTTGAGGATTTTTGTTTTCTTTACATTGAGGTGCAAACCTTACTGAAGGCTGAGATATTTGATCTTCATCAATAAGTATTTTAAGTCCTCTTTGCTTTCAGCAAGCAAAGTTGTATCATCTGCATGTCACAGGTTATTAATCAGTCTTCCTCCAATCCTGATGACAAATTCTTCTTCATATAATTCAGTTTCTTGGATTATTTGCTCAGCATACAAATTGAATACGTATGGTACTTGCCTTTTCTGAGTTTAAACCATTCAGTGTCTGTTTTGCTTGAACAACTGTCTCTTGGGATGTACACAATCCTCATGAGCACAAACAAGTGTTCTGTAATACCAACTCTTCACAATATTATCCATAATGTGTCCATGTTCACATCTGAATCCATTATGAACTTCTGGAAGTTCCTTGTCACTGTACTGTTGCAACCATTTTTTTAATAATCTTTAGCAAATTTTACTTGCATGTTATATTAATGATATTTTTCGATGGTTTCCGCATTCTGTTGGGTCATTTCTCTTTGGAATGGACACAAATAAGGATCACTTCCAATCAATTGGCCAGGTAGTTGACTTCCAAATTTTTTTGCATAGATGAATATCAGTTTTTTGAAATATTTCATTTTGTATTCAGTAAATTCCCAGAGCCCTGTTCTTTGTCGTTGCCATTTCTTTTTGGTACAGTGGCTGTATATATTCCTTCCTTTTGGGGGGGTTGCTTTTTGCATTGTTCAGTATTATACCTAAAGAATCCTTCAATATTCCAAGTCAAGGCTTGAAATTTTTTCTTCAGTTATTTGAGCTTGAGAAATACTTATCGTATTCTTCCCTTTTGGTTTTCTAACTCATTGCATTGCTTTGACTTCTTAAACTGCTCTTTGAAATGTTCTGTTCATCTCTTTACCTCCTCATTTTTTCTCTTTACTTTAGCATCTCTATGCTGGAGATACATTTTCAGAGTCTCTTCTGATCTCCTTTTTAGTGTTTTTCTTCTTTCCTCTCTTGTTAATGAGCTTTTCTTTTCATACTCTCTGATATTCATAATGTTTTCCCACAACTCTTCTGGTCTTTAGTTATTAGAGTCTAATGCATCAAATCTCTTCTTGAAATTATCTCTATATTCATATAGGATATATTCAAGGTCATATTTTGGTTCTAGTGGACTTGTTTTAATTTTTTTTTCAATTTCAGCCTGAACATTTATATGAGCAATTGATGGTCTGTTCCACAATCTGCCCCTGACCTAGTGTGTCTGATGATAGGGATCTTTCTCACCATCTATTCCCACAGATGTAGCATAGTATGAATTGAGCTGCTAACCTCAAGGTCAGTTTAAAACTACCAGCTGTTTCACGGGAGAAAGAGGAGGCTTTCTGCTCCCATAAAGATTTACAGCCTCGGAAATTCTGTACAGGGTCGCTATGAGTCGGAACTGACTCCATGGCACATCACCACCAACATCACCATTCCCACAGTTGTTGTCAATTTGATTTTTGTGTATTCCATCTGGTAATGTCCATGTGTATAATCATCTTTTATGCTATTTCAAGAAGGTATTTGCAATGAATAAGTTATTGACTTTGCAAAATTCTATCATGCAATCTCCAACTACTGATCCTTCCTTTTTGATTTCAACTTTTGCATTCCAATCACCAGTAATTAACAGTACATCTTGATTATATATTTGATTGATTTCAGATTGCAAAAGTTCATAGATTCTTCAATTTCATCATCACTGGTTTAGTGGTTGATGTATAAATTTGAATAATTGTGGTATAAAGTCATCTTCCTTGTAGTCATATTGATATTATCCTATCACAGACAGCATTTTACTTGAAGATAAATCTTGAAATGTTCTTTTTGATGATGAATGCTATACCATTCTTCTTGAATTTGTCATTTCCACCATAGTCAACCATATAATTGTCAGATTCAAAATGGCCAATTCTAGTCCATTTCAGCTCACCAATGCCTAGGTTGGAGCCCTGGTGTGGCACTGTAGCATAAGCACTGGACAGCAAGGTTGGTTTGAACCACAGGTCAGCAGTTCAAATGCACCAGCTGCTCCTTGGAAACCCTGTGTAGGGTGGCTGTGAGTTGGAATGGACTTGATGGCACTTAACAATAACAATGCCTAGGATATCGACATTTATGTGTTCCATTTCGTTTTTGACAGCTTCCTATTTCCTTTGATTCATGCTTTGTATATTCCATGTTCAGATTTTTAGTGGCTAGTTAGAGCTGTTGCTCCTCATTTTGAGTTGATCCCTATCAGCAAATGAAGGTCTTGAAAGCTTTACTCCACTCATGGCATCATTGTCAGCTCTACTTTGAGGAGGCAGCTCTTGCCCAGTCATATTTTTATTGGCTTTCAACCTATGGGTCATCTTCTGGCACTATGCCTGACAATATTTTGGTGTTATTCATGATGCTTTAATATTCAGTATTCTGCTGCTACCCGACCTTGTTCCACTGCTGTTTATATTGTTTTCAGTGGCTGAATATTCAGGCATAGTCCACCTCTCCTTCTTTCTAGCCTGTCTTAGTCTGGAAGCTCAGTGACAACTTGTCCATCATGGGTGGCCCTGGTGGTATTTAAAATACTTGTGGCATAGCTTCCAGAATCACAAAAATATGCAGACCACCACAGTATAACAAACTGACAGACAGGTGTTGTATAGCCACCTTTTATGTTGTTTCAGAAAGTTATAGGCATTCATTAAGTCATTGGTCTTGCAAATTCTGTCATGCTATCCAGCATCATTTTTATCAACAAGGCCATATTCTTTAATTATAGTTCATTCTTCTTTGTTTCCAACCTTTGCATTTCAATCACCAGTGATTTTATTACATGTTTGATCAATTTCATACTGAAGATGCTGGTAGAATTCTTTATTTTCAAAATCACTGACTTTCAGGGTTGGTGTGTAAATTCAAGTAATAGTGGTATTAACTCTTCTTCCTTGTAGACATAGGGATATTATCCTGTCACAGACCGCATTCTACTTCAAGATATCTTTCAGTGTTCTTTTTGACTATGAATGTGATGACCTTGAATCTGTCGCTTCTAGCATAGTATGCCATATGATTGTCAGATTTAAAATGGCCTATACCAGTCCATTTCAGTTCACTAATTCCTGTGATATAGATTTTTATCCATTACAATTCATTTTTTACAACTTCCAATTTTACTAGCTCCATAAATTCATTCATTCAATTTTTTCCATTATTAATGGATGTTTGCAGTGGCTTCTCCTCATTTTGAATGGTGGCCCATCAGCATATCAAGGTCACAAAAGTTTTACTGTATTCACTTCATCATGGTCAACTCTAGTTTAGGGAGGCAGCTCTTCTTCTGTCTCATTTTGAGTACCCTCCAACCCAAGGCTCTCATCTTCCAGCACTATATCCGACAATGTTTTGCTCTTCATAAGGTTTCATTGGCTACATTTTCAGAAGGAGTCCTGGTGTGGTGTTGTGGGATAAAGCACTGGACCACAAGGTCAGTGGTTTAAACTCATTAACTGCTCCTTGGAAAGCCTGTTCAGGACCGCTATGAGTCAGAACCAACTCGATGGCACTTAAAAACAACAGGAACAAACATTCAGGAATAGTCCATCTCTCCTTCTTTTCTTTTGTGTCTTAGTTTGGAAGATCAGCTGAAACCTGCCCACCATGGGTCACCTTGCTGGTATTTGACATGCTGGTGTCATAGCTTCTAGCAACACAGCAGCACACAAGCCCCACAGTAGGACAAACTGGCAGATGAGTGGTGGGCAGTCATGGTAGATCTAAGCAATAACCTAAAAGAGACAGCATGGCTTCAAGGCCAGTGTTACTTTTATACTGTAGTAATATATGTATTATCAATATCAGTCAGAAGAGGGGTATGGTCAATCAGGAAGTAAGGAAAAGAAGAATCTAGAAAGCACATGTTAGCTGTGTTCACCAAAGATGCTCAAGGAAAGAAGAAGCATGAGCAATTGTACTTGTTGCACTTTGACCTATTATTGAGTCCACCCCAATAAGGTAGATGCATCAGACTACCCTGATGTCTTCAAGCATTTGATTAGTTTGATTCTGCTTGTTAGAATTTCAGAGGAGCCCAGGTATTACAGTGGTTAAAGTGCTTGAATTGTAACTAGATGGTCAGTAGTTCAAACCTACCAGCTGCTTTTAGGAGAAAGATATGATAGTCTGCTTCTGTAAATATTACAACCTTGGAAAACCTGTGGAGCAGTTCTACTTTGTTCTATAGGATTTGTATAAATTAGAATAGTTTTGTGTTATTATAATTATATCTGATAGTCTTCTGAGTATGCTGTGGCTTTCTATGTAACATATCTACAGGAAGATAAAGTACTGTTCATGTAAACTATGAACATTTTTTTTTGCCTGTGACAGTTACTTCTCAGTATAAATTAAGAAAAAAAGTTTCACTATGATTTGGCCTCCCACGTAGTATGCCTACAAGGACAGAATTCTCTGGTCATGCTGACTTGATTATTCCAGTTCATGTGAGGATTATATTTTGCGTTGTCAAGATATGCATTGGCATTTTGTGTCTGCTTCAGTACAGGAGCTTAATTAGTGTAAATGCATTGCAGATAGGTGGATTTGCTCTTGGTGAGTTGACAATATCTAGTTTCAGAGCTTGCAAGGCAGAGGGCCAGACCCAAGAGCATGGTAAATTTACCAAAGTAATGAATACTTTCCCGTAAGGCCTCTTGGGAGCCAGCCTGCAGTCTTTGTTCCCTAATGGAATGCTATGCGGTGAAAATGAATATGTTTTTAATTTATAAGATGATGGGGGCCTGCTTACAGTCTGTTAGCCAAGCTTCATCTACTTAGAATATTTTTAAGTTGTATCAGGAGTCTGAGTATAAAATATGGTCATATTTTTTCCTATAAAATATTTGATACACAAAATAATGTATGTAACATATGAAATTTGTTAGCATTAATAATAAAACAATCCACTGGGAATAAATACCCCTCTACAGAACTACGAATTGGGCTGCTAACCTCAATGTCGGCAGTTTGAAACTACCAGCTGTTCCACGGGAGAAAAATGAGACTTTCTGCTCCCATAAAGATTTGCAGCTTTGGAAACCCTGTGCAGGGTCACTAAGAGCTGGAATCGACTCTATGGTACTTAACAACAACAACAACAACAACAACAACAACAACAGAACTAGGAAATTACCAGTATGAATACTGCTGAAATTCCTGTGTAGTTTCCCTGATACCATATCACTTGTCTGTCCATTTGTTGTACTATGATGGACTGTGAGTTGCTGTGATTCTGGAAGCTATGCCACGAGTATTTTAAATGACAGCAGGGTCACCAATGGTGGACAGGTTTCAGATGAGCTTACAGGTGAAGATAGACTAGGAAGAAGGAGAGACGAACTATTCTGAACATTAAGTCACTGAAAACCTCATGAATAGCAGAGAAGCACTGTCAGATACAGTGACAGAAAATGAGCCCTTCAGGTTGGAAGGCCCTCAAAATGCGCCTGAGGAAGAGCTGCCTCCTCAAAGTAGAGTTGACTGTGATGACGTGAATGGAGTAAAGCCTGTGGAAATAAGGCCCTCAAAACCTTCATTTGTTGATGGGGCACTCAAAATGAAGAGAAACAGCTGTAACATCCATTAATAATTGGAACATGGAATGTACGCAGCATGAATCTAGGAAAATTGGAAATTGTCAAAAATGAAATGGAACACATAAACATCGACATCTTAGGTATTAGTGAGCTGAAATGGACTGGTATTGGCTATTTTTAATCTGGCAACCACATGGTTTACTATACCGGGAATGACATATTGAAGAGGAATGGTGTTGCATTCATCATCAAGAAGAACATATCTAGATCAATATTATGAGGTACAGCGCTGTCTGTGATATGATAATATCCATGTGCCTACGGGGAAGACGTAGGAGCTCTGGTAGCGTAGTGGTTACGAATCGGGCTGCGAACCTTAAGGTCAGCGGTTCGAAACTACCAGCTGCTCCGCGGGAGAAAGATAAGGCTTTCTACTCCCGTAAAGATTTACACCCTCGGAAACCCTGTACAGGGTCGCTATGGGTCGGAACCGACTCGATGGCACTTAACAACAACAACGGGGAAGACGAGTTAATACCACTAATATTCAAATTTAAACACCAACCACTAAAGCCAGTGAGGATGTAATAGAAGAACTCTGCCAGCGTCTTCCATCTGAAATTGATCAAACATGCAATCAAGATGTATTGATCATTACTGGTGATTGGAATGCAAAGGTTGGGAACAAAGAGGAAGGATCAGTAGTTGGAAAATATGGCCTTGGTGATAGAAATGATGCCGGAGATCACATGATAGAATTCTGTAAAACCAATGATTTGTTCATTTCAAATACCTTTTTTAGACAGCATAAATTGACTACATCTGTGGAAAGAGACTATGGAAAAGCTCCATATCAACAGTCAAAACAAGGTCAGGAGCAGGTTGTGGTTCAGACCCATCAATTGCTCATATGCAAATTCAGAATGAAGCTAAAGAAAATGAAAGTAAGTCCACAAGAGCCAAAATATGACCTTGAATATATCCCACATAAATTTAGCGATAATCTAAAGAACAGATTTGATACAGTAAACACTAAAGACCGAAGACCAGAAGAGCTGTGAGATGACATCAGGAACATCATACATGAAGAAAGCAAAAAGTCTTTAAGAAGGAAAGAAAGAAGGAAATGAAACTTGCTTTCCAGCGTAGCGCTGATAAAGTGAAAATGGAAGAAATGAGGAGGTCCAAGAGCTGAACAGAAAAATTTAAAGGTCAGCTCGAGAAGACAAAATCAAATATTACAATGAAATATTGAAAGATCTGGAGTCAGAAAACCAAAAGGGAAGAACATGCCCAGCATTTCTCAAGCTGGGGGAACTAAAGAAAAAAAATTCAAGCCTAGACTTTCGTTATTGAAAGATTCTCTGGGCAAATTAGTGAATGATGCAGAAGGCATCAAAAGAAGATGGCAGCAATCATTCCCACCCCTTCCACACAGAGTAGACAGGGATGGGCAACTTGGACATTGGCTATCCAAAATGGGGTGGGGGGCTACAAAGGCAAGAAGTGACTGGTTTACAAGCTTTCAAGAGGGAACCTAGAGCCATAGGGCCAGGAGGAAGACAGAATCTCTAGTGAGTAGTATCCAATATGTCTAGGCGGGGCTGATGAAATGAAATGCAGATGGGTCTCTTATGATACAATAGTGAATATAAATAATTGTTATCAGGACCGATTGTGAGGGTTGGAAATGTAAAGGTAGACGTTTTATAGCAAGGAAGGGAGTGAGTAACTTTCCAGTCCAGGAGCGGAGGTCCCTAGGACCATTAATGGAGAAGAGCAAAGTGTGGGACCCTACCCAGAGAAGTAGTGATGCCTGAGATGGAGGCAGAGATGATGACATGGAGAGATGGAGCAGCTGGGTACTTTAGATCCAGAGAGGGAGAGGGACTGTGTGCTGAAGACCAGGGGGATGGGTGTGGGGGGCAGGCTTGCAGGGTATACCTTTTGGTTGTTTGCTCATGCTTGGATGTGATTGTAACTATGGCGATATACGAAAGAATAAATGTAAAACTAATGTTCTCCCATGTAAACTATCACATAACTCACATTAAAACATTAAAAAAAAAAAAAAGAAGATGGCAGGAATATACAGAGTCACTATACCAAAAGGAAATGGTTGATGTTCAGCCATTTCAAGAGGTAGCATATGATTAAGAGCCAATGATACTGAAGGAAGAAGTCCAAGGTGTATTCAAGGAATTGGCAAAGAATAAGGCACCAGGAATTGATGGGAAAAAAAATTGAAATCTTTCAAGAAAGTAAGGCAGCACTGGAGGCACTCACTCATCTATGACAAGGAATTTGGAAGACAACTATCTGTCTGGTCAAGTGATTGGAAGAGATCCATATTAGTGCCCATTCCAAAGAGAGGTGACCCAATAGAATGCGGAAATCATCGGACAATATCAATGATATCCCATTTGAGTAAAGTTTTACTAAAAGTAATACAGAAATGGCTGCAAGAATACATTAACAGAGAACTTCCAGAGGTTCAGGCCAGATTCAGGCTTGAATCTGAGGGCTGTCATTGCTGATGTCCAGTGGATCTTGGCTGAAAGCAGAGAATACCAGAAAGATGTTTACCTGTGCTTTATTGACTTCTCAAAGGATTTTGATTGTGTGCATCATGACAAGCTATGAACAACATTGTGAAGTATGAGTATTCCTGAACACTTAATTTCGCTCACGAGGAATCTGTACATGGACCAAGAGGCAGTTGTTTGAACAGAACTTCAGAACACTGAATGGTTTAAAATTAAGAAAGGTGTGTAACGGGTGAATTCTTTCACCATACTTACTTAGCCTGTATGCTGAGTACATAATCTAAGAAGTTAGGTTATATGAAGAAAAACTTGGAAACAAGATTAGAGGAAGACTCGTTAACAACCTGCGATATGCATATGGTACAACCTTACTTGCTGAAAGTGAAGAGGACTTAAAATACTTGCAGATGAAGATCAAAGATCACAACCTTCGGTATGGATTGCATCTCAATGTAAAGAAAACAAAAATCCTTACCACTGGACTGATAAACAACATTCTTATCAATGGAGAAAAGATTGAAATTGTCAAGGACTTCATTCTTCTTGGATCAGCCGTCAACACTCATGGAAGCAGCAGTCAAGAAATCAAATGACACATTGCATTAGGGAAATCTGTTGCAAGAAACCTTTTTATAGTGTTGAAGAGCAAAGATGTCAGCTTGAGTACTAAGGTGCGCCTGACCCAAGCCATTTAATTTTCATTAGCCTCTTATACATGTAAAAACTGGACAATGAATAACGAAGACTGTAGAAGAATTGATACATTTGAGTTATGGTGTTGGAGGACAATATTCAAAGTACCATGGGCTGTCAAAAGAACCAACAGATCTGTGTTGGAAAAGCCAGAGTTGTGGCAGCCAGAGTGCTCCTTGAAGGCCAGGATGTCCAAACTTTATCTATTATACTTCAGACATATTGTCAGAAGGGACCATTCACTGGAGAAAGATAGAACCCCAACGGATGAATTGACAGAGTGGAATCATCAATGGGTTCAAGCATGGCAACAATTGTGAGGTTGTGCATAGGGTCGCTATGAGTGGGTACAAACTCGATGGCATCTGACAACAACAACAAATACCATGTTGACACGTTTGGAGTTCGCTACAATCCTGAATTCATATTTACTATTCTTTTAAATTTGTTTGTAATTTTGACATATATGTCCATATCAATGAATCTATATTGTTTATTTTTTGCTTATTTTGGGGCTTCAAGAAATTGGCATCTTATTATAGGCATGTTTGGGGATATGCTGTTTTCACTTTAAATTATATTGTATTCTGTTATGTTGCATATATCTATTGGTGTTTCATTTTTATTGCTGTCTGATATTCCATTTATGACTATACCACAATTTCACAATTTATTAATTCTTCCTCTAGTTAAGCATTTAGAATGTTTCTATGAATGTTTTTAGAAATGGGAGAAGTTCTCTAGGACAAATACCTAGCAGTAGAATTGCTTTGTCACAGGGAGTCCTGGTGTGACGCTGTAAGATAAGTACTTTATTGCTAACCACAGTCACTACTTGGAAACCCTATACAGGGTTGCTGTGAGTCAGAACTGACTTGATGGCACTTAGCAATGATTTTACCAAGCAACGACACACTTTTTTATCCCAAAATAATTCAACACATTTTTATTTCCACCAGCAGTATACAAGAGTTATAGTTGCAGCACATTATTTTTGGCCTGATCTTTATTTATTTAAGTTTTTATTGTGAATTGAGTGATACTTTACATGGGAGAACATTGGTTTTACACTCATCGTTTCATTGCAATGATTATAAACTCCTCCATGCATCATCATTCAAAAGTATTTGCTTATATTTCCTCTGTTTTTTATTTTTTGGGGGATGTACACAAAAAACTGTCAGGAATATATTATCATTTAAACAACCAAAGGACACATTTTGCAAGCCTGCCTCCTGGCTGCCAGCACACAGCCTTTCTCTTTCCATGAGTCTAGAGTCCTCAGCTGCTCTCTCTCTCTCCATGTCTGCCTCCATCTCTGGTGTTGCTGCTTCTCTGTATAGGGTCCCACATTCCACTTGTGCTACTCTCCCTTGATAGTCTTAGGGTCCTCTGTTCTTCAACTGGAAGACTAACTACAAACCCCTTTTTGTTTTAAAACGTCTACCTTTACAATTGTGACAGTTGCAATTAGTCATGATAACAATTGCTCACTATTGAATCATAGGAATCTTATCCCTATCTCCTTCCACCAGACCCATCCAGACAAGATGAAAACTATTCATTGGGTATTATGCCTTCCCCCACACACTCTAAAAATAAACTACTTCTTGAAAATTGTAAGCCAGTCACTTCTTGCCTTTATAGTTCCCCCATTTTAGGTGATCAATGTCTAAGTAGCCCATCCCTACCAACCCTGTATACAGAGGGGATAGAATTGATACTTGATATGAAGACTCCTTCTCTCTCTTTTGGTATTTTGAGTCCACTGCATCCTAAAGTATGGTGGTGGTGGTTATGTGCTGTGGAGTTGGTGCCGACTCATAGTGACCCTGTACAGGGTTTCCGAGGCTGTAAATCTTTACGGGAGCAGAAAGCTTCATCTTTCTCCCGCGGAACAGCTGGTAGTTTCGAACTACCAGCTTTATCAAATTGTAGCAATGTATACTCATTTCGTTTATCAATTTTAAAAAAATCTTCCTCTAGTCGAGTTCTGATCATCCAGCCATCGAAGCTAGGTAAAATGGGTGCTATCTACAAGTTTGGGTGTTCTTGTACATCTCCTCTTCCTTCATACCAGCTGGACAATTCGCTCTCAACTCTAGTCCATGGTTCTTACCTTGTCCATGGGCTCAGGAGTCCCCAGGTCTCACCACATTTTGGACCAACCAGCCCTTCTTCTTCTCTCTCTCATCTCCAGGTCGACAGGAGTCTAAGGAACGTGGTTGAACTCAGCCCATATCTTCATAGCTGCCTTCCCCCACTTCCGCTCACCAGTAGACCAACATGGTAGCCAGTAAGCTTATATACCTGCTCATGTGTTCCCTTTACATTTCAGTCTTGAAGGGACTTGATTGCTTGCCTTGATGGCTTCCTAGTGAACAGCTTGCTTGTACTTGTAGTAGCCAATCATACTGCCATTTTTGTTTGGAATTTTTCCTGCTGGTATTTCTTTCAAGAAGTATCATCTGTTCCTCTAGCTGCTCTATGCTGGTCTGCTTGTCCTTTCAAGTGGAGATTTCCCACCTCAGAAGATTCTGGATGGGGCTCAGGATTCCAACTAAAGTCCTATACACTACAAAGGCTCCGCAAGAAGCCTGTTTCACTGGGCAAGTTCTAGAATCCTTTTTAGGTATTCCAATCAGCTATAGGCTGAAGATGGGCTTACAAGCTTTTGTAATCCTCTTTCCCAATGTTCCTTTCTATCCCATTCAAGTGTCTATTTTACAATAATAGGCAAGTGAAACCAGTATTCATAAGACAGTCAAGCATCTTAACATTATTTCCCCTCTTTTACCTATTTAGACTGTGCCTCAATCCCTGTATCACAGAGCCCTGTTGTTCCATGGTTGAGCATATATCACTATTTACCTCTGTCCCATTTAGCCCATGCAAACCTGCCTCAGTGTCCCCCCATCTACCTTGTTCTTTCATTCCCCTACCCCTTCTTTTGTATTACTCTCCCCAAAACCTGAACTATGATGTGTGTATCCCTTACCCTGTGCTCTACCATCTCCTCCCTCTCTTCCCTACCCCCCCGCCCCCCACAGTAACCAACGAAGACATTTCTTTTTTCCTTTAGTGTGGGTATCTTTTCTTAAGCTTTTATGCTGATAGTCTTATGTAATATACTTGTGACTAAGTAATATAACTCAGCATAATGTTATCAAGGACCATCTATGTTATGCGGCAGCTTAAACATCCTAGTTATTCTTCAAGGTAGCATAATTTTCCATTCTGTATATGTACCAAAATTTGTTTGTCCATTTTTTCATTGATGGGCATTTAGGCTGTCTCCATCTTTTTGCTGTTTTTAATAGTGCTGCTATGCACATTGGTGTGTATGTATCTACTCATGTTATGAATCTTTTTTTTTTCCTTCAGTATTGTAGGCATTATTGAACTCAGAGGGACTGTTATTGGCCATTTTTAACCTGGTTAAAATTAGAATGTACAAAGTATGAATCAAGAAAAAATGAAATGGCATATGTTAATTATGTAGGGGGTAGTCATTAGAAAACTATAGACAAGAAGTTAACCATGTGATCCCTGGAAGTGGAAGACATTGGAGTTGTCTTCTATTAGCAAAAAGAGACAAGGAGTTATTTCAGGTGTCCAGCCTGGATGGGAATGTGATAAGGAATTTACCCTGTTGGTGCTTTGAATTGTGTGCTCCGCTTGTTCACATGAGCTGGTTCCAAGATGGTGGTTAGGTAGGGGGGTTGAAGCAGAGGAGTTCGAGAATGTGCCTGACGTGGAAACGCTGGAACCTATGCTTAGCAACATCGTTGAGCCACGCAGCCTTAAGTGGATCTTCATCAGGGGAAAGAGTGGTGTGCGTAAGACCACTGCAGCCTGGAAGTCCAGCTGTCCAAGGGGCAGGAGAGTGTTCTGATCATCTCCACAGACCCAGCCCACAACATATCAGATGATTTGACCAGAAATTCTCCAAGGTGCCTCAAGGTCAAAGGCAATGACAACCTCTTTGTCATGGAAACTGATCCCAGCCTTGGCATGGTGATGCTGCCTGAGGAGTTCTTTGAGGAGGACAACATGCTGAGCATGAGCAAGAAGATGATGCAGGATATTGATGCCTTCCCGGATATTGATGAGGCCAGGAGCTATGCTGATGTCATGAGGTTGGTGAAGGGCATGAACTTCTTGGTGGTGGTATTTGGCACAGCACCCACGGGCCACAAGCTGAGGCTACTCAACTTCCCTACCATTGTTGAAAGGGGCCTGGGCTGCCTCATGCAAATCAAGGGCTAGATCAGGCCCTTCATTTCACAGACATGCAACATGCTGGGCCTGGGGGACGTGAATGAAGACCAGCTGGCTTCCAAGCTGGTGGATTCACTGCCTGTCATCCACTCTGTCGGAGAGCATTTCAAGGACCATGAACAGACCACCATAATTTATCTGTGTGCTTCACTGAGTTCCTCTCCCTGTTCGATACAGAGACACTGATACAGGAGTTGGCCAAGTGCAAGATTGACACACACAACATCATTGTCAACCAGCTTGTCTTTCCTGACCTCGAGAAGCCCTGCAAGATGTGTGAGGCCTGCCACAAGGTCCAGGCCAAGTACCTAGATCAGATGGAGGACCTGTATGATGACTTCCGCAATGTAAAGCTGCCACTGTTGCCCCATGAGGCGCAAGGGGCAGACAAGGTCAACACTTTCTTAGCCCTCCTAGAACCCTATAAACACCCCAGCATTGCTGCCTGTCCCAGCTGCTGACATTTCATGCCCAGCCTCCAACTTTACCCTAGGCAGAGTTTGCACAAAGTACCCCCCTATGTTGCAGGGGGGAGCCATTGAGGGGAGGGACAGAGGAGGCGAGGTTCCTGTTCCCCCTGGTGGGGCTGAGGGGCTGCAACTGACCCCCACCTTTCCCCATCTCTTGTTCCTCAATAAAATGATCTTTAACTGCAAAAAAAAAAAAAAAAAAAAAAAGGAATGGAATACAAAGAGATCGATAGTGTAGGCATTGTTGAACTTAAATGGACTGGTATTGGACATTTTTAATTGGACATCATATACTCTACCATGCTGGGAGTTATAAATTGAAGAGAAATGATGTTCCTATGCATTGTCAAAAAGAATATTTCATGACCTATCCTGAAGCACAACATTGTCAGTTATAGCATGTTATCAATATGTCTATAAAGAACAATTAATGCAACAATTAACTAACTATTAAAATTCCAATAACTATACCAACAATTAATTAATAATTAACAATTAATCCAACCATTATTCAAATGATGACTCATATTTCTTTTGGTTATATACCAAGTAGAGGAATTGCTGAATCATATGGTATTTCTATTTCCAACTTTCTGAGGAAGCACCATACTGTTTTCTAGATTGGTTGGACAATTTTGCATTTCCACCAGCAATGAAGGAGGGTCCCAGTCTCTCCACATCATCACCATCATTTATTGTCCTCTGTATTTTTTAACTTTGCTTTTAGTGCTGGTGTGAGATGATATCTCATTGTTTTTTTGATTTGCATCTCTCTAATGACTAATGATTATGAACATTTCTTCATGTGTTTGTTGGCTGTCCAAATCTCTTCCTTGGTGAAGTGTGTTCATGTTCTGTGCCCACTTTTTGATTGGTTTATTTGTCTCTCTCTTGTAGAGGTGATGTAGTTTTCTGTAGATTTTAGAAATTGGTCTCTTGTCTGATATGTCATTGCAAACTATTTTTTTCCCATTCAGTGGGTTCCCTTTTTACTCTTCGGTAAAATCTTTTGATGCACATAATTTTCTAATATTTATTCTGTCCCAATCATCTATTTTGTCTTCTTTTGTTTGTGCAATTTTCACAATGTTTAGTAGTCTATGTGTGCCCTGTATTAGAGCCCTTAACTCTGTCCCTATTTTTTCATTCATGGCCTTTATAATTGGGATTCACATTCAGGTCTTTAGTCCATGCTTGGTTGGTTTTTGTATATGGTGTGAGGTAAAGGTCTTGTTTCAATCTTTTTCATTATCAATTTCTAGTTCTGAGAGTGCCATTTATTGAAGAAACTATGTCTTCCTTATTCAGTGTACTTTGGCCGTTTGTCAAAGATCATTTGGCTGTATGTGGATGGCTTAATTTCTGGATTCTCGATTCTGTTCCATTGATCTATGTATCTTTCATTGTACCAGTAGCAGGCTGTTTTTACCACCGTAGCCATGTATTAAAGTTTGAAATAAGGGAGTGAGAGACCTCCAACCTTGTTCTTCCTTGTAAGCAGTGCTTTGCTTATCCTGGGTCTCTTCCTTTCCATATAAAATTAGTAATTGTCCTTTTCATCTCTTTGAAGAAGGCTGTTGGATTCTGGATTGGGATTGCCTTGTATGTGTAAATTGCTCTGGGCAGTATTGACATTTTCATGATGTTGAGTCTTCCTATCCAGGAACATGGTATGTTCTTCCACTTCTGTAGGTCTCTTTTGGTTTCTTGTAGTAGTGCTTTGTAATTTTCTTTGTATAAGTCCTTTGTTTCTCTGGTTATGTTTATTCCTAAATATTTCATCCTTTGCATGGCTATTGTAAATGATATTGCTTTCCTAATGTCCTTTTCATCGCTATTGCTGTTGCTATAGAGAAATCCAATTGATTTTTGTATGTTGATCTTATACCCTGCCACTTTACTGAATCGTTCAATGAGGTCTAATAGTTTTTTTTGTTTTTTTTTTTTTTTACTGAGTCTTTGGAGTTTTCTATATATAGGATCATATAATTTGCAAATAAGGAGAGTTTTACTTTCTCTTTGCCAATTTCTTTATCATGCCTTATAGCTCTGGCTAAAACTTCCAGCACAATATTGAATAGGAGCGGTGATAAAAGGCATCCTTGCCTAGTTCCTATTCGCAGAGGGAAGGCTTTCAGTTTCTCTCCATTGAGCATGATGTAGGCTCTTTGTTTTGTCTATTTGTTCTTGAGTATGTTGAGGAATTTCCCTGCAATTCCTACTTTGTTGAGTGTTTTTATCAAGAATGTATGTTGGATTTTGTCAAATGACTTTTCTGCATCAATCAATAAGATCATGTGGTTCTTTTTCTTTTTCTTATCTATATGATGGATTACACTGATTGTTTTCCTGATGTTGAACCATCTTTGAATCCTTTTTATGAAACCCACTTGGTCATGATGTATTATTTTTTGGATGTGCTGTTGGATTCTGTTGGCTAGGATTTTGTTCAGAATTTTTGCATCTATATTCATGAGGGATATTGGTCTATAATTTTCTTTCTTAGTGATGTCCTTCCCTGGTTTTTGTATGAGTGGTATGCTTGCTTCATAAAAAGTATTAGGGAGTTTTCCATACTCTTCTATGTCCTCAAATAATTTGAGTAGAATTGGTCACATTTCTTCTCTGAATGTTTGGTAGAACTCACCCGTGAAACCGTCTGGGCCTGGGCTTTTGTTGGTCGGGAGTTTTTTGATGACCTGGTCAATTTCTTCTTTTGTTATGGGTTTGTTCAAATTTTCTCCTTCAGTCTGAGTAAGTTTAGGTAGGTAGTGCTTTTCTAGAAATGTATCCATCTCATCCAAATTTTCGAATTTGTTGGAATACAGCTCTTCGTAGTATTCTGTTATTTTTTTTTATTTCGTTTGGTTCTGTTGTGACTTCACCTATGTGGTTTCTAATGTGATTTATTTGTGTCCTCTCCCTCTTTTCTAGTTTTGCCAATGGTTTTTTCAATTTTATTATTCCTTTCAAAGAATTAGCTTCTTGTCCTGTTGATTCGTTCTATAGTTTTTTGGATTTCCATCTCATTCATTTCTGCTCTTTATTATTTCCCCTCTTTTGGTGACTCTGCGTAGGTTCCCTCTGCTGGTCTGCTTCTAATTGTTGTAGATGCTGTGTTAATGTGTTGATTTTGGCTCTTTCCTTTTTTTGGATGTGTGCATTTATCACAAAAAATTGTCCTCTCAGGACTGCTTTCGCCATGTCCCAAAGATTTTGGTATGTTGTGTTTTCATTCTCGTTTGTTTCTAGAAACTTTGTGAATTCACGTTTAATTTCTTCTTTTACCCAGTCGCTTTTCAACAGGGTGTTGTTCGGTGTCCATGTATTCGGCTTTATTGTTTTGGTCTTCTTATTGTTGATTTCTAGTTTTATAACATTGTGGTCTGAGAAGATGCTCTGTAGAATTTTGATGGTTGTGAATTTATGGAGGCTTGCTTTGTGACCTAACACATGGTCAGTTCTGGAAAATGTTCCATGTGCACTGGAGAAGAATGTGTATTGTGCCATTGTTGGATAGAATGCGCTATATACATCTATGAGGTCAAGTTGGTTGATTGTGTGGTTGTGTTCCTCTGTAGCATTGTTGAGTGTCTTTCTCGTTGTTCTGTCTCTTTTCAAGAGTGGTATGTTGAACTCTTCTACTATAATTGTGGATTTATCTATTTCTTTCTTCATTTACATTAAGGTTTGCTTCATGTGTCTTGGTGCTCTTTCATTGGGAGTGTATATATTTATTATGGTTATGTCATCTTGCTCAATTGACCCTTTGATCA
>NW_006408569.1:19761868-19771144 GCF_000296735.1 Chrysochloris asiatica | reverse complement strand
CAACAAGTACAGCCAGGAAGGAAGTCAGCTCTGTAATAAGACAGGCTTAAGGACAGGTTTAATGTAACTACAAACAAGAAAAGGTGGAAACGGAAGAAAAAAATGTGCATTGAGTTTAAGACACTGTAAAACTCAGAAGACGTATTTACTCTTCAAGTATAAACTCAGTAAGGACTTGGCATTAATTGAAAGACAGCTACTGAGGTACACCATTATAAAATAAGTTCTATGAATTTACAAGTCTATCTTCCAATTTTCTCGGAGAAAAAAAACCAAACTCTTGAAGGTCTCAGAGACCCTGAGAGGGATTAATTAACACTTTTGATGAAGACATAGTCAATAATCAATGATTGAGCTTACTATTTAAAAACATGTATTTATTGAAAACAATAGTGATGTGTTCTCAGACTGTCCTCTAGAGTTTTTGAGACTATTAGTTCAAGAGTTTTAAAGTATATTACTTCCAGAAACAATACTGATTTAAAAAAATTTTTTTAAAACAAAAAACCTGATTCGATGGTACTTTAAAAATACCCTAAAATACAAAATTTTCTTCAGTCTAACATTACAATTAATGTTGGAATTCCTCCCGCATTGTTAAAACATTTTTTCCCTCATAAAATGTGGGTACTGAAATTGGATAGAAACACCATGAATATGAAAATACCACCAATTTTCTGCCATTAAAAAAAAACTAGAATTTTCTTTGGAATCACTGAAATACAAAAAAAAATTGGGTTTGTTTCTACAGTCTGTGCACCTTCTTTGAGGTCTTCCATGTTGCCGGAAGTATGGACCTGGGTAATTCTCATTTCATAGATTCAAGTCTTTGCAGTACAACATCCACACGTAACACACCAGTGTCTCTCTTCCACTGGGAAGTTATGCTTACCCCAGAAACGTCGTCATTTACTTTTCTAATGATTTCTGCCCAAAATAAAAACCTCAAACTATGAGGCAAAGCATCCTGTGTTAAACAATCAAATGGAGCCAGCATGGAGAACTCTGGTGTGGTTTCAGCACTCAAGAGGGCACTGTTTCCTGTGGATTTCATGGAAGAATGACCGGCCTAGCTGGTAGCATTCAGCTTTCCTTGGCCTAAAACGAAATTTCTCAGGGCTGGCAAGTTGTGTTAGATTCTAAGAGAATTTTGTCTTTGACAAATTACCATTTTAGCATAAACTCTGGCCATGGCTATAAGTTTCAATGTGCATATGACTGATTCGAGATGCTGTTTGTTTGTTTTTCTTTTCAACATTGGCTGGAATTGAGTAGAAACAAGTCCTTGATACTTTTTCACGTGTGTCATGAAATATGAGAAATCTGTCTGACTCTAGACTCTATTTTTTTTTTTTTTTTGACACAATGGGCAGGTCTCCAGCTGCAAGGCACAGTCCATGCATAGGTCACTGTGTCCACATTGCTTCAGTTGTGTGTCTGCGACCTCATCGCAACACAGGGAGGAACAGTTTTCCTGGATACTGACCTTCAGCAGAGCAAGGCGCCTGTGCCTTGGCAAAATTATTTTTTCTTCAGCTGTTAGGAAGGCGTAGTCATTAAAGGTGCTAAACTTCATAGATGGTGGGTATTTGAATGGTTTTGCTCCAAAATTGAACCCACATTGTTGATATGACATGAAACTAGCTGCAACAAAAAATCCAGATACAGTAGATGAAAAGACTTGCTTCTCAGGAAGCATCTGGTTCCCATTCAAAAAGAATATCATTTGCTTTTCATTCAAGTCTAAGAGAAATCCCACAGTGTCTCCTTCTTTCCATCACGGATGTAGGTGAGGCTTACTTCTGGCATTGTACCAGATCAGCTGCCGGCAGCCATCATATGCACAGGAGTAGTCATTGTTCCCAATGCCATAGCCTTCGTGATTGAGGAATTTTCTGTCTCGAGTGGCCCAGCCTGTCTGCATGACACCAGAGGTGATCACTGTCACTTCGTAGTGCCACACCCCAGCATCCATACAAAAGGTGCAACGCACACTTTCAAAGGAGGAGGCATCACAGCAAGCCTCTAAGCCATGAGGTGAGATCTTCAGGTACTCGCTGACATCGTTGCTATTCAACATAGCCCTAATGTTATTCAAGTCCACTTTCTCATAGGCCAGCTGCCTACCTTCTTTTAAAAAGAGATTGTCTAAGCTCCACTGGGCACAGAAACCAACTTGGCGTTTCAGACAATTAGGACTCCAGGACTCCAATGTGACAAGCCGGTTACTGATACTAGATTCAGAGATAGTCAATTTATTTTCACTTGTCTGTGCAAACTTTTCCAGTGCAATGAGTGCAAAGATCATGACCGTGGGGTGGGACTGGGACTTCAGACACTGTAGCAAATATTCCAGTATTCCTGGGCTAAGTAAACTGATACTTGCAGGACCTGCTGGCTTTTCAGCTAAGCAGCCCAGGACTGCAGATGTATTCCTGTGCTTGGCAGGCTGGCCTGAGTCCTGGCAAACTACTTCTCCATTTAAATTGAGAATTTCAGTCAATTTCTGGAGTACTTCTTTAGTGGGCAATGGACATTCATCTAGTAACAATGTAATAACAGCTGGTCCCAATGGATCTTCCAATGGAATAACTCTAATTAAAGACTACACAACATCCAACTATCCTTCATCTGTTTCTGCCATTTCATGCAATGTAATCATTGAGTAGGGAGGTTCCTGATCATTATCTACAAGAGTCCGTATTACTGTCAGTGTGTCTAGCACCAGCCCATCTACATTTTGTTTCTTTCTCCTCGGCTCATGTGGTCCTCGACCCCTCCTTGGTGGCCAAACAGGGTCCCGGGGGTGGCTCCTCGTGTCAGCAGCAGGCACTACACTGCTCTCAGACTGTTACTGCTGGGTGTCAACACTGTTGTCTGCCCCACTGTCATCTCAGCAGATACAAGAGTTGCCCATGGTTGTGGTGCCTCTCGTCCCCAGGAAGTGGGCTATGTGCTCTCCAAGAGTCCACAGCAGACCCTGGCCAAGGCTTCTGCTCGCTAAGAACTCGGCCCAACCAAAGACAATCATTTAGATAGTTTTCAGTTTTCTAAGTACCATTTTCATAATCTGGAGTTGAAGAACTTTCATCCTATTTGTTTGTAACAACTGCACACCAACGAAAGTGGCACAGTTGGTATCCAACATTATCAACTACAGGGGATACTGGTCATCCAGTGGCAGTTTTTCTCCAGCTCCCTGGTCCACAGGAGAGAGGGGGTGGCAGCTGCACGACTCCTCCCCATTGCCTTCTTGCCTGCCTGGTTTGTTCTGAATAGTCAGAGCTTAGTGTGATTTGCTTGCCTTTATAAGTTATATTTCTCTTCTCCCTGGCCGCTTTTAGTATTCTTTCCTTGTCTGTGATTTTGGAGACCTTGATTATTATATGTCTTGGAGACTTTCTTTTGGGGTCTATCCTTCCTGGGGTACGTTGGGCTTCTTGAATGTTTATCTTCTCATCTTTCAAGATGTTAGGGAAATTTTCTTCCAGAAGCTCTTCAACTATCTCCTCTGTGGACTTCTCTTATTCTTCTTGTCCCGGAATGCCAATAATTCTTACATTATTCCTCTTTATGTTATCCAGCATGAATCTTAGATGCTCTTCAAATTGTTTTATCCCTTTAGCTGCTTGCTCTTCTATCTTGGCAGTATTGAGAGATTTGTCTTCTAGTTCCCTAGTTATGACTTCCATCTCTTCTAGTCAGCTCCTTTCCCCTTTCAGCCTATTGTCCATTTCTGATATCTTATTATTGATCATTTGGACATCTTTTTGCAGGTTTTGAATTGTTTCCAATGCTGTGTCAATCCTATTTGATTATTCCTGCAATACTTTCCTTACTTCCTCCTTATATTCTTCGACCCCTTTTCAGAGTATTTGAACTTGTTTCCATATCATTCTTCTGAATTCCCTCTCAGGCATATCCAGAACCCGCTCCTCCTCCTCTATAAAGCCATTGTCTGTCACCAGCTCATTTGCATCAGCTGCTCTCTTCTGTTTTTGGATGTGTTTCGATAAGGTTTGTTGTTTCTTATTCGTCATGATTGTTATTATTTTATTATTATTATTAATATGATCAGGAGATAGGCTTCCCTTATCTCATGTAATGTGTAGCAGGTGTTGTTAGGTCTTGTCTCAGGGGTAGAGTATTATGGTGTATTCTTATAGCTTGGCTATATGGCCACGATTGCTGCCTCTTCTTAGGTGATGTAGGGAGGAAAAGCTCCCACCTCCAGGTTCTTTTAGTTGATCAAAAGAACCAAAAGCAGAAGTAATATAGACACATAGACAAAAATCACCACTTTGGAGCAGAGGTGGCTTTGGTCACCTTTCCCATGCTATTCCATCAGTGTGTGTGCACATAGAAGCCTCCAGCTGGGGGTGGGGGCGACCCCTCTTTCAGGCCTCTCCTCTAGCCACTACCGTATAGGTGGGTAGATGTATATTGGGGAGTTAATGGGAGAAAGATCATCCACTATTTTTGACTCTGCCTATTCACAGTGCAAACCTTGCGATGGTTGAGTCCTATTAAGCTGAGGTTTTGGTTTTGCAAATTGCTTTGTATTGACCGCTTTGGCAAGCTCAGCAGGTGTAGGTTGCTAGCAAAATAGCTGGAAATTCCAAGCTGCTACCTGGAAGGAAGGTGAGGTGCTCCACCCCCGACTCAGATACATGGCCTCAGATTTGGGCCTGCCAGTGAAGTCATAAGTTGCTGCCCAGCTCCCTCTCTCTGTACCGTGGGAAAATTGTCCTGCCTGATGCCCAGGCTGAGAACTAATGTTGGAACAGGGAGAGCAAGAGGGAGAGGTGTGTAGTTTCCCCTGGTTTTCTGTCTCCTTTTCCCTTTTTGCTGGAAATACTGTTTTCCGAACCGGGCTAGCTCTAGCCCCACTCTCTAAACTGCCGTGGCGAGGTAATCGCCAATAAGGTCCAGATTCCAGATTCCTAAAATGCCCGTATTTTCCTTCGTAGCGTGATTTTTTTCATGCATGTGAGTTCGAGAGACTGCAATCCTGAATTTTATATTAGATCCAGATCTCTGGATTTACTCTATGAGCTCTTCCTTCATGAGATCCCCCTCCCCTCTCACCGGAGTGTACCCCACCTGGCTTCTCTGGCTGCCGCACCAAACTGGAAGACTACCACTTCCCAGCTCCTTTGAATTCGTTATTTTAGTTTTGTTCTGTTCTGAACTCTGCTATCTGTCGACTGAGTTCCAGGTGGTGTTGCCACTCCTGTCAATCGCTGGTTGTTGTCTGTTCTTGTTGGTTTTCAGTCCAAAGAACTCCCTTTGGGATGTTTTGAAGTGCTGGATTGGTTTTGATAAAATCTCTTAGATTCTGTTTATCCTGGGATGTTTTGATTGCACCATGGTATTTGATTGATAGTTTTGCTGGATAGATGATTCTTGGTTGGCAGTTTTTTTTCTTTTAGGGTTTTGTATATGTCTCCCCATTGCCTTCTTGCCTACATGGTTTGTTCTGAATAGCCAGAGCTTAGTGTGATTTGCTTGCCTTTGTAAGTGACACTTCTCTTGTCCCTGGCCATTTTTAGGATTCTCTCCTTGTCTTTGATTTTGGAGAGCTTGATTATTATATGTCTTGGTGACTTTATTTTGGGGTCTATCCTTCCTGAGGTATGTTCGGCTTCTTGAATGTTTATCATCTCGTCTTTCAAGATGTTAGGGAAATTTTCTTCCAGAACTTCTTCAACTATCCCCTCTGTGGACTTCTGTGATTCTTCCTGTTCCAGAATGCCAGTAATTCTTATGTTTGTCCTCTTCATGTTATCCAGCATGAATCTTAGACTCTTGAAAATTTTAAATCTTTTTTCTGTTTGCTCTTCTATCTTAGCAGTATTGCGAGATTTGTCTTCCAGCTTGCTAGTTTTGGCTATCATCTCTTCTGTTCTGCTCCTTTCCCCTTTCAGTGTAATGTCCATTTCTGATATTTTATTATTAATCATCTGGACCTCTTTTTGCAGGTTTTGAATTGTGTCCAATGCTGTATCAATGTTATTTGTTTGCTCTTGTAGTACTTTCCTGACTTCTTCGTTGTTTTCCTTCATCCCTTTTCGGAGCATTTGAATTTGTTTCCATATCATTTGTCTGAATTTGTTCTCAGGCAAATCCAAAACCTGCCTTTCCTCTTCTTGGGAGCCTTTGTCTGTCTCCAGCACATTTGTCTCAGTTACTCTTTTCTGTTTTGGGACATCTTTTGAGCTTCTTTGTTCTGTTTGAGGTCTTTTGTTTGTCATTTCCAGGAGTTACGTGGTTTTTTTTTAAATGCTAAAATGGATGTTTGTTGTTGAGTTATTCAGTTTACTGGGTATCCTCTGGTGTATATGATCAGGAGATAGGATTCTCTTTTCACATGTAATGCTTAGCAGCAGTTATTGGCTCTTGTCTCAATGGTGGAATATTATGGGGTATGCTTGTATCTTCGCTATATGGCCACAAATGTTTTCTCTTCTTTGGTAATGTAGGGAGCAAAAGATACCACTTTCAGGAAAAATGTGTGATCAAAAGAACCAAAAACAGAAGCAATATAAAACAGAGAGACAAACTACTACTTTGAAACAAAAATAAAACTGTGGCCTACTGTCCAGTTGCCTTGCTACACAGGCAGTGTGTGTGCACCATAGAAACCTCCAGCAATTGGTTGGGGTGTCTGCTCACTCAGGCCTCTCCCCTAGTCACCACTGGGTTGGTGAGCAGAGAGCTATTGAGAAGTTAATGAGTGAAATCTTGTCCACTATTTTTGTCTCTGAAGGTTAGTTAGGTATCTTCGTGTGTATAATGTAATTCTCAAGATAGTTACATCCTTTTATGTTGGGGTTTTACAGATTGTTCTATGGTTTGTCTGTCAGGCCTGACATACCTGCTTTTTTCTTGCTATATAGTCCTGAGTAATAGCCTTCACAAGTTAATTTTAGGGCTGCAACCCCGAGGCTGATGTCATAAGTACCCACCTTGCTCTTTCTCTCTGTACTGTGGGAAAACTGTGGGTTCAGCGCTGGATTTTTTTTTTTTTTTGGGGGGGTTGGTGTTTACCCACCCGTCTGAAGGCGTCCGAGCTGGGCAAAGAAGGCACAAAAGGGAATAGGAGGGAAAAAATGTGCAGAATCCCCTGCACCTCATTTTGCAAATGTCACTGGACCACTTTTAGCATCGGTTCCCTGTTCCAGTCTGGCTGTAGCTCCCCCTCTTGAACTCTGCCCCTGGTGGGTTGGCCGCAGAGGGTGTACCATCTCCAGAGATTCCTAGCTAGCAGTATTTTCCTTTATATCGTGATTTTTTTAACTTGTGAGTGCGGAAAACTTACGTCCTGGACCTTATGGTAGATCCAGAACTCTGGTGTACTGTGAGCGCAGCTTCTGTGGCTTTTCAATTCCGCCCCCATGGAGCCTTTCCTACCTGGCTGTCTCTGCTGCCACGCAAACTGGACGTCCTATCCCTAATACTAAAATTCTTGAGCTGCCCTTTGAAATTTTCTGTTCAGCTTTTACTTCCTCTTTTTCCCCATTCACTTTAACATCTGTATGCAGTGAGCAGGTTTCATAACCTCTTTTGACAGGCATTTTGGTCTTTTCTTTCTTTCCTCTTTTTTAAATGACCTTTTGCCTTTTTCCTGTATGGTGTTCTTGATGTCATCCTGAAGCTCTTCTGGTCTTTAGTCATTAGTGTATAATGTATCAAACTTTTCTTGAGGTGATCTCTAAATTCAGAGGGGATATACTCAAGGTTATATTTTGGCTTTCATGAACTTGTTAGAATTGTCTTCAGTTTCAGTCAGAACTTTCAAATAATAATTGACAGTTTGTTCCACAGTCTGCCCTGTGGCTTATTTTGACTGAGGCTATTGAGTTTATCCATAGTCTCTTCCCAATAGATATAATCATTTTGATTCCTGTGTATTATATCTGGTGAGGTCAATGTGTATGGACACTATGGTCTATTCTGGGTAAAGTTTCATGTGCAATAGAAAACTCTTTATATTTTGTTGTTGTTTGATGAAGTACGCTGCATAAGTCTATGAAGTCAAGTTGATTGTGTTGTTTAGTTTTATGTCTTTGTTGATTTTCTTGTTCTTTCATCAGCGCTGACTCGATGGCACTTAACAACAACAACTGTTATTATAGAATTGTCTCTTTCTTTAATAGCATTTTTACTCTATTTTTATTTATTTTTGCTTTTCAAATTTAATAATTTCACTTGATCAAGATTTTTTATTCTTTCTCTGGCCTACTCAAATCTGCTTTGAACCCTTATAGTGAATTTGTCATTTGAGTTATTTTACTTTTTAGCTCCAGAATATGTTTGATACCTTTTTTATAATTTCTACCTCTTTAATGATTTTTTTTTTTTTTTACTTAGTGACATATCTTTCACTTGGTTTCTTTTAGTTCTTTGTCCATAGTTTTCTTTAGCTGTTTGAGTATATTTAAGATAGTTGATTTAAAGTCCTTTCTTTCTTTGAATACATGTTAATTACTTATTTTTTGCATGACTCATATTTTTTGTTTTGAAAGCTGGTCCTTAAAAACATTATAGAAATTCTTCATGTAGCACTGCTTACTGGTAGTTTAGCCAATTTTTTAGAAACCCTGTACAGGGTCTGAGTTGGAACTGACTTAACAGCACTTAACAATAACTCAGATGATGGTTCCCTGCTGATTTTAGTGGATTGTTGGGCTGTTAACTGCAAGGTGTTGATTCAAGCCCACTAGCCACTCTGTGGGGGAAAAAAGCTGTCTGCTCTCTTAAAGTTTACAGTTTTGGAAATCCTCTGGAGCATTTTTTTCTCTGTTTTGTAGGGTTGTTTTGAGTTGGAATCAACTCAGCAGTGGTTGTTAACTAAAAAAAAAAAAAAAAAAAATGACCTTATCCCCTACTCCTAGGTTTTGTTGTTACTGCTTTCTTTAAGTTTTAGTTATTTGTTTCAGTAGTGAGTTTTTCAAAGTATTTTTTGTTAAGCACTGTGTTCTTTGTCATCTGTGGCCATTATGGTCTCTATTCTGTTAACTAAATGTTGTCGAGTATTTGACAGAGGAACCTTAGTCGCACTATAGGCTAAGCACTGAGCTGCTAACCATAAGGGTGGCAGTTCAAACCCACCACTGGTCCACAGGAGAAAGATGAAGCTGTATATGCTTATAAATATTTACTGTATTGAAAACCCTCTATATGGTCAATATGAGTAGAAGTGAATTTGAGTGAATATGTGAGTATTTGACAAATATTTCCTTAAATTCCTGGAGCCAAAACGTAAAATATCTC
>NW_006408569.1:19749080-19758668 GCF_000296735.1 Chrysochloris asiatica | reverse complement strand
GCTTCTGCCACAAATTCCCCCAGCTGTGAGCCTTCCAACCTTCTAAGTATTCCTTTATATGTGGTTCAGAGTTCTGGGACCATCCCCTGAGCCTGCTTGTTCGGGTAGTCTGTGTTGTTGTTGGCGGAGCTCTCTGCTATACGTCCACCCGATCCGCCATCTTGTTTGTTCCCTCAAAATATCTCAATTTTTACAGTTGGGCTTTTTATATGTGTTGGGCCATGCCTTCAATACTCAAGCAGTTTACAGTGCTGCCTTTGCCTTCACTTCGAGCTTGTGGAACTTGAATGGTTGAGGTTGAGGTGAAAACGAGGGACTTTGTCATGTCATTTCTAAGCATGCCGCCCCACTGTAGATAAATTTTTGTCCTTTTCTATCCCCAGAAATAAGCTATTCCAAATCCTTATTCTTCAAAGCATGCCTGGTTGTGTTTTCCCAGGCTTATTGCTATATCTGCTGTTTGACACAACTAATATCCTTTGTTTTATGTATCTGTTAATTTGCCTCTAAAAGTTTATTACAAATGACTGCCCTCCATATACATGCTCCTTTGTCTTGAGAGATTTCTGAATAGGAAAATTAAGGCAATCCCTTTGTCTTCCTCCTTCAAGGAACCACCTGATTGATAAAAATAGGTAACTGCAATTCTTTGAGAACAAGATCCACTCAACTCCTTGAGGGACAAGGAATCCACAGTGGAAATCTGGGCTGCCATCTTCAGGACCATGAGCTGTGATGGAGGAGTACATTACAATACCAAAAAACTGTTTTACTGGGTTTCAGTCACCTTTTTTCTTATTTAAGCATTTACTTGGCTACTGTATACTTCTATTTTTTTTTTAAAAAAGGATTAACAGTGAGTTTTATTTTAGTTTCATAATATTACATCGGCATATAAAAATCTGTAATTAAACACTCACTCTGCTATCAGAGAGAGCACGCTGGCCTTGAAGGACAGGAGGTAGAACAGAAGCACAGGGCTTGCTGCAGCAGCTGACATTCTCACAGGCAGTGTGTGACCTCATCTGTTATGTTGCCGCTGCTCTGTGCCGGCTGACAGCTTTTTCCATGGACTGTCAGTGAGCAGAAATCACCCCTACTGATTCTACCACTAGGTTTACAAAGCCATTGCTTCTTGAAAACAAGCTAGAGGGGTAATACTGTGGGTGGGATCATCGGAGTCCTTCCTGTTCTTTAGAAGTGTGTTGCTGTAAAGACTTCATAGAAATTTGCTTCCAGGAGAATTACAGCTTTTTGGATTAGTATCTAGAAGGCACGTATGCACATTTTCCAGACTTCCAACAAGCAATCTGAAAAGGGTAGTTCCATGCTCCTATTCTCACGCATACTCCAAGTGGTTCTCTTCTGGTATAACCAAAGGATCCGCCTGCAAGCTGGATGTGTTCACCAGCCAAGGATCCAGCCAAGCCTGCATAATACTCCAGGCACTGTCATGAAGTATCAATGTCCAATCGAGCCTCAAAGATGGACTTGCCATTGTTGATGGTCTTCACAGTGGCAATTTCATCCTTCCTTTCCCTTATTATCCTGGCAGCCTCCAGAAGGATACGGCAACGCTCCATGCCAGATTTTCTGCTCCATATTTTAAAAGCAGCCTTTGCATTTTGAATAGCCAAATTTACTTCCTTTTCTCCTGAACACGTGAAAGTAGCTATCACATGACCCTTCGACCGCTCAAATACCTTCTCAGTGCCGGAGGCATCTGCCGGCTCCACACGCGACCCGCCTCGGTAATTGAGGGGCTGCGACATGACGAAAGCGCCAGTACTCATGGAGGCGAAGGCAGGCCGGACAACACTAAGAAGCGGAGAGTGCACAGCCAGGCCGGCTGGGAGAATCATGGGGGAAACGACAGAAAAAGTTGCAGTGGAACGCAGCGGAGCTGAGCTGAACCACTAGAACCGCGTGACAGCAGGGGTCAGGGGCGGGGCGGGGCAAGAGGCCTACATCTAATATTTTTATAATTATGATAAGGTTTTTTCTGACAATGTTTTGAAAATATTTTTCCCGGTCCTGTCATTTTTACTGGTATAAACTTTACTATGTATGTTAATTATAATCAATATTTTATTTCTTAGAATGGCAAAAGTAGGTCATATAGTTATTGTTGGCTACCATTGAGATAGCCCCATGGCAGCCCCATGCACAGTGAGATCACACTATTATGTTCTATAGAGTTTTCATTGGCTGATTTTCTGATGTACAACAGTAGTAAACCTTCCTAGTTTGTCTTAATTTGGAAGCTTTGCTAAAACCTGCTGAAGGTGTATTTGCTGGGAGTTGAGCCTGGGTTTCCTGTATGGAAGGTAAGAACTACCATTGTCCTCTAAGACAGGTCATTAGTAGTCTCAAAGAGAATATATTCTATTTTGGAAGTGGCTACATTACACAACACCATAGGGTAATAGGTGAGATAAAGAAAACATCAGAAATCAAGTTTGTCATCTACTTGTGGAAAACTCCGGTATACTAAATTATCCTCATGTTCAACTACAGAGAGTCTGAGAACAAGGCAATTTTGAAAAAGTCATTGGATTTTAATTCCACATTATTAGGACAATTTGTTTTTCTTCTTCTTCTTTTTTTTTTTTTTAGTAAGAAAGCACTCTCCAAGTCTCCAAAATCATCAACACATCTCATAAAGCTGTAAGGCTACCTTCTACACTTATAGAGGCAGTATGTTTGGCTTTCTGTGTTAAAAAAGTACTCTGCTTCCCATCTTTTTTTTATGGATTGTTGCTTTATAAAAGTATACTGTCTCTTTCCCCAGTGACTGATGAGAATGCCCAGGCATTCATTTTAGTCTTGGACACTGTTTTCTGTCCTCTGCTGATGCATTGTTCCAGCTACAGTCCGCTCTTCCAGAATATCTGTTGGCTCATTTTTTATCTGTTGATAGAAATTAAATTTTGTTTACTTCCCCTTTGCTCAAGTAATTCCACAGTTTGCAAAATCAGTACTCAGAAACAATCAATTAAATGTTCTTTTAGTCTAGGGCTGGTGACTTGCCCAAGATTTGGACATAAAAGTAAATAGATAGCAGGGTTTTGCCCTCATAAGTATGCTAATGCTTCCCAGACTGTATGCCCTGACTTTTAGTTTAGAAAATTATAGTGTTTATAGATCACCTTTGTGAATTAGTTCAAAGGTACTTTATGTATCAGTTTATTTTTCTCAGGGACCTTTGATGCTTTGATGAGAGCAGTGCTCAGTGTGCTTTTCCTTGTTATTGATTGTTTTTTTTATTTTTTAATTTATTGGGAAATTTGGCTAAGAGCATTTGACTTGCTTTAATGGAAAGAAGATAAATTGGATATAGCCTCTGATGCTACTCTGTATGTGAGAGAGTGTCAGAGAGAGAGAGAGAGAGAGATGCACACAGAGGGAGAGAGAGAGGCACAGAGAGGGGTAGGGAGATTTCATTTTCTTGGTACCTGTGCATAAGTTAATGAGAAACTGATTTAAGTGCGTTTCATGTTAAAGTAACAGCAGAATATGAAGGCTTGGGTAACTATTATTTGGAGTTTGGGGTATGTTTGAGTGTAGACATACTGCTGATATTTACTATGAAGGCTGAGAAAGAACCTTCCAGCAGAATAGCTATTTTGTTATTAATATGGCTGGTGACACTTCTTTCTTGTAATTCATTTAAATGCCTTGTAACTCTGAATGGAGCTTCCTGGACTCTTGTTACTCCCTGCTATCTCTGGAAGACAAATGGATATCAATATTAGTCTGTCTTCTGTGCTTTCAGCCATAGAGATAAAGAGTTCAATACTGGGGTGCTTGTCTGAGACCAATTTAAAGCAAATTTAAAAATTACATTGAAAGTTAAAAAAAAAATCTATTAGTTATCAAGCCATACCAGGTATCAGTTACATTTTATACATTATTTAAAATTTTTGCAACATCAGTATTATTTCCACTTTGTATTAGGAAACTGAGTCACAGAGAAGGATACAGAGCAAATGATGTGAGCCCAAGTGTCTTAAGTTTTGTTCTCTAGAGAAACAAAACCAGTGATGCTTTAATGTACATGCACACATACATATGCACAAATGCAGAGTTTTACATAAAGCAAATGGGTCACATAATTGTAGACATGTGTAGGTTCCAAGTCTGTGGGTCAGGTGTCAGGTTGGATACTTCTCCTGACACTGTAGCTCAAGGGTGAGGACTGTCTGACCTGCAGGCCATTTAAGGTCCTCCAAATCATTTGGTCTGGCCCTACCAAAGCAACCACAGTTCCAAGTGGGTGAGTTAATTAAATGTTCAACTAAATATAGTAAGCTAATTTTTAATTTGATACATTTGTATAGCCCGTGGATGATGTTATAAAGTTTGGCAGATAAAAAGGTTCTCCACATCAGCAACCCCTGCCATAGCTTCATGATGAACTCAATATTGGTGGGTTATACAACAAGATCCTGGCTGCAGAGTCAGCTAAGTTGGCAGGATGCTTATGACTTTCAGGCTTGGCAGGCAGTATAATAGGTAAGCTGGCTTACATGCAAATAACTGGAAGTCAGATGATGAGCCAGATGCAGGAACCAGGCCCAGAAAAAAGAAAACCAGCATTCCCACAATGTCCACAGATATTAGAATCAGGTCACATCTCAAGGATACTTCGTTTCAGATGACTGGCTGCAGATCTCATCATGGACAAGATTTCATATATTAGATCTCATCATGAGGGGATTACTGCATTTTAGCTGCTAAACCACTGAGAATCCTGGACTAGTCAAGTTGACACAAAGCTTTAACTATCACACCAGGTCTCTCTGATACAAAGGATACTCTCATTCTTCTTGCCTCAGTGCTTTTCAAGGAATGTTATTTTTTATTGGTACCATCAATACTTCCATTTCTCAAATAGCTTAGAGTATACCTTATTTGTAACCTCACAACATAATCTATACATACATGCCACATATTATCACTAGCAATTATAGCATCCCTATACAATAAATATAGGTAGTCCCTGACTTACATCATATTTGAGTTAAAAATCATATTTGTGACCATTTAATTTTTATTTAACCTCTTTTCTTTAGTACTATGTACTACATGCATTGTTGCAGCACCTAATTTCATGATGTTGTCATACCTGTAGGTTTATGTGTAATTTTTCAAACTTTCAAAGACAGTAAGAGATTAGATTTATAAAGATACTGATAATAGGCAATAATAATGAGAACTTAAAAAAAGATTTATTCAACTTATGTAAGAACCTCCTTTTGATGTAGTCACTTGATTGGAACCCTACCATAAGTTTGGGACTACTTGTACTACTATACTTACTTTATAGAGGAAATGATTTTTCATTTTGCCATGCTGCCTCTCCATGTTATACCATATGCCTAGGCATCCTTGAAAAGCCTTGAACATTCAGGCTTTTCTTCCTTAATGTTATGATAACTTTCCAGAACCATATTCAAGGTGATTCTATCATCTTGTTCTTATAATTGATGGGTGATAATGATGTCAACCTACTTTTTTTTTTCTGTGACTTTAGAAGTTCTGAGTTTGGAATTATTTTTATAAATGAGTTTTAGGGGATTGCCTCTACTTGCCTCTCTCTTGATTTATTAGGACTAAATTTCTTGAAAAAAAATATAGGTTAATATTTTTATTATCAGCCATGCATTATCAACACTCATAGTTAACTCACAAACACATTTTGTGGCTTTTCCCTTTTTCATGTCTCTTATAATCTTAAAATACTTAATAATTTCTCCTTCTCAGTGCTAGAACTCAAATTGAGGTCTTCATTTCGTTTGGTCTGGAATATTATAATCTCCTGATAACTGGTCTCCCTCTTTTTCTGTTCTTCACATTAAGACCAGAGTAATTTCCTTTCTCAAAAATAAAACAAAAAACAAAACAAAACATAAAAGCAAAATACTGATTTACTTAAATTTTTTTGATCCTCATCATTGTACCTCCTTGAATATAGAATAGTGTCCAGTCTCCTTTGTGTACCACAATCTATTCTCTGCCTACCTATCTCATTTTATTTTACATAACTCAGTCATTACTATCAATGAGAATATGAATAAATGATAGTAATTTAAAGTATCATGTACTCAAACCAAAGGAGCCCTGGCGGCATATTGGTTAAAAGTACTTGGCTGCTAAGCAAAAGGTTGACAGTTAGAACCACCAGCCACTCCAAAGGAGAAAGATGTAGCAGTTTGCTTCTGTACAGATTACAGCCTTGAAACACCCTATGGTGCATTTCTATTCTGACCTATAGGGTAGCTGTGAATCTGAATCAACTTGATGACAGTGAGTATACTCCAACCAAGGAGCTCTGTTGGCTCTGTGTTCAAGCTCTCAGCTGCTAACCAGAAAGTCAGCAGTTCAAACCTACAAGTCTGCTTCCATAAAGATGACAGCCTTAGAAACCAGGTGCTCCTATGGGGCAGCTCTACTCTGTCTTGTTTGGTTACTGTGAGTAGAATACTCAAACCAAGTGAGACAACACTGCCCTTTCAAATTTGAATAAATGCCTTTGCTGTTTATTTTCCCATAGCACATTAATTACATCTGTATTAGAGCACTTATTAGACTTTGCTTTGATTTACTGGAGTAAATGTCTCCCTTGGTAGATTGTAAGTCGCTGGAGGGCAGGTACAGCCTTATTTCTCTTCACATTTATATAGTATCTGTTATAAGACTTTATAAATAATATGTGTTGAATAAATATTGGTTGTATTGAAATTGGTTAAATGAAGAAACGTATTTAAAGTATAACAATAACTCAATTGTACTTTCATTTACTGATATCTACAATATGGGATGAGCTCAGTGAAATAGCAAGTAAACCATTTGTCTTAGGACTCTGAGAATTCTGCTTTCTTTTTGGTCACTCCATCTCTAGGATCTTCTAGATTTGAGACCCACTGTTCTGTGCTCTTAAGTGTAGATCATTCCTTCTACTGATGCTCCTGTCAACATTTATCTACTCTGAGGCTGCTGCCTTTGGGATCCAGCTTTCAGCTAGCTGACATTTTGAACAGTGGTTTTATGTACCTTTCAAACTCCCTTTTGCTAATGTATTAATGCCTTACTTCTTTCAAGGGCATTTGCTTTTTAATAAGGCTCTCTTTGAAAGACAATGTGGAAAATATTACCTTAAAAAAATGGCAGTGTTTAGACTTTTCAGTACAAAAAAGAGTTGACCCCTTTAAAGAGCATCAATAATTTTGTGGGAAGCAAGTAAGGATTGTAGAAAATACATAGCTTTATTAAATTGTTTTTCTATTAATTGCCTATGCATTAAGATTGGGCTGGGGTTGGGGTTGTTGTTGTTAGGTGCCATTGAGTCAGTATAGACTCATAGCAACCTTATGTAAAGCAGAATGAAACACTGCCAGATCCTGGGCCAACCTCACTACTGTTGCCATGCTTGAGTCCACTGATGCTGCCACTTTGCCAATCCATCTTGTTGGGGGTATTCCTCTTTCTCTCTGACCCTCCACCTTACCAAACATGATATCCTTCTCCAGCGACTAGTCCCTCCTGACAATATGTCCAAAGTATGAGAGATGAAGTTTGGCCATCTTGGCTTCCAGGGAGCACTCTGGCTGCACTTCTTCCAAAACGGATCTATTGGTTCTTTTGGCAGCGCATGGCACTTTCAATATTCTCATCCAACACCATAACTCAAAAGCATCAATTCTTCTATGGTCTGCCTTATTCACTGTCCAGCTTTTGCATGCATATGGGGTTATTGAAATATTAGTCCTCAAGCAAAATATTGAATGATACAGAAAGCATCAAAAGAAGATGGAAGGGAGGAGCTTCCAGTTTAGGTGGCAGCAGTGAGAGCCAGGTAGGAAAGGCTCTATGGGGGAGGGATTGAAAACCTAGAGAAGCTGCGCTCACGGAACAATACCAGAGCTCTGGATATACCATAAGATCCAGGACTTTATGGTATATCCAGAGCTCTATAAAGGAAAATACTGTGATATAAAGGAAAATACTGTGAGTTAGGAATTGCTCCAGTAGGAACTCAATCTGCGGCCACCTCATTCAGGCGGAGTTCAGAGGGCGGGGCTACAGCCAGACCAGCACAGGAACTGGCGCTATAAGCAGTGCAGTGACATTTGCAAAAGCAGGTGCGGGGGATGCTATACATTTTTTCCTCCTCTTTCCTGTCACACCTTTTTTGCTAAGCCCAGATGCCTTTAGATGGGTGGTGTACACTCCCCCCCCCCGCAAAAAAAAAGTCCAGTACTGACCCCACAGTTTTCCCACGGTACAGAGAGAAAGAGCTTGGTGGCTGCTTATGACGTCAGCCTTGTCCAAAAACATAAAAGAGTACCTGAGACAAATGCCTGACAGACAAACCATAGAACAATCTGTAAAACCCCAACATAAAAGGACGCAAATATCTGGAAAATTACACTGTACACACGCAGATACCTAACTGACCTTCAGAGACAAAAATAGTGGACAACTTTTCTCACATTAACTTCTCAATATCTATCTTCACACCTCTAGGGTGGTGACTAGAGGAGGGACCTGAGCGACCGGACACCCCTACCCACTGCTGGAGGCTTCTACGGTGCACACACACTGCCTGTGTAGCAAGGTGACTGGACAGTTGGCCACAGTTTTATTTCTGTTTCAAAGTGGTAGTTTTTGTCTCTGCTGCTATATTGCTTCTGCTTTTGGTCCTTTTGATCACACATTTTTCCTAGAGGTGGGAGCTTTTTTTCCCAATGTTACCCATGAAGAGACAGCAATCGTGGCCATATAGCTAAGCTGCAAGTATACCCCATAATATTCCGTCATTGAGACAACAGCTGGTAAGCATTACATGCAAAAAGGGAAGCCTATATCCTGATCATATCTACCAGGAGACACCCAGTAAGCTTAATAGCACAACAACAAACATCCATTTAAGCATTTAAAAAACCCATATAACTACTGGAAATGACAAACAAAAGATCTCAAACACAACAAACGATCTTAAAACATGTCCAAAAACATAAAAGAGTACCTGAGATAAATACGCTGGAGACAGACAAAGGCTCCCAAGAAGAGGAAGAGCAGTATTTGGGTTTGCCTGAGAAGGAATTTAGAAGAATGATATGGAAACAAATTCAAATGCTCTAAAAAAGGTGGAGGAAAACAAGGAAGAAGTCAGGAAAGTACTACAAGAGCAATCAAACAACATTGATACAGCATTGGAAACAATTCAAAACTGCAAAAAGAGGTCTAGATGATTAATAATAAAATATCAGAAATGAACAATACATTGAAAGAGGAAAGGAGCAGAACAGAAGAGATGGAAGCCAGAACTAGTGAGCTGGAAGACAAATCTCTCAATACTGCTAAGATATAAGAGCAAGAAGAAAAAAAGCCTGAAAAAATCTGAAGAGAGTCTTAAGATTCATGCTAGATAACATGAAGAGGAACAACTTAAGAATTATTGGCATTCCAGAACTGGAAGAATCAAAAAAGTCCATAGAAAACACAATATACCAAAATGTTTCAGACACAGCAAAAGCGGTGCTGAGAGGACAATTTATTGCGATAAATGTGCACATCCAAAAA
>NW_006408569.1:19747106-19748219 GCF_000296735.1 Chrysochloris asiatica | reverse complement strand
AAAGGATGCAAGGATGGCTCAACATTAGAAAAACAATCAATAAGAAAAAGAAAAAGAACCACATCATCTTATTGATTGATGCAGAAAAGGTCTTTGACAAATCCAATATCCATTCCTGATCAAAACACTCAACAAAGTTGGAATTGAAGGGAAATTCCTCAGTATATTCAAGAGCATATATACAAAACCAACAGCCTACATCACTCTCAATGGAGAGAAACTGAAAACCTTCTTCTGCAAATAGAAATCAGAGAAGGATGCCCTTTGTCACCACTCCTGTTAAATATTGTGCTGGAAGCCTTTGCAAGAGCTATACAGCAAGACAGGGAAATTAAAGGCATCCAAATTGGCAAAGAAGAAGTCAAACTCTATTTGCAGACGATATGATCCTATACATAGAAAACCCCAAAGATTCAGTGAAAAAGCTACTAGACCTCATTGGAAGATTCAACAAAGTGGCAGGATATAAGATCAACATAAAAAAATTAGTTGGATTCCTCTATACC
This sequence comes from Chrysochloris asiatica, assembly GCF_000296735.1. NCBI lineage: Eukaryota > Metazoa > Chordata > Mammalia > Afrosoricida > Chrysochloridae > Chrysochloris > Chrysochloris asiatica. Next base: position 19,747,713 of record NW_006408569.1, on the reverse strand, counting down.
AAAAACAACAGCCCTGAAAAGGACATTAGGAAAGCAATACCATTTACAAAAGCCGCCCAAAGGATCCAACATCTAGCAATAAATGTAACCAGAGAAGCAAAGATGCTATACAAAGAAAACTACAAAACTCTACTATGAGAAACCAAGAGACCTACAAAAATGGAAGAATGTACCATGGTCCTGGATAGGAAGACTTAACATTGAGAAAATGTCAATACTGCCCAAAGCAATTTACAAAGATAATGCAATCCCAATCCAGATTTTAATGCCATTCTTCAAAGATATGAAAAAGAAATTACAAACTTTATATGAAAAGGAAAAAGATCCAGCATAAGCACAGCACTGCTTAAGAAGAATAAGCTTGGAAACCTCTCACTCCCCGAGTTCAAAATTTGCTACATGGCTGCAGTGGTCAAAACAGTCTGATATTGGTACAATGAAAGAAACATTGATCAATGGAACATAATCGAGAATCCCGATTAACGCATCCAATACAGCCAACTGATTTTATTTTACTTTTTAAATTTAAGGTATTTATTGTGGATCGAGTGAAAATTTATAGGGCATATCATCAGTTTTACATGCAACAAATCACACACCTTGTTGC
>NW_006408569.1:19746251-19746750 GCF_000296735.1 Chrysochloris asiatica | reverse complement strand
AGTCACTTCGTGCCTTTATTGCCCCTCATTTTGGGTAGCCAATGCCTAAGTTACCCGTCCCTATCTACCCTGTGTACAGAGGGGATAGCATTGATACTTAATGTGAAGACTGTTTCCCTCTCTGTTGGTATTTAGAGTAACTACCGCTCTGAGTATAGGTTAGGTTCATCAAATTGAAGCAATTCACCCTTGTTTCCTTTATAAAAAAAAAAAAAAAAACCCACAAAAAATCCAAATCTTCCTCTACTCAAGTTCTGATTATTGAGCCATTGGGGCTAGGTCAAAAGGGTACTGTATGAAAGTTTGGGTGTTCTTGTGTATCTCCCCTCACTTCATATCAGCTGGATGCTTCACTTTCAGCTCTAGCCCTCTATGGCTAAGTCCTTGTCCATGGGCTCAAGTGTCCTCAGGTCTCACCACACTTTGGACTAACCAGCCCTTCCTCTTCTCTCTCTCATCTCCAGGTTAACGGGCTTCAATGGACTGGGGTTGAACTCAG
>NW_006408569.1:19742513-19744751 GCF_000296735.1 Chrysochloris asiatica | reverse complement strand
GTTTGCTCTTCTATCTTAGTAGTGTTGAGAGATTTATCTTCTAGCTCACTAGTTCTGGCTTTTATCTCTTCAGTTCTACTCCTTTGCCCTTTCAGTGTATTGTCCATTTCTGATATTCTGTTACTAATCATTTGGACCTCTTTCTGTAAGTTTTGAATTGTTTCCAATGCTGTATCTATCTTATTTGATTGTTCCTGTAGAGCTTTCCTGACTTCTTCCTTATTTTTCTCAACTCCATCATATAGTGTTTTGATACATTTTATAATCATTTTTAGGAATTCCTTCTCAGGAATTTCCAAAGCCTGCCTATCTTCCAGTATGGAGTGTAAGTCTACTTCCAGCTCATTTGCCTCAGTCACTTTATCTCTTTTCTGGACATATGCAGATATGGTCATCTGCTTCTGTTTTTTGGGCATATTCAAGGGTTATCTGTGGCCTTAATACTTAGATTCATATGTATTTTGGTATTTTTTATGCTTTCTGATTGCCTCCAGGTAGATGTGATCAGGAAATGGGCTTCCCTTTTCACTCTTCTTCTTGATAAATTCCAAGATGCCACTGTTGGTTGTTTTGATGTAACTTAGGATTTAATTTTTAGCCTGTTTCCTTTTCTGTCTGATTGTCCTGCTCCACAATCCCCATTCAGGCCTTTTTTTCAAGTTATAAACAGTTCAGGGCCGGCTGTGGCCATTTGGTTTTAATTGTAAACTGTCTCTTTAAATTTCAGGAAAATCTGTGTGCATACGTAGAACACTCCGAGAGTAGGGCTGGGGTGTCCACCAGCTCAGGCACCCCTATAGACACCAGAATGGAGGTACGCAGACAACAAGGGACCAATGAACAGATACCAAAAGAAAAGAATGCCCACAACTTTATCTCTGTGGTTCCTTCAGGTGTCTGTGGCTGCTTTGATCCTTTCCCCACTTGGTCACACCCAAGATTTTGGCTCCTGGAGCAGCTGAGCATCTTGAATTAGAAAGCAATGGATTTCTTGCTTCTGCTACAAATTTCTAGCTGTAAGTCTTCCAACCTTCTAAATACTCCTTTATATATAGTTCCGAGTTCTGGGACCATCCCCTGAGGCTTCTTGGTCCTGTATTGTGAGTTGTTGCTGACAGAACAACTTACTGCATTTCCACCCGATCCGCCATCTTGTTTGTTCTCTCACATCAACTGATTTTTGACAAAGTACCTAAATATATTGCATGGGGAGGTGATAGTCTATGGAACAGATGGTGCTGGCAGAAATGGAAAGCAATATGCAAAAGACTGAAATAAGACCTTTCCTCCCTTCTTATACAAAAAGCAACTCAACATGGGTTAAAGACCTAAATTTGAATCCCAGAATTATAAAGGCTATAAATGAAAAAATAGGGACAAATGTAAGGTCACTAATTCAGGGAATACACAGATCACCAAGCATTTTTAAAACTACACAAAAAAGTCGACAAAATAGATGATTGGGACATATTAAAAATTGAAAACTTATGTGCATCAAAAGACTTCACTAGAAGAATAAAAAGGGAACCCACAGAATGGGAAAAAAATATTTTGCAATGAGACATCAGACAAAGGACTCATTTCTAAACTCTATAGCAAATGATAACACCTCTACAATTAAAATACTAATAACAAAATTAAAAAATGGGCACAGGATATAAACAGACACTTCAACAACAAGGAGATCCAGGCAGCCAACAAACAAGTGAAGAAATATTCACAATCACTAGCCACTAGAGACATGCAAATTAAAACAACCAGATATCATCTCAAACCCCTAATAACAGCAAAGATCAAAAGAATAGAAGACAATAAATGCTTGAGAAGGTGTGGAGAGGCTGGGGCACTCCTATATTGCTGGTGGGATTGCAAAATGGTCCAACCTCTGTGGAAAGCAATATGGCACTTCCTCAGAATTTTGGAAATAGAAATACCTTATGATCCAGCAATTATTTTACTTGGTACTTACCCACAAAAAATATAAGCCATAACATGAGTAGATATATGGACACCAATGTTCATAACAGCACTATTTACAATAGCAAAAAGATGTAGACAGCCTTAGTGCCCATCAACTGAAGAATGGAAAAACAAACTGTGGTACATACACACAATGGAGTCTTAGCTACCTTGAAGAATGACAAGGAAGTTGCAAGCCACTGCAGAGCATGGATGAACCTTAAGGGCATTATGTTGAGTGAAAGTAGTCAGTCACAAAAGGAGAAATACTTCACAGGA
>NW_006408569.1:19740119-19740950 GCF_000296735.1 Chrysochloris asiatica | reverse complement strand
GTTGGAAATGTAAAGGTAGACATTTTGTAGGAAAAGGAGGGGAGTGATTGACTTTGCAGTCCAGGAGCTGCCTGGGGCCAGCCCCAGCAAACTTATTCCCTGGTTTCCCAAAGGCAGGTGCGGATGTCGGCGGAAAAAGAATTACACATAGTCGATAAGTCGTGATGAATTCAAAATCTTCTTATTACATGCTTTATTCTTCTCTCATTCTTTACTGTCATGCTCATTCTTTACTCCCCTGCTCTCCTGCTCATCTCTTCTTCTGCTTCTTTACTCCTTTCTCCTGTTCCTGCTTTCATCTTCTGCTTCTTTACTCTCTCCTCCCTCTCCTGCTTTCATTCTTCTCCATTCTTTTCTCTCCCCTCCTGCTTTATCCTTCTATTCTTCTTCCTACATGCTTTACTATTCTTCTTCTCATTCCTTTCTCACAACCCTCTGATATAATGTTACAAAAAACATTGTTTTCATAGTAATTAATGTCCTCAAAATGCAATCTATTCTGGGGCACATTCTTCATGGTTTATGACCCTTAGATTTACAACAGGGATGAGAAGTTAAACATTACATCAACACATACGAGAGACATCCTGGCACCTTGAAACCTTTTAGTTAAAACATTTGTTCATACATAAATAACTTCTATTCTTTTCTCAGAGAAGCAAGTTAACCTTCACATAAGTTTCTTAACCTTTGTCTGTTAAGTCTTGTTAATTTTAGTTGTCGGGTGCAATTAACTTCTCCATTAACTTCTTCCATACACTATCTGTTTATAGCCTACAAAAACATCACTTATCAGAACATTTAAAAAACTGAGGCTATGAAAAACAACTT
>NW_006408569.1:19732557-19739279 GCF_000296735.1 Chrysochloris asiatica | reverse complement strand
GGGGCTGTGTACTGATGACCGGAAGGCAGGCTTGCGGGTATACCCTTTCCTTGGGTGAAGATGTATGGAGGGGATTGTAACCATGGCAATGAAACGATATACAATAGGATGAATGTAAAGCTAATGTTCTCCCATGTAAACTTTCACATAAATCATAATAAAACATAGAAACAAAAAAAACATATTACTGGAGAAAAGTTTGAAGCTGTCAAAGACTTCATTTTGCTCAGATCAACCATCATCACTCATGGAAAAGCAGTCAAGATATCAAATGACATATTGCATTAGACAAATCTGTTGCACAAGATCTCTTTAAAGTGTTGAAGAGCAAAGATATCAGTTTGAGGATTAAGCGGCATTTGATCCAAGTCATGATATTTTCAGTAACCTCATATGCATGCAAAATTTGGTCAGTGAATAAGGAAGACTGTAGAAAACTTGGATGGGTAAGAGGGAGGGGATGGTAGGGCCCAGGGTAGTGGGTAGACACATTATAGTTTGGGTGTTGGGGAGGGCAATACACAAGAAGGGAGAAGGAGATGGAAGAACAAGGAATATAGGGAAGCACTTAGGCAGGTTTGCATGGGCTAAATGGGACAGAGGTAAATAGTGATGTATGCTCAACCTTGGAACAACAGGGCTCTGTGATACAGGGATTGAGGCATAGTCTGAAGAGGGCAAATAATTGTAAGATGCTTGACTGACTTATGAATCTTGGTTTTCCTTGCCTACTTTTGTAAAATAGACACTCAGGTGGGATAGAAAGGAATGTTGGGAGACATGATTACAGAAAGCTTGTAAGCCCGTCTTTAGCCTATTGGAATACCTAAAAGGGGTTCTAGAATTTACCCAGTGAAATAGGCTTTTTCCAGAGCCTTTTTAAGTGTATGGTGTGGCGCTGTGGGATCATGCACTGGACTGCAAGTTTGGTTTGAACTGCAAGGTCAGCGGTTCAAATTCACCAGCCGCTCCTCGAAAACCCTATACAGAATTGCCATTAGTTGAAACTGACTCGATGACACTTAACAACAACACCTTCTACCTACACGTTTTACCTTGTAACAGTGTACAAGAGGGCTACAAAAAGTTCATGGAAAAATGAAATGTTACTATAATTGAATTTTTACATGAGCATTTTAAAAAAAGTTTTTAGTGTGAATTATGTGTTTGTTTACATGGGTGAACATTATCTTTACATTCATTCTATTGTACGTTGTTTCATTGCAATGATCAAAATCTCCTGCATACACCCCACACGCCTGCCCTCCCTTGGCTGTCAGCACACAGCCTCTCACCCTCCCTGAGTCCAGAGTCCCCAGCGGCTCCTTCTGTCCACGTCATCGTGTCTGCTTGTATCTCTAGTGTCACTGCCTCCCTGGACATGTTCTCACACTTCACTTTTTTCCCTTGATGGTTCCAGGGATCTCTGCTCCTGGACTGCAAAATCATCCACTCCCCTCCTTTTGTTACCAAACATTTACATTTACCTTTCCAACACTCACTGTCAGACCTGATATCAATCATTCCCTATTGAACCACAGAAGTCCTATCCCTTTCACCTTTTATCAACCCCATCCAGACAGGTTGGAAACAATTCAGTGGAGGTTCTACCTTTCCCTGTATCCTCTGGAGCTAGGTTCCCTATTGAGAGCTTGTAAGCCAGTCACTTCTTGCCTTTGTAGTCCCCCCATTTTGGGTAGCCAATGTCTTAGTTCCCAATCCCCGTCGACTCTGTGTACCAAGGGGGTTGGAATGATTCTCACTGTAAAGATTTGTATGTATCCATCTTGTGTATCATGCCTATCTTGAGCATTGTACTGTTTAATTTTTATTTGAAAATATTACAGTGAAGTGCATCATAGTTTCCAAACACAATAAAATTAGTTAAGGAAGAGGCAAAGGAAAAATTCTGATTTGGAAGTGAATCAAATCATAGAAGACTAGTGCTTATGATTTAGGCATGTCATACTTGACAGTCATAAGGATCCTCAAAAACAAAGGAAAAATTCTCCAAGTTGTTAAAAGGATCAACTCCACTGAAAGCTACAGCTTCAAAGAAAATACAAGAGGGCTCTATATCAGATGTGGAGTAACAACTAATGAAATGAATTGAGAACCAAACACAAAAGTGTTCTCAGCACTTTGACAATCATTGCTAAGGCACAAACTTGTTTTAGATACTTAAAGAAAAAGCAGGACCAGATATGGTGTTCACCCAATATCCAAATCACATAATGTCAATTTTCATAGAACGTGTCATGGACATTAATTGACATATAACTGTATGTGTGTGTGTTTACAGGAGGGGGCTTAAAACAGTTTATAGGAAAAAAGGGACTGAAGAATAATGGAATTTTTCTACAAACGTTTTGTCACACTCATATTTGTTGCTGTTGAGGGTTTTCCTCTTTTTTGCTGACTCTCCACTTTACCAAGCATGATGTCCTTTTCCAGGGACTGATACTTCTGACAATATGTCCACAGAATGAGAGATGCGATCTCACCATCCTGGTTTCTGAGGAGTATTATGGCTTTCTTTCAACACAGATTTGTTAGTGCTTTCAACACAGATTTGTTAGTTCTTCTAGCATTCCATGGCATTTTCAATAATCTTTGCCAACACTATAATTCAAATGCATTGACTCTTCTATGGTCTTCTGTACTCACTGTCCAACTTTCACATGCATATGAAATAGTTGAAAATACCATGATTTGGGCAAGACACATGTTCTCAAAGTGTAATCTTTGTTCTTTAACACTTTAAACAGATATTTTGTTGCAGATTTGCCTAATGCAATAAGTCATTTCATTTCTTAATGTTGATTCTGGATCCAAGCAAATTGAAGTATTTGACAACTTCATTTTTTTTTTTTTTTTAGTTTATCATGATGTCATGTATTAGAGGGTTTATGTTTTCTTTACATTGAAGTATAATCTATACTGAACGTTGTAGTCTTGGATCTTCATCAGTAAATATTTCAAGTCCCTTTCACTTTCAGAAAGCTAAATGTTGTGTCTTCATATAATCCAGTTTCTTGGATTATTCGCCCAGTATACATATTGAATTAGTATGAACAAGTAATACAATCCTGATGCACAGCTTTTCTGATTTTAAACCATACTGCCTTTCGGTCTATGTACAAATTCCTCATGAGCACAATTTAGTGTTTTGAATTCCCATTCTTTGCAATGTTATCCATAGTTTGTTATGATTCAGAGTTTAATGACTTTGCATAGTCAGTGAAGCACAAATTTACATATTTCTGACATTCTTTGCTTTCAGTAAAGGTTCATCTGATGCTAGTAAAGATATCCCTGTTCTCTTCTGAATTTGGATTGAATTTTGGCAGCTCCCTGTTAATGTACTGCTGCCACTGTTTTTTAATTATCTTCAGAAAAGTTTTGTTCTCATGTGATATCAATGATTTTTTTTATTTCTGCATCCCATTGGTTCACCTTTCTTTGAAATGGACACAGTTATGTATCTCTTCTAGTCATTTGGCCAGGCAGCTGTCCTTCATATATTTTGGCATAGATGAGTAAGTGACTCCAGTGTTGCACCTATTTGTTGAAATATTTCAGCTGTATTCCATAAATTCCCTGAGCCCTGTTCTTTGCCAATGTTTTCAGTGCACCTTAGACTTTTTCCTTCAGTACCATTGGTTCTTGATCATATGCTATGTCTTCAACTGGTTGAACGTCAACCATTTCTTTTTGGTACGGTGACTCTGTATGTTCCTTCCATCTTCTTTTAGTACTTGCTGCATCATTTGTTGTAGTTAAGTGTGGTTGAGTCAGTTCTGACTCATAGCAACCCTGTATAGGGTTTCTGAGGAACACCTAGTGGGTTTGAACCAATAACCTTGAGATTTACAGTCTAGTGCTTATTCTACAGAGCTATACCAGGAGTCCATTTTGTACATGGTGGTGGTGGTTATGTGCCATGGAGTTGGTTCCGACTCATAGCGACTCTGCATAGGCTTTCTGAGCCTGTAGATCTTTACAGGAGTGGAAATCCTCATCTTCCTCCTGCAGAATGGAGGAGATAATTTCGAACTTCTGACCTTGAGGTTAGCAGCCTGACTTGTAACCACTATGCTATCAGAGCTCCTTATTTTGTACATAGAGTCCTTCAATATTACAATCCAGGCTTGGTTTTTTCCTTCAGTTCTTTTTAAAGAAATGCTGAACGTATTCTTCTCTTTTGGTTAATATTTGGAATTTTAATATTTTCTTTCCAAATCCCAATGGATTGATTATTTAGAGTATTCATTTTGTGCCTGCCAACCACTGTTTATACTGCTGCTCTTGCCTATCTGTTCTCAAACTTGGGCTGGGTGTAGAATCACCTTTGAATACTTAAAGGCAGTTAGATTCTCTCAGGTTTGTTGAATTAGAATCACCATGGTTGGTATTTGAGTACTTATATTTTGAAACACACCCCTTCAGTGGATTCTGAAACTCAGCCATGCTTGAAAAATACACGTATCTGTTATTAAAGCTAACTATTGTCATTTGCTATCTAGGACCACGTTACCAACCTTGTCTGTATACTGGAATCACTTGGGGAACGTTAAAAAGAATGATGTGTGGATTCCACCTCTAAATCTCCAAATCAAACACACTTCCAGGGAGTTGATTCTGCCTCATAATGACTCTATTATGTAGAGTAGAACTTCCCCATAGGGTTTCCAAGGCTATAATCTTTATAGAAGCAGACTGCCACATCTTTCTTCCAGGAAGGGACTGGTGGGTTTAAACTGCAGACCTTTCATTTAGCAGCCAATCATTTAATCAGTGTACCACCAGGGCTCACTGTTCTACCCTCAAAACCCAAAACCTACTGCCCTCAAGTTTATTCCAACTAATAGCAACCCTGTACAGTGTTTCTCAAGGAGCTCTGGTAGCATATTGGTTACGAATTGGGCTCCAAACCTCAAGGTCAGCAGTTCGAAATTACCAGCTGTTTTCACGGGAGAAAGATGAGGCTTTCTGCGCCTGTAAAGATTTACAGCCTTGGAAACCCTGTACAGGGTCTCTATGAGTTGGAACGGACTCCACAGCACATAACAACAACAACAACATAGTGTTTCTGAGACTATAAATCTTTGTGAGAGCAGGCTGTCTCATATTTCTCCCTAAGTTCCACCCCCACTGACTCATTATTTATTTGGTCTAGGGTGTAGCATAGGTAATAGGATTTTTAAAGTTCCTCACTGGAATCTGAGGTTGAGAACCACTGCAGTAGAGAGAATAAAGACTCTGGGAAGCTGTATTGTGATTGAATTGGTTGCAAGTTATAGAAATCCAAGTCAGCTTAAACAAAATGAAATTTATTACTTCATCTAAGATGTTCAGGGGTTGCCTGATTTCAGACAATTCTGGATTCAGGGGTTTAATCAATATGACCAGGGAAGTTACTCTTTTCCACCTCTTGACTCTTCTTTATATGATCACTTTTTAGGGTAAGCTTTCATCACACGATTGGGAATATGACTAGCACAACTTGAACTTTGCATGGTTCTTATAGTTTGCAGCCCTAGAGAAAGAAAAAGTATCTACATATTACCATAGTGTGTATATCAACCCTTAAGGATCACCCTGATTATTCTGGCTTGGTTCAGGTACCTATCTCTGAACTAGAGAGATAAAGTTGAATGAGTCACATAACAAATTCATTGGTCAGGAGGATGGGATGTAAGGTGGTTTCACTTAAGTGGAGTTTAGTTACAAGAATAAAGGGGAAAGAGATATTGTGTTGGACAGATGATCTGACAGTCCATTACAGAAATGAACTTTGCCTATTTAATCCTATTTTAATGGTACAAATGACAATTGTTATAATGTGAGGTTGACTTGAAAATTATCCACACTTTGGCTGTAGAATTTATTAACTTTTAGAAAAGACAAATACATCATTTTTCGACATAATCTTGTTTTTCAGTACACTTTGTCCATCTGTCAACAAGATTTATTTTGTTCCCTTATTAAAAAATGTTTTAAATTGAGTTATGAGCCATGAATGCACAACTGTATTCACTTCTTTATCAGAGGTGAATCTTTGTTCTTGAAAAGCTGATTTCTGGAGCCCAAACAGGTGAGAATCTGATGGAGCAAGATCAAGACTATAGGGAGGATACTTTATCACCTCAAAGGAAATTTTAGCAGTGTCAAGTGTGAGCAGAGGTGTTCAGAAGTGCATTGTCATGCAACATCACAAAGCCCTTGGATAGCAGTCCTCTGCTTTAATCCCAGATTTAGGCTTCAGCTCTTCACTGTGATGAGCAATGTTGATTGATGGCCCTTTTTCCTGATAGTGTTCCAATACTGGCCCTTGAAAATCCCAGAAAACTATAAGAATCCATTTTCCAGCTGATTATTGACTTTTGAATTATTTTTGGTTTATGATTAAGGGTGTTTGCATTTCATACTTTGCCATTTACTTTAAGGCTCTTTGTGATGAATCCATTTCTCATCACCAGTAATGATTTTTTAAAAAGAAATTCTTACCTTCCTTCGACTATCGATCAAAATTTTGTTTGCAGATGTCCAAACACTTTGATTTATGCTCTTCTGTGAGTTTTGGTACCAATCTCACACAAACTTTCAAAACCCAAGTCTGCCATGGAGTATTTCACAGGCAGAGTCATAGCTGATTTACAAATGCTTTGCCACATAATCCTCTGTCACTTGTGTTTTCCATAGAATCATTTCACATATAC
>NW_006408569.1:19727605-19731162 GCF_000296735.1 Chrysochloris asiatica | reverse complement strand
GGTTCTGACTCGATGGCACCTGACAACAACAACAACTTTTCCCTTGATGGTTCCTGGGTCTTCCATTCCTGGACTGTAAGATCAACCACTCACCCCTTTTTGCTACAAAACTTTTACCTTCACAAGTTGAGACAATTATACAATTAGTTCTGATAATAATTACTCACTATTGAATCATAAGAGTCTTATCCCCGTCTTCTTTCACCAGATAGATCCATGTAGACAAGATTAAAACCACTCAGTGGGGATTCCACCTCCCCCCGCACACTCTCAATTTAAACACCCTCTTGAAAACTTGTAAGCCAGTCACTTCATCCCTTTATAGCACTCCCATTTTAGGTAGCCAGTGTCCAAGTTGCCCATCCCTATCAACCCTGTGTACAAAGGGGATAAGAATGATCCTTGCTGTGAAGACTCCTTCCCTCTTGGTTGGTATTTTAAGCTACTACATCCATAAATATAGATCAAGTTCATCAGGTTGTAGCAATTTATACTTGTTTTCTTTATCAAAAATAATTTTTAAAAATCTTCCTCTAGTTGAGTTCTGATCATCCAGTCACTGAAGCTAGGTCCAATGGGTACTATCTGCAAGTTTGGGCATCCTTGTGCATTTCCCATCACTTCATAGTAGCTGGACACTTTACCCTCAGAGTAAAGTGGCTATGTACTTGTCCATAGACTTAGTCTATGGACAAGGTCTCAGAGGTCTCACCATACTCCAGGTTTATGGGATTTTATGAAACATGGTCTCGGACTCAGCCCACATCTTCATGTTGCTTTTCCCCCACTTTCACTCACCAATAGACCAGTGTGGTTGTCAGCAAGTTGACATGCCTGCTTGTGTATTCCCTTTGAGTTTCAGTCTTGGAAGGGGGTTTGTCCTGAAGGGACTTGATTGCTTGCCTTGATGGCTTCTCAGCTAACAACTTGCGTGTTCTTGTGGTAGGCAGTTAGATTGCCATTTTTGATTTTTTCCTGCTGGTCTTTCTTTCAAGAAGTATCATCTGTTCCTCTAGCTGCTCCAGACTGGTCTGCTTGTCTTTTCAAGTGGGAATTTCCCACCTCAGAAGGTTCTGGATGGGGATTAGGATTCCACCTAAGGTCTTATATACTACAAAGGCTCTTCAAGAAGCCTCTTTCAGTGGGCAAGTTCTAGCACCCCTTTTAGGTATTCCAGTTAGTTACAGGCTGAAGACGGGCTTATAAGCTTTCTATAATCATGTTTCCAGATATTCTTTTCTGTCCCCCTCAAGTGTCTATTTTACAATAGTAGGCAAGGGAAACAAATATTCATAAGACAGTCAAGCATCTTAACATTATAGCCCCTCTTTTACCCATTCAGACTATTCCTCACTCCCTGTATCACATAGCCCTGTTGTTCCAAGGTTGAGCATACATCACTATTTACCTCTGTCCCAATTAGCTTATGCAAATCTGCCTAAGGACTCACCCTCATATTTATAAAGGCCCAAGAAAAAATGCACATATATCTAACTGCACACGGATTAAGGTTGGTGTTCACATAAATCAATTTCTTACATAAACTAATCAGGTTTTTACATAAACTAACAATTTCTTTTTCCAGTGGAAGAGTTAGCTGAGCCTCCCTTTATGAGTTGGGTAAAGTTTTTCCTAGTGGACATTAGCTGCTGAGTTCTTAGAATGAGCTGAACTCATTTTGGTGAGACCCAGTAAGTTTGATGAAAATATTAAAACCTGTGAGCCTGTCATCAGTTGTTTAACATTCTGTTGAAGAGAAATCCCTTTTTGGGCTATTAGTTTGCAGATTGACGAGACATGTTCTTGCTTCATTTTTCAAGGTAGTAAGATCTGTAGTGCTATTAGAATTCTGATATTGTCTGAATTTGTACTTTATGAGAGCCCAGCTCAGAGTCTCGTTTTGAGACAGTGCAGTATATTCACATTTGAAATCTTGGCCCTAACAATTTTATTGTCAATTGGGAGAAGCCCTTTTAGAGTCTGCTTCCTCTTTTATTGGTTAACAGTTCCTTTTCTCCATGGAATCATTTAATAGAAAAGTAAATGCAGAGTAAACAGAATTTCATGCTTGTGCAAAGTCACTGATAAAACCATCCTTGAGTCATCCTGTTCAGAGGAAGATTGTTTTGGAATAGAAACATTTTATTTCAGTTCCCTTTTCTACTATATCCAATTTGATTTTTTGCTTTTAAAATGTGAATTATTTGAGAAGATCTGTACTTGGAGAAAGGACTTTGCACCTGTCCTAGGGATCAGATGAGTTATTGCAGCATTATAAAATGTTGTTGGTGTTGAGTGCCATTGAAGTGATTCTGACTCATAGCAACCCTGTATAGGGTTTCCTAGGAGTGGCTGGTTAGCTTGAACTGTCAACCTTGCAGTTCAAACCAACCTTGCAGCACAGCACATTAATCCACAGTGCCAACAATGAGTGAATATTAAATGCTGATTTGAATGCTAAACTCAAACAAACATCTGATATCTATTAATTTTATCTGTTGGATAAATGTGAAGTAAACAGTTTGCTGTAGCAAATAAATTGCCTCACCTCTGTTGGGTGTCTGTTTGTCTCTTGTCTGTGCGTTGGTTTCTGTTTCTTGTGCATGTACACCTGCACACTCACATATACAGTTCTCTTGCTTTTTTATGGTATCATGCTATCACTTTTCCTTCCATGTTGTATTTATTTTTCTATTGGTATTGTAAGAAATTGCCATAAACAATCACTCAAACAATACTGAATTATTATCTTACAGCTCTGGCGGTCAGAAGTTCGAAATGGGTCTCACTGGGCTAAAATCAGTGTGTTGACAAGGCTGCAATCCATTCTCCAGGCTCTAGGAAAGAATCCATTTCCTTATCTTTTCTAGCTTATAGAGACTGTGCATATTTTTTTGGCTTCATCCTCCATCTTCAAAGCCAGCAATGGCCTGCTGTGTCTTTCTCACACTGCATCACTCTGACCTACTCTTCTCTTCTCCCACTTCCACTTTTAGGGATTTATGTGATTACATTGGGTCCAGTTGGATAATCTGGGGGTAATCTCCTTATTTTAAGGCCAGTTTATTAGCAATCTTAATCACATCTGTAGTCTTAATTCCTCTTTCCCATGTAGCCTAACATATTAATAGATTCTGGTGATTATGATATGGGCAACTTGAAGGGGGGCATTATTCTTCCTACCATACATGTCAGGTGTTCCAAGCCTTTATCCTACTAATTGACTGTACAGAGATCCTGATATTTACTAAGACTGTTTTTTCCCCAAAAGATTTTAAGACTGTAATAGATAAGACAGGAACGCTGGACTAGGGTCAGAAAGCCTAGATTGCAAAACAACCTCTGTACTTAAAAGCTATGTATCCTTGGACAAATCATTTAAATTTTTGAAGCCTCAGTTTCTTCTTTCATGGCTTTTTTTCATCATTAAAGTGTACCTGTTCTATAACCTTCTTAGTAGGCCTCAACTATTTCTTGGCAGAGATGAGTGAGTGCCTCCTGTGCTGCCTCACTTTCTTGAAAGATTTCAATTTTTATTCCATCAATTCCTGGTGCCT
>NW_006408569.1:19713324-19717510 GCF_000296735.1 Chrysochloris asiatica | reverse complement strand
AGATGCAAAATGGCCAATACCAGTCCATTTCAGCCCACTGATGCCTAAAATATTGATGTTTTTGTGTTCCATTTCATTTTTTACAATTTCTAATTTTCCCAGATTCATAGTTCCTACATTCATTGTTCTGATTAATAATGGATGTTTACAGCTGTTTCTCTTCAATATCAGTTGGGCCCCATCAGGAAATGAAGGTCCCGTAGGCTTTTCTGCCATAGGCTTTACTCTATTCCTGTCATCACAGTCAACTCTACATTGAAGAGTCAGCTCTTCCTCAGTCGCATCTTGAGTGCCTTCCAGCAACCTGAAAGGCTCATTTTCTAGCACTATATCTGACAGTGTTTCTCTGATATTAAAGTTTTCAGTGACTAAATATTCGAAACTAGTTTGTCATAAGTTTTTTCTAATCTGTCTTTGTCTGGAAGCTCATCTGAAACCTGTCTACGATGGGTGACCCTGCTGGTATTTAAAATACCAGTAGCATAACTTCCAGAATCAAAGCAACTCACAAGCCACCACAGTAAGACAAACTGAGAGATGAGTGGTGGAATTCATGGGTTAGGGGGTAGAAACATGACAGCTAGGGTGATAAGGAGGGCAGTATACAAGGAGGGGGAGCACAATACACAGAAGGGGAGGGGAGTAGATGGACAAGGAAGATAGGGGTAGATTTAGGGAAGTATACAAGTGCTTAATGGGACAGAGCTAAATAGTGATGTATGTACAACCTTTGAACAACAGTGCTCTGTGATACAGGGATCCAGACATATTAGAAATAGGTAAAGGAGGGAGAAACAATGTTAAGGTGTGTGACTATCTTGTGGATATTGGCTTCCCTTGCCTTCTAGTGTAAAATAGACATTTAAGTGGGATAGACAGGAATATTGGGCACTTGAAAAGACATGCAGATCAACCCATAACAAGAGGAACAGAAGATATTTCTTGAAAGACCAGCAGAAAAATAAAACTGTAGAATAGCAAACAAGGTATTTGCCTTGGAGCCAGTAAGTCAAGAGAAACCCGCCTATCAGGGGAATCCCCCTTCTAAGAGTGAAACTCAAATGGGAAGGGAACACTCAAGCTGTTTAGTATGCTTGCTGGAGACTGCACTAGTCTACTTGTGAGTGGAAATGTGGGAAATGCAGCAGTGAAGACATGGGCTGAGTTTGGCCATGTTCCATTGACACCCATTGACATTGGGATGAGAAAGAGAAGAGGAATGGCTAGATGGTCTGAAATTTAGGGAGTCAATTCTCGAGCCCATTGACACTGACCTAGCCAATGGAGGCTGGAACTGAGAGTGAAGTGACCAGCTGGTCTGAAGTATTTGTGGGGATGTTCACGGACTCCCAAACTTGCAGATAATACCCACTTGACATTACTTGGATAGCTAATTGACCAGAATTCGACTAGATGACAAAAAAGTTTGATTCAGGGAGCAAACATAAATTGATACAATTTGTTGAACTGGACCTTTGCTTATAGATGTAGTTGCTCAATATTTCAACTGAAAGGGAAGAACTTTTCATATCAAAGATCAAGCCTGCCTCCTCAGTAAAATGGGTTGATAAGAAGGGGCAACATAGACATTGGCTATTAAAAAAGTGGGGCTATAAAGGCACGAAGTAGCTGGCTTACAAGCTTTCATGAGTGTGCTTAGTTTCAGAAAAAGGTGGGTAAAGTAAAATCCTCACTGAACAGTTTCCTTCTTTTCCAGATGGGCCTGGTGAAAGGAGATGGGGGAGGATGAGGATAAAATTTTACTATTCGATTGTGTGTAATTGTTATCAGGACAACTTATGATTGTCATAACTGTAAATGTAGAAGATGTGTAACTAAAAGGGGGGAGTAGTTAATCTTCCATTTCAGGCACAGAGAACCCTAGGTCCAGCAAGAGGGAAGAGTATGAGTGGAGTGTGGGATCCTAACCAGAAAAGTGCTTTCAGTAGAGACAGTGACAGAGGCATCTGAGGACTCTAGACCCATGAACTGAGAAAGGCTCTGTGACTATGGGTGGGAGGCTTGCTTGCAAAGGGTACCCTTTGGACATTTAAACAGATATGTCTTTTCTGTTTTGTATATGTACATAAAAAAAAAAAAAAGTAGGGGTGGGTTGTTGGTAGTGATTAAGTGCCATGGAGTCAATTCCGACTCATAGTGACCCTGTACAGGGTTTCCAAGGGTATAAATCTTTACAGGCGCAGAAAACTTCATCTTTCTCTTGTGGAACAGCTGGTAGTTTTAGACTGCTGACCCTGAGGTTAGCAGCCCGATTTGTAACCACTACACTAAGGAGTTCTGGTAGCGTAGTGGTTACGAATCGGGCTGTGAACCGCAAGGTCAGCAGTTCGAAACTACCAGCGGTTCCGCAGGAGAAAGATGAGGCGTTCTGCTCCCGTAAAGATTTACAGCCTCAGAAACCCTGTGCAGGGTCGCTATGAGTCGGAATCGACTCCACGGCACTCAACAACAACAAACAACAACACTACCAGATAGACATAAATAATGTTGACTGGTAATACATGGAGGGAGTCATAATCATTGTAATGAAACAAAATAGGATTTTTTTTAACGTAAAACTGATAATCTTCCCTGTAAATTTTCACTCAATTAACAAAAAAACTTCAGAAAAAAAAAAAGAAATGTTTTGGGGTGAACTCAGCGTGGACCTAATTATTGACTTTCATAAGTAGTGATACAGTTGAGAGTATCAGGATGTCCTGAGCAGAGTCAGAAATAAGGGGACTAAATAGGAGGGAAGGTGTATGTGCTTAGGTATACAAAGACAAGTAAAATAATATTACTGCAAATTCATAGAGACCTTAATAAACAAAAATATCAGAATGTGAAACTATTGTTTCCATACTTACCTTCTTTATAGAGGTCTACATACTTCTGAAGTAGTGCTTCCATCTAGCCATTCTCCAAAAAATTCTCCATTCTTGGATTTATGCCATGTTAAACTGACAGTTTTGACATTTTTAAGGGACTCCTATTGTGTTCCTTTTAAATGTTCTTTCAGTTTGGAAATCCAAAGAATATCTGAAGGGACAAATTAAGACTGTAGAGTAAATGAGGTAAGGTTTCCCAATAAAATTCTCGTAAGTCAGCCCACGCTGCCCTGTAAGAATGAGCAGATTCTTTGTCATAATAGGGGGGAAATTCCTGGACATCACTTTTCCTGGACATCTTCTCACCAATGCAGTTTTCAGTTTCTTTCAGTATTCTTCATAGTGACTGTCCTGTAGCCTTTGAGAAAATCTGTCAAAATGACTCCTTTGAAATCCCATAAAAGAGTTGCTATAACCTTCTGACCTGACCTCTCTGTCTTGAATTCATATTTGAGGTCTTCCCGACCTTTAAATTGTTTTATCCATTTACAAACTATTGTTTTATATGGGCAACATTCCTGTAAACTTGTTGTAAAGCTTCAGTGGTTTGAGAATATATCCAATTGAAGTTTTTTTTTAAAATGTTTTATTGTGAATTATGTGATAGTTTACATGGGAGAACATTAGCTTTACATTCATCCTATCTTATATCGTTACACTGCCATGGTTACAATCTCCTCCATGCATCATCAACCAACTAAATGGTACACCCCGCAAGCCTGCCCCCTGGTTGTCAGCACACAGCCTCTCTCCCTCTCTGGGTCTAGAGTTCCCAGCCTCTCCATCTCTCCACGTCATCGTCTGTACCCATCTCTGGTGTCACTGTTTCTAAGGGTAGGGTCCCGCACTCCACTCTTTACCCTTGATGGTCCCAGGGCCCTTTGCTCCTGGACTGCAAAGTCAACCATTCCCCTCCTTCTGCTACAAAATGTCTACCTTTACATTTCCAACCCTCACAGTCAGTCCTGATAGTAATGATTTACTATTGTACCACATGAGTGCTATCCACATCTCCTTTCATCAGTCCTGACCAAACAGATTGAATACTACTCAGTGGAGATTCTACCTTCCTCCACGGCCTCTAGATCTAGGCTCCCTCTTGAAAACTTGTAAGCCAGTCCTTTCTTGCCTTTGTAGCCCCACCCCCACCCTATTTTGGATAGACAATGTCCAAGTTGCCCATCCCTGTCTACCCTGTGTATTGAGGGGGTGGGAATGATCTCTGCTTAAAGATGTGTTCCCTCTTTTGAGCTACTGCATCCATAGGTGTAGGTCAAGTTCATCAAATTATATCA
>NW_006408569.1:19708005-19713224 GCF_000296735.1 Chrysochloris asiatica | reverse complement strand
GGTTGGCCCAGGATCGGGCAGTGTTTCATTCTGCTGTGCATAAGGTCATTATGTGTCGGCACCAACTTGATGGCACCTAACAACAACAACAGACCTCAACTAAGTGAACTCAGGTTAGTCAGGACAACTAATTTAAGTGTGATGCTGTGGGTTAATGCTCTAGACTACAAAGTCTCTTTGAACCAAAAGGTTGGCATTTCAAACTCACCAGAGTTTGACCCTGTAAGGGTCACTATGGGTCAGACCTGACTCGGTGGCACTTAACAACAACAATTAATATTAATAAATGATAATTATTTCATACATCACCACTGCCTGTCACCATTGCCCCCTCCTCCAAACCCCATTACACACACATACTCTCTCAAATAACATTTATATTTTAGTAAGGGGAATATACCTGGAAGGAAATACTTTTACTTCTTACCTAATAAAGTTAAATAGAATAGGCTGTTTCCTACCTCTTAAAGTTGGTTTGTTCCTGAAACTTAAGCAGACATGGTTCTGGAAGGTATTTTCTCTGTAGGATAACCAAAGGGCCTAGGCTACCCAGGACAGTCCTAGTTTATGACTTTTGCTACTGTGTGATTATAAATAGTGTTCTGTTTATTCTCAAGTGTCCTGATTTGAATGATAAATTATATGACCACTGTATTTAATTGGCACTTGTCAATTCTTGATTGTATGTGTAAAAATTTTCCTTCTACCTTAGACTTTTTTTGAAAACAGTATCATTTTCAATTACTTTTGTAACATTTCCTGTAAGTATCCTAGAACCTGCATATTGTGGCTCCTAGGTAGCTAATTTCAACTGACCATATTCCATATTTCTCGTTTCATCCACAATTATTTCTCTGAGTGAACTTTATAGACCATATATGTAAGAATCAGAGATCTTGTTAAGAACGTAATTTTCTGGACACTTTATCAGACATAAGGACTCCTGGTGTGGTGCTGTAGGATCAGTACTGGACTGTGAACCACAGGATGGCAGTTCAAACCCACCAGGTGTTCCTTAGAAACCCTGTACAGGGTTGCTATGAGTAGGAACCCACACAACAGCACTTAACAACAACAACAACAACAACAATATCAGACTTAATTAGAATCATCTCATGGGCCTTAGGGACGCTTTATGTTTTCCTCAGGTGATCCTGATGCACATTAAATTTCATAATCACTGCAAAAGGAACACCAAGAAATTAAAAGGGGGAAATTTCTTTAACATTTTGACATCATGTTTGCTCTCTACTTACAGGGACTTTCTATCTGGGTGTTAGCAGAAACCAGGAATTGAATATGTCAGTTACTTTTTCAGAATCTGGCATTATCAATGAAAATTCTAGAAAATCTGAAGGCTATAGGGATTATACATGTACGTTTAAGATGGATCAAAGGAGGGAGAAATGTATAATTTGTTCAAAATTTATTAAGAAAGTGAATTAATTTATTTCTCAGTAGATTCTACTTTATTCCCCAAATTTTTTACAATTTTCATCTTCATCCTGAAATGAGAAGATTGCATGACCTCTGTAATGTTAATGAGTTATATGACTATCCTTTCCTGGGTTTCAAGAAGAAGGGTACCAAATGGTCAGATCAGAAAGCCTCATATCCTGAACATTAGCTGTCACTCTCAAACTGTGCAGGCTACTTCTCCGACTAAGTGCAATGACCTGAAATGCTGCCATCCCTTTTAATTACTGTTCTGGTGATGGTATACAAAAACAACAACATAACAACACATACCTTTTATCCTCACTGGACCCATCCCTGACTAAGCATGACAGAATAGAATAGATAATGATAGAGATCTGTTTGATATTTGTGTTTGTTAAGGTTCATATGATGGAATTTGAGGTCATGAATTGCTGCAAATGAAGAACTGCTTGCATACATGGTGCTTGGTGGAGTAGTTATGTATCTCCCTTTGAAATTTTATGGGGTCATGCCATGGTAAATCTAACAAAAGAAAAGAGGGAGAAGACACAAACAACATGCATCAGAAACTACATGGGTGATGTCATATCAGAATCAATGGAATAAAAAGGACAATAACAGAATATGAAGAGTTGTACTCCAACAAATTTGAAAATCTAGAGGAGATAGATACACTTTTACAGAGTGAAGTAGAAAACTTGAACAGACCTATAGCAAAAGAAGAAATTGATCAGGTCTTCAAATACCTCCCAACCAAAAGAAGTCAAGGCCCAGTTGACTTTATGATGAATTTTACCAAACTTTCAGAGAAGAACTGGCACGAATTCTACTCAAACTACTCTAGAATATAGAAAAGGATGGGGAACTTCCTAATACATTTTATGAAGTAAACATAATCCTTGTACCAAAATGAGGGAAGGATATCACTAAAAAATAAAATTATAGACCAATATCCATCATAAACATAGATGCAAAAATTTTCAACAAAATCCTAGCCAATAGAATTCAATAGCATATCAAGAAAATCCTGACCAACCAGGATTCATACCAGGGATGCAAGGATGGTTCAATATTAGAAAAACAATCAACATAATCCACCATATAAATAAAAAAAGGAAAAGAACCACATGATTGTATTGATAGATGCAGAAAAGGCCTTTGACAATATCCAACACCCATTCCTAATAAAAACACTCAACAAAGTAGGAATTGAAGGGAAATTCCTCAACATAATTAAGAGCATTTATACAGTACCAACAGTTAACATCACTCTCAATGGAGAGAAACTAAAAACATTCCCTCTGTGAGCAGGAACCAGAGAAGGATGCACTTTATCACCACTCCTATTCAATATTGTGTTGGAAGTCTTAGGCAGAGGTATAAGGCAAGAAAAGGAAATGAAAGACATCCAAATTGGCAAAGAAGAATTAAGACTCTTTCTATTTGCAGATGATATGATACTATACATAGAAAACCCTAAAGACTCCACAAAAGAAATTATTGGAACCCATTGGAAGATTCAACAATGTGGCAGGGTACAAGATTAACATACAAAAATCAGTTGGTTTCTTCTACACTAATAAAGACGGCTATGAAAAGGAAATTAGGAAAATAATACCATTTATAATAGCTACCCAAATGATGAAATATTTAAGAATAAATCTAACCAGAGAAGCAAAAGACAAAGAAAGCGACAAAACGCTACTACTAGAAACACAAAGAGATTTATAAAAATGAAAGAATCTACCATAACTGTGGATGGGAAGAGATAACATTGTAAAAATACCAATACTAAGGAAAGCAGGATTGGGAGAAGACTCATTAACAACCTGTGATATGCAGATGATACAACCTTGCTTGCTGACAGTGAAGAGGACTTAAAATACTGATGAAGGTCAAAGAACACAGTCTTTGTTATGAGTTACATCTCAATATAAAGAAAACAAAAGTCCTCACCACTGGCCCAATAAACAACACCCACAGAAATGGAGACAAGGTGGAAGTGTTCAATTACTTCGTTTTGCTCGGTTCAACCATCAAAACTCATGGAAGCAGAGGTCAGGAAATCAAACAGTGCATTGCATTGGGAAAATCTGCTCTACAAGACATCTTTGAAGTGTTGTTGAGCACTAAGTTGTGCCTAACCCAAGCCATGGTATTTTCAGTAACCTCATATGCCTGCAAAAGTTGGACAGTGAATAAGGAAGATGGTAGAAGAATTGATGCATTTGAGTTATGGTGTTGGAGGAGAATATTGAAAGTACCATGGACTGCCAAAAGAACAAATAGAACTTTGTTCGAAGAAGTACAGCTAGAGTGCTCCTTGGAGGCCAGGATGGCCAGACTTGTTCTCTCATACCTCAGACATACTGTCAGGAGGGACTAGTCCCTGGAGAAGTATACCATGTTTTGTACAGTGGTGGGTGGGAGAAAAAGAGGAAAACCCCCAGGGAGATGGATTGACACAGTGGCAGCAGCAATGGGCTCAAACATAATAATAATTACGAGGTTGGTCCAGGACCAGGCAATGTTTCTTTCTGTTGTGCTTAGGATCACTATGAGTCGGTACCGACTTGAGGACTCTTAACAACAGTAACTACCCAAAGCAATCTACAGATATAATGCAATACCAATCCAAATTCCAACAATGTTTTCAAAGTAAATGGAAAAAAACAATCATGAACTTTATTTGGAAGGGAAAGAGGTCTCTGTTAAGCAAAACACTGTTTAAGAAGAAGAACATAGTTGGAGGCCTCTCACTCCCTGATTTCAAAATTTACTACATGATCCTGGTGGTGAAAACAGTCTGGTATTGGTTCAATGAAAGATACATAGATCAATGGAATCGAATTGAGAACTCAGAAGTAAATCTATCCACATACAGTCAACTGATCTTTGACAAAGGGCCAAAATACATTAAATGGGGGAAGAGATAGTCTTTTCAACAAATGATGCTAGCAAAATTAGAAATTGATTTGAAAAAGAATGAAACAAGACCCTTATCTCTCACCATATATACAAACTAACTCAACATGGATTTAAGTTCTAATGTAAATCCCAGAACTATAAAGATAATCAATGAAAAAATAGGCACAAACTTAAGGGCTCTAATACATGGTGTACATAGACTATCAAACATTGGGGAAAAAAAGCACAAACAATAGAAGACAAAATAGATGACTAGGACATACTAAAAATTAGAAAATTATGTGCATTAAAAGATTTCACCAAAAGAGTAAAAAGGGAGCCCATGGATTAGGAAAAAAAGCTTTTTTGCAATGACATGTCAGACAAGGGACTAAACTCCAAAATTTATAGGGAATTACAACACTTATACAAGAAAAAGACAAGTAACCCATTTAAAAATTAGAAGACATGAACAGACACTTCACCAAGGAAGACACTCAGGCAGCCAACAAATATGAAGAAATGTTCTTGATTATTAGCCATTAGAGAGATGCAAATGAAAGCAACAATGAGATAACCATCTCATGCTAGCATTAACAGTCAAATTAAAATAAAAAAAAAACCCAAAAAAAGACAACAAATGTTTGTGAGATTGTGGAGAGACTGGGATCTTCCTACACTGCTGGTGGGACTGTAAAATTGTTCAACCACTATGGAAAATGGTGGTATCACATTTCCTTAGAAAGTTAGAAATAGAAATACCTTATGATCTAGCAATTCCTCTACTTGGCAGTTATCCACAAGAAATACGAGATACATGCACACCAATGTTCATCGCAGTACTATTCACAACAACAAAAAAATGTAGACAG
>NW_006408569.1:19696369-19707905 GCF_000296735.1 Chrysochloris asiatica | reverse complement strand
CTCCCCTTCTTGTGTATTGCTCCCCATCCCCAGCACCCAAAGTATCCTGTGTCTATTCCCTACCCTGTGCTCCACCTTCCCCTCCCTCCCCTCACCCCAACCCCACATCCTGGTAACCAGCAAAGAATCCCCCACCTTTAGTATGGGTTCTTTTTTTGGTCTTTTACAGTAGTAGTCCTATGCAGTATTTCTCCTTTTTTGACTGACTACTTTCACTCAACGTAATGTCCCCAAGGTTCATCCATGTTATGTGATAGCTTACAGCTTCCTTGTTATTCTTCAAGGTAGCATAATATTTCATTGTGTGTATATACCACAGTTTGTTTATCCATTCTTCTGTTGATGGGCACTTAGGCTGTCTCCATCTTTTTGTTAGTGTAAGTAGTGATGCTATAAACATTGGTGTACATATATCTACTTGTGTTGTGGCTTGCATTTCTTGTGGGTAAATATCAAGTAGAGGAATTGCTGGATCATAAGGTATTTCTATTTTCAACCTTCTGAGGAAGCGCCATATTGTTTTCCAGAGAGGTTGGACCATTTTGCAGTCCCATCACCAATACAGGAGCATCCCAGTCTCTCCACATCCTCACCAGCATTTATTATCCTCTACTTTTTTTTTTTTTTATCTTTGCTGTTATTACTGGTATGAGATGATATCTCATTGTTGTTTTGATTTGCATCTCTCTAATGGCTAGTGATTGTTAACATTTCTTCATATGTTTGTTGGTTGCCTGGAACTCCTCCTTGGTGAAATGTCTTTTCATGTCCTGTGCCCACTTTTTAATTGGGTTATTTGTCTTTTTCTTGTAGAGGTGTTGTAGTTTCCTATATATTTTAGAAATGAGTCCCTTGTCTGTCCAATTTAGTTTTGTTAAAAATTTGATTGTAGCCTTAACCTAAAACTTGTTTTTTTCACCCTCTGTGGCATAAGCTTTGTTTTTTTGTTTTTTTTTTCCCTTTTGGCATCTTAACAAGACTAAGACAAGTATATTGCTGAGAGAATTTGTCTGCCACCATACACTAATACCAGAGACATGTTTAAACACTTAAAAAAAAACAACAAAACCCAGACACGTATCAACTGGAACCCTAGTCGCAATGCTTTATTTTAGTTTTTAAATAATATTCTTTTCTTTATTCTAACTTATACTGTTATTTTTAAAATTTGGAAAATATAGAGAAACAGAGAAAAATACAAATCATATAACAACTCATCAAGTGATTAGCAATTGCTTGTATTTTTGTGTATGTCTCTCTCTCTCTCATTTTGTCACTCCCTTTCTTCTCCAACTCACAGGATATATACATACATATATGATTACATATATATGGGAGTATGAAAAACTCTGATAAAACTTGCATTGTATGGTTTTTAATTTTTAACATAGCTTGAACATATTTTTAAATTAAAAAAAAACTTTTTTTATTGTGAATTGGATGAAGGTGTAAAGAGCAGAACTTCAGTTTTACATGAAACAATTCATACACTTTTTTTTTCTTTCATGTCATTGATTGCAATTCCCTCAATATAACATCACTTATTCCATTTCTTCCCTGCGTTTCTTGTTTCCATGTCTCCTTGTATCCTAACCCTTGTGAATTTTGTCCTTGGGTAAATGCTGCCCTTTTTTAAAACTCTCAAATGGTTGATGATTCCGAGGTGTGGGTATCTTGGTAGTGTTATTGTTCCCCTTATAGACCTTTCTATTGCTTGACTGAAAATTGAGCCACAGGGGTAAGTTCATTTCCAAACTTTAAGAGTGAGTAAGGGCCATAGTCTCAGGAATTCCACCATTCTCTATCCTACCAATAAGTCTGGTCCATTTTTTATGACTTTGAATTTTGTTCCACATTTTCCATTCTATCAAGGATCTTTCAGAGCTGTTGGTTATGGTAGCCAGTCACCATCTAGATCTTCTGATCTCAGGATCATGGAGACTGATGTTCATTCGTCTGTTGGACTAATTGTTTCAGTGCACTTTTGATGCTCATTCATATTCTTTTCTCTGGATAGGAAGAGACCAATAGTTGCACTGTAGACGGGCACTCATGAGCTTTGAAGACCCAGGTTGAGAATCAAGACTTTTTTGACTTATTTGGAATAAGCCCTGTGCATGTATAAGCTGGATCAGTAGTAGCAATACTTTTTTGACTTACCCTTGTATGTGGTATGCCATGAGCTACATCTCCTTAACATACACTGGAAAGAAAAAAAAAGGTTTAGATACCCATGGGTTTACAAGCAAGAAGTTCAATTCAAGTTCACAAGCTGGCCAAAATGCTACCTGTGTGACAATTTGATATATCATTGACTTAATTGCCACTCAGGATGTATGTGTATGTGTGTGTGTCTGTATCTATGACTCTCTCTGTTCTCTAGAAGTCCTAGGAAAAGTTTCCAATAGACCATATACTTCCTTCTGCAGGTTCCACTCACTATATGCCTCTGACTAGGTGAAGCAAGGTGTACAAAAGTTATGTGGTTCTCCCTAATGTCAATGACATGAACTCTAGATTATTTTATATTTACTTTGCAATGGGAGAAGGCATAGACTTCAGAAAAATGAATTTGACTTTACTGATAGATTGCATGATATCACCACAACTGGTCATGTCAGTAAAAGCCACCAATCAGAACTACCTATTATTATGCTAGAAATGGGGAAATAAATCAGGTTAATTGTAAAAAGTTTTCAACTTTTAGCCAGCTTTATTAGTATGATGTGGTTGTCACAGTATGGGGAATATGAATAGTCAAGTCCTCCAAATTCTTCCAGTTTTTGAACCCCAAGAAACAGCTACATCAGCCTCAACATATCTGCTTGTTCTTCTTCTCACTAGCATATTGAAGTGCTTCTTCAATGCATTTCCTTGTTATTGTGAGGTGGTTTTTTTGGGGGGCGGGTGAGGATGGATCTTTTTTCTGGAGATGATATTTTCTTTTAAAAGTTTTGCTTTTTCCTCTTTGATTTAACATCCTGCTTGCCTCTCAGAGACCTTAATGCACAGGTCATGGCTCGAATCCAGGTCCTGTCCCTCTTAGTTTGTTGTATGTTATGAGCTTTGTCAGAGCTGTTCTGTATTTGATTTATCTTGTGCCAGGTTGGTGGCTCCATCTCCATTCTGTGCACCAAGTGTTTCTGAGGCAGCCATTACAAACCTGATAATTCAATTTCTTTACTTTAAGAAAGTAGAGAGCAGGATAAACTGGAAATGTGTTTATTTGGTGCTGTGTGGGGAGTGACATTAACCCCTTTAATCTTAGAAAGAAGTTCATCTTGCTCTTGAGGTTTTATTCTCCTTCTTAAAATCTCTCTGCAAACGGCCTCACCTCTCTCATACAGAGCCACACAAATGCTTACAAATATACAAGTTCCACCAGTCTTTTGAGGCTCAACTGAGATCTCATCTACTCTATGAACTCTTCTCAAATTAGGGAACCTTCATTTTTTTTTCTTGTCTCTTACATCACTAATTGTCTGTAACACACAATTTAACATTTACTATTATACTGTCTTATACTACCCTCTCCAACTTGAAGGTTAATTATCCGAGGGCCCAGTTCATATCTTATAATTCTTCTCATTGATGATTCCTTTATTCATTCATCTATTTAACATTTCCTGCACCCTTATTGAGTTCTCTGCTAGGCACTGTTGTTGTTGTTGTCTTGTGTCATTTAGTCAGTTCTGACTCATAGTGACCCTGTATAAGTTTTCCGACGCTGTCAATCTTTAGGGGAACAGAACGCAACCTCTTTTTCACCAGAAGCAGATGGTGGGTTTGAACTACTGACCTTGTGGTTAACATCTCAACTCATAATTCACTACGTCACTTGGGTGCCTCTGTTAGGCACTGGAGCTGCAAAAATGAATCAGACATGGCTCCTACCCTCAAGGAGTACCTAGTATAGTAGGGGAAATAAACATATGTGTAATAATGTATTATAGTTACTATTGTAAGTGTAATAATGTCTTATAAGTACTGTGACAAGTCAAAATAGAGTACACAGACAGTACAAAGGAAGAAATGGGGACCAATTCTTCTTGAAAGGGACAGGAAAGACTTAATAAAGGAGATGATGACTGATTGATCTTTGTTTTAAAAGCTTAGGATTAGTCCATATTTACTTGACACCAAAGAGGGAGCAGTGAATTCCAAATGGGAACATCAGAAGAAAATCCTAGAAGCTTGAAAAAGTATGAAACAGAGAAAATGTAAGTCATTTGGTAGAACTGGAAGGCAGTTGGGTTGTGGTGGTTGTGGTGGTTGAGGTGATTGGTGAGACATGGCCCTGGAGAGATAATTTGGAGGGTCCAAATTATAGGAGGCCTTGTCACATTAAGGACATGGTGAGCCATTGTAAAATTGTGTGTGGGTAAGTTACATAGTCTGATTTGTCATTGAAAAAAATACTCTGATAAATAGTGGACAAGCCAATTAGGGAAAGTAAGATAGTGAGTGCAGTGGCAGAAGCACATATTTCTAAGGGGTTGGAGGGTATAAAATGGACAGAATTTAGTCATTGAATGCAAAGAACCAGAGACAGGGAGGAGAAGTCTAGAATGATTCTCAGGTTGCTGGTTTGGACAACTCCTTGAGAAATGGTGCCGTTCACTGAAGTAAGAAACACAGGGGAGGAAGCCCTTTCCCTCAACTCCCACCTCTAATCCCATTCAGGTCCAAATTAGGAACTCAGTAAATAATAAATGCATGATAATCATTTACTTTTTCTCTATCAAGAGAAGTCTTGGTGTGGTGTTGTAGGATAAACACTAGATTGCTAACTGCTTGACTGCTAACTACTCAGGTCAGAAGTTTAAACCCACCAGCCCCTCCTCTGAAACCCTATACAGGGTCACTATGATTTGGAACTGACTTAATGGCACTTGACAACAGCAACAATAAGTTGTGAGAAGAAAGGGTCTTGCCTTTTTTATATGCCCTGGTCTAGCTTATAAAAGACACTTAGCACAGTGTTAAGTATCTTAGCTTCATGACCTCTTTGTTGCTGTTACCTATGACTCTTTTCTCTGCTGCTCTCATCTATCTTTGCATTTCTGTCTCCAGATTCTGGAGTCATTACTCAGCTTGCCTTTCTTCTTATTGTTGCACACCCTTTTGATCCTTGCCAGTATGCATGATTTAGTCATAATAATCACTCGTGTTTGAACACTAAGTTAGATTTTACAAAACCAACGTCCACTGCTATTGAGTTGATTCTGACTCATAGCGACCTTGAATAGGGTTTCTGAGGCTGTAACTCTTTACAGGAGCAGAAAGTCTCATCTGTGTCCCATGGAGCATCTAGTGGGTTTGCACTGCCCGCCCTGTGGTTAGCATTCAATGCTTATCCGAGTGTCATCAAGGTTCCTTTGGAGTTTACAAGGTATGTTTGAAGATCATTTGATCCCTTTTGCTATATACTTTGCAGTTGTTGTTAGCTGCTGACTTGTGGTGGCCCCATGCACAATGTAACTGTTGTGATCTGCTACTGGCTGATTTTTCAGAATATATTTCCAGGCCTTTCATACAAATCTGTCTTCACTGAAGTTCAGCATCAACATACAAACTGCCACTTAAAGGTGAGTGTGGTTTTGCTTGAGGTGTATTGGCAGGGAATTGAACTCAGGTATTCCACATGGAAACTGAAGATTCTGCCACCGATCCACCATCCTATGAAGTTATTGTTGTTGCTAAGTATCATCTAGTAGGTGCTGACTCGCGGCAACTCTGTATAGGGTTTCCAAGGAGGGGCTAGTAGGTTTCATCCACCAACCTTGTGCTTACCAGTCCAGTGCTGTTTAATTGCCCCCATTTCATAGACTAGAAACCAGATCATTTGTTATTGAGTTGATTCTGACTCATGGCCACTCTGCATGTGTCATATTAGACCTGTGCTACATAGGGTTTTCAATGTCCACCTTTTCAGAAATGGATCTCAAAGCCTTCTTCTGAGGTATCTCTGAGTAGTTAGCAGTTAAGCATGTTAATTGGTTGTATCCTACAGTGACTTCCGACCTCCCCCACTCCCCATAGATAATGGAATTTAAGTAGACATGATGCCACCTCTCAAAAATAACACAGCTAATAAGTGGCATAACTGAGACTCTGATTGCATCTATTGCCAGTATTTTGATTGAGCATTCAGTTCCTTGTCTTGTTCTCTGGTACTCATGTGCTTCCAGACTCCTCATAACCTGTCTGATGTTTACCCTCTGCCTTGTTCTGACTTCCAGTCCTTGTATGTACTCCAGGTCCACTGTGACCTTAAACTCCTAGGTATCCCCCTTGCTTAGGCATGTATATATAGCTTTATTTTGGATTCCTTAGTCTGGGCATCTTGCCTTGTCACTGCAGTCCTCCTACCCACAATCCTGGCAATGACACAGCAGAACTTGCAGATGGATTTGTGGCAGTAGAACTTTTCTTCCCAAGAACACAGGGGGACACCCACTTTCAGTCTGTTGGAAGGAAACCTGACCTGAGATAATATTGGCCCTTGGATTGTGTTACTTGCAAAATATTTAATTTGTGGATATAAGAAGTGAAAGAGGAAAGATAATGGGCAAGTTTTCCAACCCACAGTTTGTCTCCTCTTCAACACAGATCTCATTTAAGCTTGCCAATAGGCTCTATTGCATAAGCATCAGTCCCTCTATGAGCATGTGAATCCCGACTCAAGTGTTTGGTACTGAGAATTTCATACCATTTTCTATTCATAAGGTAGCAGCAAATGATTTTCAGGGATATATAAGTTGTTAGTGATGGTGATTATGTGCTGTGGAATCAGTTGCGACTCATAACAACCTTGTATAGTGTTTCTGAAGATATATATATATATATATATATCCAATTTCTTCCTTTCCTTTTTTCCCCCTTTATAGTTAAATACTCATTTTTTTAAGCTTTGGGAGTTGAGTGATAGCTTACATGGGAGAATATTGGTTTTGCACTCAAACAACCATATTTTGTTTCATTGCAGTGATCACAATCTACTCCATGCACCATCGGTTAACAGTATTTGCCTCTGTTCCCTCATTTTTTTTTTTTTTTAAGTACACAAAAATACACAGGAATATATAATCATTTAAACAACCAAAGGGCACATTTTGCAAGCTAGTATCCTGCTTGCCATCATGCAACCTTTCTCTTTCCATGAGTCTAGAGTCCTCAGCTGCTCTGTCTCTCCATTACATCACCTCTGCCTCCATCTCTGGTATCACTGCTTCTCTGGTTAGGATCCCATGTTCCACTCATGCTCTTCACTCCTGATGGTCCTAGGGTCCTCTGTTCCTGGAATGTAAGATTAACTACTCCCCCCTTTTTGTAACACAACTTCTACTTTTACAGTTGTGAAAATCACAATTAGTCATGATAACAATTACTATTTATCAAAAGCATCCTATCCCCATCTCCTTTCACCAAACCAATCTAGACAAGATGAAAACTATTCAGTGGAGATTCTACCTTCCCCTGCTTACTCTGAAAGTAAAGACCCTCTTGAAAACTTGTAAGCCAGCCACTTCCTTTATAACCTTTATAGCCCCCTCCCACACACACTTTAGGTAGCTGATGTCTAAGTTGGCCGTCACTATCAATCCTGTGTGCTGAGGCGATAGGCTTGATCTTTGATGTGAAGATTCCTTCCCTCTCAGTTGGTATTTTGAGAAACTACATCCATAATTAATGGTCAAGTTCATCAAATTGTAGCAATTTACACTTGCTTCCTGTATCAAACTTCTTTATCTTCCTCTAGTTGAGTCAAAGGAGCTCTGGTAGCATAGTGGTTACGAATCGGGCTGCAAACCTTAAGGTCAGCAGTTCAAAACTACCAGCTGATCCACAGGAGAAAGATGAGGCGTTCTGCTCCCATAAAAATTTACAGCCTCGGAAACCCTGTACAGGGTTGCTATGAGTCGGAACCAACTCCACGGCACATAACAACAACAAGTTGAGTTCTGATCATCAAGCTATTGAACCTAGGTCAGATGGGTACTTTTCTGCAAGTTTGGGTGTTCTTGCACACCTCCACCCCACTTCATATCAGCTGGACGCCTCCATCTCAGCTCTAGCCTACTATGGCTAGGTCAGTGCATAGACTCAGGAGTTCCCAAGTCTCCCTAAACTTCAGACCTACCAGCCTTTCGTCTTTCTCTGTCATCTCAAGGTCGACAGGAATCTATGGAACTTAGCTGAACTCAGCCCATGTCTTCATTATTGACTTTCCCTCACTTCCACTCACAAGTAGACTAACATGGTCACCAGTGAGTTTACATGCCTGCTCGTACGGTCCCTTTGAGTTTCAGTCTTGGCAGGGGGTTTGTCCTGAAGGGACTTGATGGCTTGCCTTGATGGCTGGCTCCTAGGCAAACAGCCTACTTGTTCTTGTACTAGCCAAACAGTCTGCTTTTTTCTTTTTTTTTTTTTCCTCTGCTGGTATTTCTTTCAAGAAGTATTTTGTGTTTCTCTAGCCATGTCCTTTCAAGTGGGATTGTCCTACATCAGAAGGTTCTGGATGGGGCTCAAGATTCCACTACAAAGGCTCCGCAAGAAGGTTATTTCAGCAAGTTGAGGCTGTAAATCTTTACTGGAGCAGAAAGTCTCATCTTTCTTCCATGGAGCAGCTGGTAGATTCAAACTGCTGACCTTGTGGTTAACAGCCCAACTCATTACCTACTACGCTACCAGGACTCCTTATAAATTGTTAGTAGGTACCCGATTCTCAAAACTGAAGTGGTTTAATGGGTGGCCCTGTGCACATGAATCTCCATGGAACCAGTGGAAGCCTGGTTGCTTAAGCTTACTCAGCACTTAAGTGTTTTAGAGTTGAGCACTAAGTATTGGTAAGACAGCTATTGCATAAGAGAATGTTATAAACAAGATCCTTGCCCTTGAGACTATCATTTAGTTGGGAAGACAAGCCTTGCATTTGTTAACTCTGACTGAGCATCATACAACACAATTATAATCAGTGCTGTGTAGTCTGGCACAGAAAATGCGATATGGGCTGGGTTAGTTATATATAGCTTTATAAAGGAGATGAGATTTAAACTGAGCTTTAAAGACTGGCTAATGATTGGTTTGCAGAGTGGTGTGTCAGTATCTATGTTGATATTCTGAGATGGGAGAATGACATGATAAGAAGGTTCCATATTTAATTTTTTTTTTTTTTTTCAAAGAGTTTTTCTCTCTTTCTCAGGTGAGTAAGTTCAGGAGGGGGCCTGTCAAAGCAGGCTTTCTTAAGGATGCCAAATCTTACACTACCAGTTCCCCAATTCTAAAGTGGTTTTTTGTTTTGTTTTGTTTGCAACATAATTTTAAACTGTGGTATGAATTTTTCCCAGGATATTCCATTTCCCATGTCAGCTTCTGTTCCAGGTTAAAACTGAGTTTGTACTTTTGAGGTAGTTGTTCTAAGAAAGAGGCACAGCTAAACCATACACTAGGAAAAAAAGTTAACTTTGTGTAGCTCTGAGATGCAATTTTCTCTCTTCTTCTTTGGCAAAGATGATGCTGTGACTGGGGAGCCTTCTCAGAGTGACAGATCTGTGTGGGCTGAAACCCTGGTTTGATCATGAGGGGGTGGGAGATGGAAATTTCTTTCTCTTCTTTACCATGGTTTCTGATGCAGGCAACTGTATGCTCTGGGAGCTATTGTTGGGAGCATGATGCATGCCTTGTTTCTCAGTGAAACATTGTGGAACAAATAGCATCTAAAACATGTTTTTGCAAGCAGAGCAGGAGGGCAGGATGTACTAAGCAGGGGAAGTAATACTTTGTTAGAACAGAATTATTGGAGCTGTGACCTCATAAATGCTATATCCAATATCAAACCAAGTTCCCTCACCCAATGTTTGATTTTTTTCAAAAAAAAAAAAATATTTTTTTTTTCAAGTTAGGATAGATTGGCGTAAGATATCCCATCTCTCAATTTTGGGGGGTTAGAATTTGTTAGTACAAAAATGGGTGACAGAAATAGCTAACTGTTAACCAGCTGTGAACTTGGCAAAACATGTCTGTAAATTTCCCATCATCCTATTGGGCTTCCTTCTCTGTTCTTGGTATTTTCCCATAAGGAATTCAAAATCCCCCTGAGTTAGTAATCTATACCAGGATCTCAGTGGTAATATACAGGGAAAGGGTAGTATGCCTGGGCTGAGGGGCAGTAGCAGGATTATTTCAGCTGAAGATATCTCTTCCAAGAAGGGTAGACAGAAGTCTAAGTATAATGTCCTGAGAATGCAACAAAATTTTCATCAGTATTGGCTGTTATCTATTTCCAAGGATAGGAATTAATGGTAGAGCTCCTTCATAGGAATCTGGGCTTCTCCTGGGGTCCAGTTGCTTTACTGTTGAATAGTCAAAGTGTAGAATTATTTATTATGAAGGGCAAGGAAAAGAATGAAATATTAAGGAAACTAGCCTAGAGCTTGTTTAGGATGGATTTAGTGGGGAGAAATGAGTCACACAGGTCAAAAATATTAACATTTATTAAGCTCTTACTATATACCAAGCATATAAAATAAAAACTTCTCATTTTGTTCTCATGATAACCTCTTTGAAGTGTTACTCACATTTTACATAAAGGTAAAATAAGGTTAAGATGTCCAAGGTCACAGATTTGGTAAGTGATTGAACCAGTATTTTTAAATTTTTAAATGATCATACCCAAAGGTGACTTTTTTTGGTATGCAAGTTTTATGAGTTTTAACATATGCATAGAGTACCATCTCCACATAAAACTCTCCTGTGCTGCCCCTTAACAATTGCACACTTTCCTCTTCCCCTAACCTCTAGAGTCAACTGGTCCATTTTTATTACTGTAGTTTAATCTTTTCCAAAATGTCATAGACATGGAATCATATAGCATGTTACACTGTGAAATTGGTTTCTTTTATTTTTCCAGCCATCAGAATTAATTTTACTTTAGTAAAAACTTAGATATAATTTGCAGACCATAAAAGTTACCATTTTAAAATGTAAAATTCAGTTTTGAGTATATTCACAAGTAGTAGTGACTGGGATCTTAAACGCTTTATGAGTGACTATCTATGAAGTAACTGTTGGTCTTCTCCATATACAGAAGAAAGAAGAGCAATGAAATTTAAGATGCTTTGACTCCACTAGTTCAGTGGACTAAAGGATCAGGTGAACATTAGTCACCATGACTCTGAGACCAGAAGAACTATCTAATACCTGGCTACCACTACCAATTGCTCTGAAAGGGATCACATTGGAAGGTCTTGAATAGAGTGGTAGTAAGAAGACCAGATTTACTAGTCAGAAAGGGACTGGAGGGACCTGAGACTATCACTCTCAACCACCCTTCAGGTCTAGAATGAAACTCACCCTTGTGACCCAATTTTGTTCCACATCCTTACTAACGTTCAGTATTATCAATACTTAAAATTTTTTTAAATTTATTTTGAAGGTACAAGTTTATTAAGCAATTTTCATTTTTCTGGGTAAGAATTTTTATAGTATTAGTTTCCTGAGTTTCAACATACCAAATCTGTAATGATAAACTCTT
>NW_006408569.1:19690405-19695498 GCF_000296735.1 Chrysochloris asiatica | reverse complement strand
AGCAACAACAACAGTACCAGGACACCTATATAAAATATATGTATATAGCTATATAGAGGAGTATTGGTACCTTGCTGTAGGATATACACCAGACTGATGACTGGAAGGTCAGCAGTTCAAGCCCACCAGCGGTTAAAAACCACAAGTCAGAACTGACTTGATGGCACTTGACAACAATTTATATAGCATTATTTTCATCAAGTTATCAATACTTTTTTATTTTAGCAATTATAATAGGTATGTTTGTTGTTGTTAGTTGCCACTGAGTTAACTTCAACTCATAGTGGTGGTGGTGGTTATGTGCCATGGAGTAGGTTCTGACTCATAGCGACCCTGTATAGGGTTTCTGAGGCTACAAATCTTGATGGGAGCAGAAAGCCTCATCTTTTTTCTGCAGAATGGTGGTAGTTTCAAACTGCTGACCTTCAGATTAGCAGCCTGACTTGTAAACACTACACTACCATAGCTCTTTTCAACTCATGGCAATCAT
This sequence comes from Chrysochloris asiatica, assembly GCF_000296735.1. Lineage (NCBI taxonomy): Eukaryota > Metazoa > Chordata > Mammalia > Afrosoricida > Chrysochloridae > Chrysochloris > Chrysochloris asiatica. Next base: position 19,695,008 of record NW_006408569.1, on the reverse strand, counting down.
ATGTATAAAAGAACAAAACATTGCCTGGTCCTCCACCATCTCCATGATCATTAGTACATATATGTTCAAAAGTTCAAAAGTTTATGGATAAATGGAATGAAAAGATAATGGATTTTTTCCTCTGAAATTTTTGGAACCCTCTTGCGATTGTTACAACTTTTATGTTAATATATCTCATAGAGGATTTCCCTTGATTTCACTGACCCTCTACTTTACCAACCATGATGTCCCTTTCAAGTGATTGTTCTTTCTAAGATGATGTGTCCAAAGTAAGTGAGCCAATATCTTGCCATCCTTGCTTCTAAGGAGCAGTCTGGTTTTATTGAATCGCTGTGAGTTGGGATCTACTCAATGGCAGTAGGTTTGCTTTTGGGTTTTAGGACTGATTTGTTTGTTCTTTTGGTATATTAAATATTCTTTGTCAAAATTATAATTCAAAGGCATTGATTCTTTGGCCTTTCTTATTCAGTGCCCAGCTTTCCTGTGCATATGAAGTGATTGAAAATACCTTGACTTGGGTCAGATGCTACTTAATCCTCAAAGTGACATCTTTGAACCTTGTAGAGAGATCTTTTGGAGCAGATTTGCACAATGTAATATGGTGTTTGATTTCTTGACTACTGCTTCCATGGACATTGGTTATTTATCCAAGTAGAATGAAATTCTTGGCAACTTCAATTTATTCACCATTTACCTTGATGGTGCTTATTGGTTTGGGTGTGATGATTTTGTTTACTTTATGTTCAAGTGTAATCATATGAAAGTACAGTCAGAATGCTCCTTAGAATCCAGGACGGTGACACTTTGTCTCTCATATTTTGGACATATTATGCTTGGTAAAAGGAGCTCTGGTAGTGTAGTGGTTACGAATTGGGCTGTGAACCTCAAGGTCGGCAGTTCGAAACTACCAGCTGTTCCATGGGAGAAAGATGAGGCTTCTGCTTCTGTAAAAATTTACAATCTCAGAAACCCTATTCAGGGTTGCTATGAGTCGGAACCGACTCCATGGTACATAACTACCATGCTTGGTAAAGTGGAGGGTCAGTGAAGGAGAGGAAGACCCTCAACAAGATGGACTGGCACAGTGGCAGCAGCAATGGACTCAAGTTTAACATCAATTGCAAGGATGGTGCAGGATCAGGCAGTGTTTTGTTCTGTTTGCATAGGGTCACTATGAGTAAGAGCTAACTCATGAAACCTAACAACAACAATGACAATCCACACTGAAGGCTATAGTCATTGGCCTTTCTGATTCAGGGGGACTCTGTATAAGAATCCACAGGGTGGCAGTTCAAACCACCAGTTACTCCTCGGAAACCCTGTATAGGGTCATTATGAGTCTGAAGGCACTTAACAGCTACGGTAACAACAATAGGGATTCTGAGGAATGGCTGGTAGGTTTGAACTGCTGAACTTGTGGTTCACAGTCCAGTGCTTATGCTGCAGTGTCACATCTGTTTTGATAATTCACTGTAATGGTCACAGAAAAGTCACAGACACACCATAGCTGCTATAACAACTTTAATAACAAAGAAGGATATAAATAAAGGTATAAATGAGGAAAGGCATAAGTCAAGGTCCCCTGTAGCCTCAGTGTTCCAAGGGGAATTGCTAACCCTTTCAGGAACAGGTATCTACTCTTGCCAACCAGGAAACCTTTCAACTAGAACTGTTCTGAGACATCACTTGGTTGTTCTTGTTTTTAGGTACCATCAAGTTGATTCTGACTCATAGTGACCCTGTACACAACAGAAAAAAACCACTGCCCAGTCCTGCATCATCCTCACAATTGTGTTATGTTTGAACTCATTGTTGCTGCCACTTGTCAATCCATCTTGTTGGGTGTCTTCTTTTTTGATGACTCTCCACTTTACCAAACATGATACTCTTTTCCAGGGACAGGTATCTCCTGACAATGTGTCCAATAATGAGAGACAAAGTTTCTCCATCCTTACTTCTAAGGAATATTCTGGCTATACATCTTCCAAGACAGATTTGTTTGTTCTTCAGGAAGTCCATGGGACTTTGAGTATTCTTCTTCAACACCGTAACTCAAATGAATCAGTTCTTCTATGGTCTTCCTTATTCATTGTCTGACTTTCACATGCATATGAGGCAATTGAAAATACCATGTGTTGGGTCAGGCACATTGTCCTCAAACTGACACCTTTGCTCTTCAACACTTTAAAGAGGTCTTGTGCAGCCAATCTGCCTAATGCAATATATCATTTGATTTCTTGCCTGTTTCTTCTGTGAGTGTTGATCACTTGTTGATCAGGAAGCCAAGGCCCATCTGAGCTTTCATATTCTAGGATTTTTATCAGTCATCAAGAAGACCTCCCATCCAGTCCAATCAAAGATCAACTATCAGCTGGGTACCGTACCCCGAACCAGTCCTCATTAAGGTCAACTATTGGATGGGATAGGGTGGAGTGGGAAGGAAACTCCAACCAATCCATGTAAAAGTCAGAGTGAGCCCCCCAGGAAAACCTGGACAAGGTAGGACAGGGATCCTCAGCCAATCCTGGTAAATGTCAGACTCTACAGGGCTCCCCAAATAACCTGGATAAAGGTAATTTACTAGGCTGGGCTTAGGAACCAGGACCAAAAGACAAAATTGTTTTGTGGTAAGTTCATTCCATAATGAGCACCATTCTTTGTAATATTGCGAATAATTTGTTATCATTCACACCGTCAAATGCCTTTGCATAGTTGATAAACACAGGAAAACAATTTTTCTCTTAGATTTTGTTTTCTGCCAAGATCTGTGTGACATCCTCAATGATAATCCTTCCTTGCACATTCTCTTCTAAATGCAACCTGAAGTTCTGGAAGTTCTCTGTTGATGTATGGTTGCTGTTGTTTTTAATTTATCTTCAGCAAAATTCCATTTGCATATGACAATAATAATATAATTTGTTAATCTAATTACAGTTTTGATTTGCATTCAGAAGAGGCCATGGAATGAGGAATATCATTGCTGATGTTTGATGGATCTTGGCTGAAAGCAGAGAATACCAGAAAGATGTTTACCTGTGCTTTATTGACCACGCAAACAGCTGACCTCGCGGTTTGCAGCCCAATTCGTAACCACTACACTACCAGAGCTTTAAATAGGCGAATTTAATTATATGAATTGAATTGTATCAATTATATCTTGCTAAAGGAGTCCTGGTGTGGCGCTGTGGGTTAATGTGCCCGACTGCAAAGCTGTTTGAACTGCAAGGTCGGCGGTTCAAGCTCACCAGTCACTCTTTGGAAACCCTATACAGGGTTGCTGTGGGTCTGAACCGACTCGGCGGCACTTGACAACAACAAAACCTGTTAAAAAAATAGTGGACCACAGCCTTTTCACTATCAAGCATGACTTTTATTATTTCCCATTAGGAACCACATTCGTTTTTCTTTTTCTCCCTTTGTTATCCTGTTTTGAACCTTATTTTTCATACCAATATTATTATTGTTGTTAAGTACCCTCAGGTCAAACTAGGATTTCCAAGGGGCAGCTGGTGGGTTTCAACTGCTGACCTAGTAGCTAAAAGTCCAGTGCTTATCCTACAGCACCACACCAGAACTTGACAATTAATCAGTGATCTCATTTTTAATCAAAGTCACAAGCAATTATTAATAAGGTTTTCTGATTACCAAGAGATAACTAGTATTCTGGAATTGAGCTGATATTATTGCTGCCAAAGGTAAAGAAACATGATGTTTTTGTGAATGTGTTTTTTTGCTTGTGTGTAATAATAAACGTGTATTACAGTTTGTTGTTGTTGTTGTGAAGTGCCATCGAGTTGACTCCAACCCATAGTGACCCTGTATAGGTTTTCTGAGGAGCAGCTGGTGAGCTTGAACTGCAGACCTTGCAATTCAAATGGCTTTGCAGTCTGGTGCATTAACCCACAGCGTCACACAGCAGGTAGAAATTTTAAAAGAACTACAGACCCCAGGCAGAAGAAAGAAGAGGCTTTCTGGTCCCATAAAGGTTTACAGCCTCAGAAACCCTATACAGGGTTGCTAAGAGTTGGAACCAACTCCATGGCAAATCACCACCACCACCACCACCACCATGTACCTCAGGGTGTAAGGTACCTTTAGGATGGTAACCATTTCCTTAAAACAATTACTCTAAATTCAGGAGGTAATTTACATTTTAAAATCCAATACTGGTCTCTGCATTAGGAGATTTCTATTCTAGATATAGTTGTGCCAGTAATGAACTCTGTGACCTGGTTCAAGACAAATACTTTTTGTTGGCTTCTGTCTTCTCATCTTCAGTATAGGAATAGTAAGTCCTTTTCATCATCCAGAGTTACTATGAAATTCATATGATATTTATTGAGTACCCATTATGTGCCATATACTTTACATAGAATTATATTACTTCATTTGTCTTTTGAGGATTAAATCTTTGAGAGTTATTTTAAGCAATCTTTTTTTTTTTTTTTTGGTTTGGGTGAAAGTTTACAGAGTAAATTGGTTTCCCATTCAACAATGGACACACTATATAAGACTGTGGGGCTCCATACATCTCAACTAGGTCTTGAACTTCATCTCTTTGACTTCAGAGCTCAAATATGTAGCTATTAAGTTATAGTTATGT
>NW_006408569.1:19688623-19690305 GCF_000296735.1 Chrysochloris asiatica | reverse complement strand
TTTTTTTTTTTTGAGCAATCTTATAAAGTAGGAACTTGTTTTGTTTTACTCACTCTGCAAATAAAGTAAGACTGTGGGGCTCCATACATCTCAACTAGGTCTTGAACTTCATCTCTTTGACTTCAGAGCTCAAATATGTAGCTATTAAGTTATAGTTATGTTTTAAATTGTAGCATTGCATTATTTAGCATGAGACATTGTTTTGCAGAAACAAACAACCCCAAATATTCTAGTCTAAAATAACAAAGGTTTATTTCTTGTTCCTGCTACATGTCAGTTTTGATTGATTCATGTCATCATCTGTTCTTGACCCACACTGACAAAGTAACTTCCATCTGTTGATTGTTGGTCACCTCGGCAGAGAGAATGAGTGTCTGATGCATTAAATACTGGCTCTTAAAACTTCCACCCAGAGATGGCAAATGCTACTTTCACTCATGTGTTGTTGATCAAAGCTAGTCAAATGGCCATACCCAACGTGTATGTGTGTTGGATGGGGGATGGAACCCCACTATTTCCTGGGAAGGAGGAGAAATGTAAGTATTTGGTGAGCAGCACTAATGATGATCACAAGCATTTAAAAACTATGTTTATTGATGTTGTTGTTGTTGTTAGGTACCATTGAGTCAGTACCGACTCATAGTGACATTATGTACAGCAGAACGATACACTGCCTGATCCTGGACCAACTGCACTATTATTGCCACGCTTGAGTCCATTGATGCTGCCACTTGGCCAGTCCATCTCATTGGGGGTGTTCCTTTTTTTCTCTGACCCTCCAGTTTACCAAACATAATATCTTTCTTCCAATGACTGGTCTCTCCTGACAATATGTCCAAAGTATGAGAGACAAAGTGTGGCCATCTTGGCCTCTAAGGAGAACTCTGGCTGCACTTCTTCCAAAACAGATCTATTGGTTCTTTTCAATATTCTCCTCCAACACCATAACTCAAAGGCATCAATTCTTCTACGGTCTTCCTTATTCACTGTCCAGCTTTTGTATGCATATGAGGTTATTGAATATACCATGGCTTGGGTATATTATCAGGAGAGACCAGTCTCTGGAGAAGGACATCATGCTTGGTAAAGTGGAGGATCAGAGAAATAGAGCAAGACCCCCAACAAGATGGATTAGCACAGTGGCAGTAGCAATGGGCTCAAATGGAGTAACGATTGTGAGGTTGGAACAAGACCGGACAGTGTTTCGTTCTGTTGTGCATAGGGTCACTATGAGATGGTACTGACTCGGCACCTAACAACAACAATAGGGAGCAAAAGTACAATACATGGGGTTATTTATAAATTGGAATGAATGCCATAAACAACTCTGGTAACGTAGTGGTTACAAATCCGGCTGCTAACCTCAAGGTCGGCAGTTCGAAACTACCAGCTGTTCCATGGAAGAAAGATGAGGCTTTCTGCTCCAGTAAAGATTTACAGTCTCAGAAACCCTGTACAGGTTCGCTATGAGTTAGAACCGACTCCGTGGTATTTAACAACAACAACAACAACAAGAAGCCATGCCTCACGGGTCTAGCTGATTTAAGAGGAATTTTATGAATGTAAGAATTACAGTGCTTAGCATGTTGTTGTTGTTAAGTGCCATTGAGTCAATTTTGACTCATAGTGACCCTGTACAAGGGTTTCCAAGAAACAGCTCATGGGTTTGAACTGCTGACCTT
>NW_006408569.1:19681060-19688523 GCF_000296735.1 Chrysochloris asiatica | reverse complement strand
ATACATGGGGTTATTTATAAATTGGAATGAATGCCATAAACAACTCTGGTAACGTAGTGGTTACGAATCCGGCTGCTAACCTCAAGGTCGGCAGTTCGAAACTACCAGCTGTTCCATGGAAGAAAGATGAGGCTTTCTGCTCCAGTAAAGATTTATAGCCTCAGAAACCCTGTACAGGTTCGCTATGAGTTAGAACTGACTCCGTGGTATTTAACAACAACAACAACAACAAGCCATGCCTCACGGGTCTAGCTGATTTAAGAGGAATTTTATGAATGTAAGAATTACAATGCTTAGCATGTTGTTGTTGTTAAGTGCCATTCTGACTCATAGTGACCCTGTACAAGGGTTTCCAAGAAACAGCTCATGGGTTTGAACTGCTGACCTTGTGTTTCACCATTCAGTACTGATCATATAGCACCACACCAGGAGCCCATGCTTTGCATGGTGGTGGTGGTTATGTGCCGTGGGGTCGGTTCCGACTCATAGCAACCCTGTACAGGGTTTCCGAGGCTGTGAATCTTTACGGGAGCAGAAAGCCTCATAGCCCTTTATAATTTTAAAAGTGGTCTTATAGAATTAAATGAAGCAGTGCATGTGCAACAGCATTCTGTAGACTGTAAAACACTTTGCAAAGACAATTATTATTGCTCTTATTTTCTCCTGATCTTATTTGATACTTACAATTACTCTGTGAGAAAGACCAAATGTGGTGTTTTTTGTTATTGTTTTAATTGCTAGTGGAAGAGACTCTACTACATGGCCATGTGGTTAGTAAACAGGGAACTCACACTGGAACTCTAGTCTGAAACTTCTAGGTCAGCCCTTTTCCCACTCTGTACAATTTTGTCTCTTCTACCAGAGTCTTGGATGTAACTTCACTGTAGTCAAGAAAAATTTAGAATGATTCAGTTGAAAAAGGAAAAGAACTTTCTCAGTTTCCCAGGATACAGCTTGTCATTCACCAGACAAACAAGTCCAGGGAACTGCCTTCTGATAAGTAACTCCTGAAAGAACTGAATCATTCTAAGGCCTAACATTGGTGATGAGAACATGGTCTTTCCAAGGGGCCAATTAGAGCCTTGGCAACCTAATGTGTTTTGCAGAATGTCATAGTGTAAGGAAGCTGAGGAAGGTAGTTATGCCTGCCTTGAAGAATGGTACAAAGTGGGTTAGCAGCATTGCTTCCATTTATGTGAAAGAGAATGCCTTTCTAATTTTAGATCCTTTCATGAAGTGGATAAGCTTTTGTGTGAGGGGAAGCTTTTCTCAGTGCTCATTTTGAGGGGTACTTGTGAAATCATCTTATATCCTGTTTGGAAAAGGAAGACAATGTGGTAGAAATGAAAAATGAGCTTGCAAGAAAAAGTTATTTTCCTTAGAAGAGACAGTGGAACTAAGAATCCACAGCCATACTTATTACTTTTCCCCCTAAATTATAGAGATAGGTGTTATCAGTTCAGTGCAGGTATTGGTCTCCTTTAACTATAAGTAGCTCCTGATGTTGTACAGTGGGAGAACTATTTAACAGATCATTCAAAAAGAGGCAGACTTGAGTGTGGCTATTTGACTTCTGGAGAATGTTGGGTTTTCCCAGCTTTTCAGAAGAGCCACAGTAATTTATTTTACAAATTCCATTTTTTTTTTTCAGAGCATTAAAATGTGTCTCATGCAGAAAGCCATTTTATTTTTTAACCCATTTTTTCCCCCTATGGTAAAACAGTAAATATTGTAAATTCCAATGCCCCCAAATAAAGAAAGAAGTAATCCTGCCTGTAAGTAGATTTATGTGTGGCTTTTTGGTAGCAATTGAGGTTGGAGCATACTTTGAGAAGTCATTTTTCAATTTTTTTTTCACTTTGAAGAAAAATTCTATCTTGAAAAGTGGAAACTTCTAGAAACCATGGATTTAAGTTTATAAAATCACCAAGTGGTGTAGTTACTAAGTCCTAGAGGGCTAGATTTAGGTTGTACTATAATCAGAGCTGGTGGTCTTTTCTGGACTCATCAAAGGCAGAAGCTTTCTCTGAGTGGGGAGTCTGCTTATGACTTTCATTATCTCCAGAGAGAATATAAACGTAAGGAAAAGAAGGAAGGATCCTAATGATCGTTTAAAATACATGGTCCCATTTAATCATAATAGACCACTCTGGAAAGTCTGTCTTATAGAAGACAGAGGCTTAGATACAAGTTTGGAAATTTCCCTAAAGCTGTTGTTATTAAGTGCAGTCCAGTCAGTTCCAACTCATAGTGACCCTGTATAGGGTCCTTTCCAAGGAACACCTGGTGAGTTTGAACCATTGACCTTGTGGTTCAAACTGACTTTGTGGTCCAGTTCTTTATCCCACAGTGCCACACCAGGACATACCTAATAAATAGCAGGACTAGAATTAAAGACCAGTATAGGAGTCCTGGTGTGGCACTGTGGGCTAATGTGCTGGACTGCAAGGGCAGTTTGAAACACAAGGTTGACGGTTCAAGCTCACTAGCCACTCCTTGGAAACCCTATACAGGATTGCTCTGGGTTGGAACTGACTTGGCAGCACTTAACAACTTAACAACTATGAGTCTGAAACACTTAACAACTATGAGTCTGAAACCTATGCTCTTTTCACTATAATGTGGATTCAAGAAGACTTTAAGGCTTTTCTTAACTTTTGAAACTGAAACTAAGAGCTAGGCCCTACCTTGGGTCTGAGAGAACTCGGAACTAGGTAAAATATAAAGCTGAGATTGCATTAATGCCATGCTCTCTTATAAGCTAGTTTGCAACAACTGCTTTTAAGTTACATGCACATACATGACCCAAGTGGTGAATGCCAACTTGATATGGTGCGAAACATTGTGACCTTTGGGACATATGCAGTATATAAGAACTTTTCTGGTTAGATTGCTTACTGAAGGCTTGTGATGACATTTGTCATGTCCTATATGGGTACATATACAGAAAGGAGATGCTTAGAACAGATTTGTCATTTGCTGGCATTAGCCAAAGTGCTTTTAGAGTCACAGTGAGATTTTTGCCCACAAAGATCTGGCTTGGAGTCCTGGTGTGGTGTTTCAGGATGAACACTGGACTACTAACTACAAAGTCAGCAGTTTAAACCCACCAGCTGCTCCTTGGAAACCCTATACAAGGTCACTATGAGTTGGAATTCACTCTATAGTACTTAACAACAACAGTATCTGGCTTAAAGGGATTTTTTTCATACAATAGTTATTATTATCAAGTGATATTTTCTTGTTTGTCTCTCCACAAAAGTGTATACGTAATGAAAGCAGAGATTTTGTCTTGTTTGTTGTTATTAGGTGCCATCGAGTCAGTACCGGCCCATAGTGACCTTATGCACAGCAGAACGAAACACTGCCCGATCCTGGGCCAACCTCACGCTTGAGTCCATCCATGCTGCCACTTGGCCAATCCATCTCATTGGTGGGGTCTTCCTCTTTTTTCTCTGACCCTCCACCTTACCAAACATGATATCCTTCTCCAGTGCCTGGTCCCTCCTGACAATATGTCCAAAGTATGAGAAACGAAGTTTGGTCATCTTGTTTACTACAGTAAAATTAACTATTAGACATGTGTGTTGTTTACAATAGGTCAGAAAACATTTTCCGAGTCAATATGAACACGATAGACCCTCAATGTTTCTTGTCAGTCACCTTCCAACATAACGGGTTATTTTAGGCTTTTTCAACTATCCTTGAACCTCCAACCTTTCTATATATTGTATCCCTCTCAGTGGAGCCCTGGTGTGGTGCTGGAAGATAATGCCCTGGACCATAAGGTCAGTCTGAACTGCAAGGTTGATGATGCAAACCCACCAGCCACTCCTTGGAAACCCCTAGACAGGGTAGCTATGAGTCAGAACCAACTCGATGGCACTTATGAATAATCACTCTCATAAAATAATATTAATAATAATAAAGCTATTTCATACATTTCAGATAAAAAAAAAAGAGGTAATATAATGGGAAATTCCTCAGCTATTGTTTCTAAACTCACAAATATTACTTGCATCTGCTTCTATCTTTTATGATTTCTCCACAGTTATAATACAACTGTCCCTTTTTCTATCTAAGGCTAAGTTCCATTTGTGCTTTGTATCCCAACCCATCACCTCCTGTCTTTCCAGGGACTTCTATTATGTTAGTTAAAATTGTGCTAGCTCCCATAATAGATAATCCTAGAAAGGTAAATGATATAGCACAGTATATTTAGTTCTTGCTTTGATCCAATCAAATGAGGTAGGAATGCAGTTGGCTCTGTCCCTTGAAGATGGAGGCTTAAACAGGCTCTTTCATCTTCCAAATGTGGCTTTCAGTATTACCCTGGGTATAGACATCTAGTCAGTAGGCACAGGAAGGGAGAGATGATTATGCTCTGAAAGTTTGTATGGGCCATACTTTTAAATGTATCCTCTTCTAACAATTGCTCTGTATCATTTGCCCTCCCTCCTTATCAGCCACACTGAGTGAATTATTTGCACTCAACTATCTTTGCTTTAAGGAGCTCTGGTAGCTTAGTGGTTACGAATCGGGCTGCGAACCTTAAGGTCAGTGGTTCGAAACTACCAGCCGCTCCGCGGGAGAAAGATGAGGCTTTCTACTCCCGTAAGGATTTACACCCTCGGAAACCCTGTACAGGGTCGCTATGGGTCGGCTCCGACTCGAAGGCACTTAACAACAACAACAACATCTTTGCTTTAACTCCCTGAAAGTAAGTAAGACTTATACAAGACATCTATTATCATCACTTCTCTAAATCTACTTTTACAACCTCTGTGTCATAGAGTCCAGTGTACACCTGTCTGTTATTATCTTACTCTCCCTCCCAGAAATATTTGACATTGCTAATCGCTCCCTTTTAAAATTCCTTTCGTGTGACTTTGATAACACCTCTTCTTGTTTCCCCTCCTAATCTTGGGCACTTTTTCTCTTTGTTGTATTCTCTTTTGCCTGTCTCTTAAAATTAGATGTTTTCCAGGGATCTATTGTAGGTCCTTTTGTCTCTCCTCACAACTTCTCAATTTCATTTGTCCTGATGACTTTGTTGTTGTTTGTTGTTCGGTGCCATTGAGTTGGCTCCAACTCATAGTGACCCCATGCACAGCAGAAGGAAACACTGCCTAGACCTGCTCCACATTGCTGCTGCCACTGTGCCAGCCAGTCCATCTTATTGAAGGTTTGCTTCTTTTTCACTGACCCCCCACTTTGCCAAGCAAAATGTCCTTCTCCAGGGACTGGTCCTGGAGACATGTCTGAAGTATGAGACGGGAAGCCTTGCCATCCTGGCTTCTAAGCATTCTGGCTGTACTTCTTCTAACAATGATTTGTTTGTTCTTGTGGCAGTCCATGATACTTTCAATATTTTTCCTCAACACCATAACTCAAATATATCAATTCTTCTATTGTCTTCCCTGTTCATAGTCCAGTTTTTACATGCATATGAAGCTCTTTAAAATACCATGGCTTGGAACAGGTGAACCTTAATCTTTAAACCGATATCTTTGCTCTTGAGTGCTTTAGAGGTTTTATGTAGCAGATTTGTCTAATGCAATATGTAATTTGATTTCTTGACTACTGCTCCATGAATGTTGATCCAAGTAAAATGAAGATAACTTCACCAATCTTTTTTCCATTAATCATGATGTCATTTATTGGTCCAGTTGTGAGAATTTTCGTTTCCTACATTGAGGTGCAACTCATGGTTAAGGCTTTGATCTTCGTAAGAAAATATTCTAAGTCCTCTTCATTTCGAGTAAGCAAGTTTGTGTCATCTGTATATTTCAGGTTGTTAATGAGTCTTCCTCCAATTCTGATGCCACATTCTACTTCATATAATTCAGCTTCTCTGTTTATTTGGTTGGCATACAGATTATATAAACATGGTGAAAGAATACAACCCTGGTGCACACCTTTCCTGATTTTCAAGCATTCAGTATCCCACTGTTATGTTCAAATGACGGCTTCTTTGGTCTCTGTACAGGTTCCTCAAGAGCACAGTTAAGTGTTCTGGAATACCAAGTGTTCTGGAATTGGAAGTCTTAGGTAGGATAAATGCCTTTCTTTTAAAATGTAGACTTTTGGGGTATTATAAAACTCTGGATTTCATTTAGCTGACTTTTTCTTATGTTTCTCTGGCAGTGGAAGTGAGAGTGTTATTTTTGTTCTTCCATGTGGAGGTAGAAATTCTTCTCACTCAGTATCTGTTGACATTCAAGAGAAGGTGGGGCTCCTTTTTACTGTCAAGTGGAAGAGGAATTTCAGGCTATTCTCATGGGCTCCACTTACATTGTGCTGGGTTTGGGGTAGGCGTGGTACTGTATCATCCTAGTTGCCTTTTGTGACACTACCTTATTGGGGCTGTTGAGGCATATTGTTTAGTCTGGTGATGGTAGGCTCCCTACTCAACCTTGTTGGTATGTGTTGGAATGAGGCCACAGATTTTTTTTTTTTTTCTTTTCTTTCTTTTTTTGTGTGTATGTGAAGTTTGGGCTATTGATTACTGTCTAGTTTTTGTTGTTTTTTCCTAATTTGCTAGGCTTCCCTTTTCCTGATCCTTTGGCTCGAGAGTGTTGTTGTTGTTGTTATATGTCATGGAGTCGGTTCCGATTCATAGAGCTAGAGAGTGTAGGCTTTTTTAAAGCATCAGTTGGGATATATGAGGCAAGAAGAAATCCCAAAAACCGACCACCGTGGATTGCTTTGGACTCCAAGGTTCCTTGCCAATTGAGTGTCTTCTGTCTTTCTGATTCCTCATATGTTTGTTTTATATATAATGCTCAGTGTTTTCAGTTGTACTTAACAAGAGGAACATGGAAAATTATGTCCACTCTGCCTTTCTGGAAGCTGAGTTTTATTTTAGAACTTTTATTATTTCATTAAAAAAATGAAAACCAAGTTAATTTTATTTTGATGCAAAGAATGTGATAGGGATATAGTCTTTCTTAAATTTCAGATGACTTGTCAGTTAATGCAAACTCATTTATTGAATAATTCCTCTTTTCTTCACTAATTTGATATTTTTGTTATATTTTAGTGATCAGTGTATTTCATCTTTATTATCACATGAGCTCTGGTAGCATAGTGCTTACAAATTGGGCTGCAAACCGCAAGGTCAGCAGTTCGAAACTACCAGCTGTTCCGCGAGAGCAAGATGAGGCTTTCTGCTCCCATAAAGATTTACAGCCTCAGAAACCCTGTACAGGGTCGCTATGAGTCGGAACCACTCCACAGCACATAACAACAACAACAACAATCACATGTTTTAAGTATTGAAGTTTAATAATATGTTTTAATAGAAAATGAATGTGATCTTCACCATCTAACCTGTCTCTTTATATTAATCTAACTTCTCATTGGCAATTTTTTACAATTTACACAAGTGCTATACAATGCCACTGTCCTTCCTTCCTTCCTTCCTTCCTTCCTTCCTTCCTTCCTTCCTTCCTTCCTTCCTT
>NW_006408569.1:19674044-19680960 GCF_000296735.1 Chrysochloris asiatica | reverse complement strand
CACACACCTTCCTTCCTTCCTTCCTTCCTTCCTTCCTTCCTTCCTTCCTTCCTTCCTTCCTTTCTCCCTCCCTCTCTCCCTCCATTTGTTCGTTTGTTCGTTTGTTCGTTCGTTCGTTCGTTCGTGCTGGACACTGGAATGCTAATTCTCTGAGGCAGGACTAAGAATGCTGAGAGCAGGAAAGAATGGCTTCTGCTAGACCATGAGTTTTTTTCTGTCTAATCAATTAGAAATGTGCTGTCACCGCTACTCTAGAGAGCATGGAAAGTTGCAGTTACCATATCCCCAGCTCTGTAATCCAGCATGCTGCTTCTTGCTTTGAGAACCTAGTAAAACACTAGCAACCCACTTTTTCCCTTTATTTTTACTCAGCCAAGTACAAAGCCTACTGTAATTTGGCCTGGGAGCCCTGGGGAACAGATGGTTTATGTAGAGTGACACCATGGATTATTCCTTTGAAAATTTCCTTTATAGTCTTTTTCAATGGTTAATTATTGTTGGACTTTCTTGTACATTCCTTATCTTTTTTAGGCAAATTTATTAAACCAAAAGCTATTTTAAATGTTTTTATGTATATGTGTTTGTTTTTATACTAACAGAAAGCAAACTGATATTCTTTGCTCCAGTCTAGGCACCCTCCAAGTTACCCTCTTTACCATGTGGTTGTTGCTGTTAAGTACTGTGGAGTCAGTTCCAACTCATAGTGACCCTGCACAGGGTTTCCGAGGCTATAAATCTTTACAGGCGTAGAACAACTAATCTTTTTCCCGTGGAACCACTGGTAGTTTCAAACTGCTCACCTTGAGGTTGGCAGCCAGACTCATAACCACTACGTTACCAGACGCCTTTACTAGTCAGGCAAGGCTTTTGGGCTAATAAATGGGCTCAAGTGACATGTACGTCTTCTTTTAGGTGTCTCAAATACATCTTCAAATTCAAAATCATGATCCTCCATCTCAAACCTACTTACCGTACAGATTTTTCTTTTCTTTTGGTGAATGGCCACCCACCTCCAATAATTCAGTAATCAGAGTCTCAGTTATTTCCCTAAGTATTGCAGTTGTTCCCCATCCCCCACTGTTCTCTACTTAGTAGCCAAATGAACTTTCCAAAATACAAATCTGATCACATTAGTTCCTTGCTTAAGTATTGGGGTGCAGTGAATTGTTAAATATGGCTCTTTAATCCGTTGTCTTTGTAGCTCCTACCAAATGACTTTTTGCTGAGCAGTCAAGTAAGAGAAGATAGGCGAAGAAGCTGGGAGGATTATATGTGTCATCTGAAATTTAAGAAAGACTCTTTGCATCAAAATAAAATCAACTTGCTTGTAAATAATTGGAAATTTAATGAGGGGATTGGTCAATTTTGTCATTCTGCTGGATATAAAATGAACCATCTGAGCAGCAGAAGAGGGGATCTTACTATCATTAAAAAAGAAGAACCAGGAGTAGAATGCATCCTTTGTTCCCCAAGATTCCTGTGTGTTGACCCTTCTCAATCCAGGAGACAGAGGGCTGTGATACCAGAGGAGTGGCAGAGGAACGGCATCAGCAGAACCAAGAGCCAGAACATGAGACAGGTGGTGGGCTTCCTGGCTCATGGAGCAAGTAAAGCTGAGTGATATGGCAGGAGGCTCGCTTTGTGGAATGTGGTTTTCTGACCTACAAAGCTAGAACTGAGTGTCTTTGGGCTGTGGTTTATAGTTTAGTGCAGTGCCCTGTGGATATTTATCTGCAGCCCTAAAATGGCTTTGTAACACTACCCAAGCAGGGCTGAAGCTAGACCAAGAGACTGAGGGCCGGAGAGAACCCTGCCTGGGACACGTGCTGACCAGAGAACTGTATCCTGAATATTTCTGATTCTGAATTGCAATCTGTTAACTCCCCTAATAAACCTCAAAACTTTGAGTATTTTCTGTGAATTCTGTATGGCTATCACAATGAATTATAAAACCCAGAAGTGATGTAGAGAGTGCTGTGGACAGGATGGCTGGTGTCAGAATTGGCAAAGGAGGGTAGAGGGTGGAGGAATGTGTGACCTAAGCCTCATATGAATTGTCCAAGGGCTGATGCTGATAGTGATTCTCCTTTTCCCTCCTTATGAAGCCAAAGGAGGTCAGACACCTGCCCCCATATCCTTTTATACAAGTATCTATAATAGTTGCCCATTGATGTTGGAATAAATATAAATCTCAGCAAGTATAGCTTATAACTTGTGAATGCTCTGTCTACCTGTATATTTTTTTATTCTTTCTCTATGTTCTATCCACGGACAGTCATTCATAAATATTTTGCTTTCTACATATATTCAAAATGTATCTGCTTATCTTCGACACCAATGCTACCACTGTTTCTCAGGCAAATAATTTTTTCTTTACCTTGAGTTTTTTCTGTGGTGACCACTTAACAGGTTTCCCGGATTCTACTTTTGCCTCTAATCAGTTCATCTCCATATAGCTGTGAGATTCATCTGTTAAGTATATATATACTCATGTAACTGCTCTTATGAACTATTCCATTGATAGTTATATGAGTGTAACTGCTCATGTAACTGCTCTTATGAACTATTCCATTGTATTTAGCATACAATGCCATCTTTTTATTGTAGAACCTAAGACCCTCTGTGATCCGGCTTGATCTTTACATTTTAAGTTACACCCCAATATTCATCTATCCTTATGCTGCAATTTTAATGATGATGATGATGATGATACCCAATATTACTGTTGATATTGCTAAATGCCATCTAGTTGGTTCCGAATAATGGCAACCCTGTATAGGGATTCCAAGGAGTGGCTGGTGGATTTGAACCACCGGCCTTGTGGTTAGCAGCCCAGTACTTATTCTATAGCACCACACCAGAACTCCACCCAATATTACTGTTGTTGCTATTGTTAAATGCTGTCGAGTCAGTTGCAACTCATATCTAGCCCTGTATAGGGTTTCCAAGGCTCATCTGGTGGGTTTGAATTGCTGACTTTTCAGTTAGCAGTTCAGTACTTATGGTTACCAATTATTAAATGTCTTCTATGTACCCACCCTGTTAATACATTATCTGTTGTTCTCATTAAAAACAAAAACAAAAACACTTTAAAGTTAGGTAATACAGAATCACTGCTCCAGAGATTGATTATGAACTGGAGTGTTGACTATTGCTTTGAAATAAAAAGTATTATTTATCACATTAAGTGAGTATTCTTTTACTTGCTTTCAATTTACTAAGAGATTTTATGAAGAATACAACACAGAATTTAATATCTTTTGCTATTCATTAATATAAGGGAGCTCTGGTAGCGTAGTGGTTACAAATCGGGCTGCGAACCTTAAGGCCAGCAGTTCGAAACTACCAGCTGCTCCGCGGGAGAAAGATGAGGCGTTCTGCTCCCGTAAAGATTTACAGCCTCGGAAACCCTGTACAGGGTCGCTATGGGTCAGAACCGACTTGACGGCACTTAGCAACAACAATTCATTAATATGGTCATTATGATTTTGTTTGTTGATGGGGGTATATTTTGGTAGAAGAATGCTAATATGAAAAGATCTGACATTTGAGAAATTAATCCTACTTTGTCCTGGTTTTAAAATCTTTAATATACTGCTAGATTTGCTTGATTAGTACTTTGTACATAGAATATATGTATATATATATATATAATAGAGATTTATATATGTATACATACTATCACTTTCAATAAGAAAAGCATGTCATCTGTGTATCTCAGGTTGTTAATGAGCCCTCCAACAATTTTGATGCTGAGTTTTTTCACTTCATAATCTTTTCTTTCTTTCTTTCTTTTTTTCACCAGAAGCATCATTACCTTTATTAAAAGAATGAGATAATTTGGTTTGGCAAAGCCTCCAGTCTAAGTTTTGCAAACAATACCCAAGCTTTATGTATTTCCTCATACTTTTACTGTCAAGGCCCAAGAGGTTTAGGGGACTGGATTCTCATCATCAAATGTGCCTAACCTTGTAGGCTACTACCTCAGACCACCCCTTCTTTGTCCCTCAATTTCTGTTCTCCATGTACACTCATAACCCCTTGGTGAGCTTATCCAGATTCCTGACTTTTAAGTACTATTCATACACTGACTCTCAAGTGTGTATCTCCAGTCCAGACTCCTTCCTGAAGCCTAGTGTGTAAATCAAGATCTGCCTACATTACAGTTCCATTTGGGTATCAAAAAGACATTTTAAATTTAATTGCATCCAAAATTTAACAATCTTTCCCACAAAAACTTCTAAATTTCAGTTGAAGGCACTACCAGTCTTCTAGCTGTTCACATCCAAAACCTCAGAATCCAAGAATGAGTGAGAAGCGGAGTCTGACCAGCAGCAGTCCTGGTTATCTGAAAACAGTGGGAATCTTGCATACTGGTATCAAATGTACCATAGAGTCATGAAGAGGTTTTCTGAAATATGTTTGAAGTTAACTCATCTTAAGTCTGAGACTTGGATTTTGACATATTAATTTCTTTTGAATACACCATTTTTGCAAGCTAGGAAACATAATCAAATGGAGCCATCTAGTTCTTTGGTGACCTAAGCTGTTTTCTGATCGTCAGCTAATGATAAGGTGTAAAACTCTAGATAATAACTACTTATTTTTCATTAAGAAACTGACTAAGATCCAGTCCTGGGAGGCATGACATAAAGAACATTTTGATCCACAAAAGACAGAATGGCTCAAATTACATGCTAGCCAGCCTTTCATTGAGCCAGGTTAGAAATGGTGAACAACGAAAATGTTTACAAAGCGACTTCAAAATGTTTGTAGAAAATGGAATGAAAAATCATGGAATTTGTCCAAGAACTTTTTGAAGCTCCCTATGAAAACCTGTTCAGAGGTTTCAAAAATTCCTGGTGCTGCACATAAGCAGGTAAAGAAATTTTCTACATTGTGGAAGTCCAGCTCTCGCAGGGTCGTGAGACTCGGGAGGAGACGCAGAATTGGCGAAAGTGAAAGTAATCGAGGATTCTCCGTTTAGTTGACTGATGGAGCTCTCTCTGCTCCGGTTCAGCAAGTCTTTATTTATACTTAAAATAACACAATGCATAATGATTTGATACCTTGATTTTTCCCTTGAATTATTACACATTTTTAATCATAACATTCTTTCACACTGTGATTATAAAACCGTAACAAAAGTATTTCTAGAATGTCCCACCTGACCTTTCCATATCCTGTTCATTTTCTAATCATTAAGCATTTTCCTTTTCTACGTAAGTGATAGATTGTTTCTCCTTATTCCTACTAAAAGCTCAAGTTAAGCCTTACACAAGTCATTTCCACCTCCCAGACCCCTGATTACATCCTCTTACTAATATGTTTCTATCGACTCAATCATCATTGCCTGCCTCTACCACCTTATTGTTTCTACTAGCTAATTATCAGTCTTCTATCCTACATAAAGTACTACTATTTTCTATATTAACAGCATTACTAACATCTATTCAATTATTTTGTTTTTCTAAAATATTCATTAAATTGCTTAACCACAGTGTTTCTATGTTTCTTTCTTTTGGGGCCATGAGGCATGTTAAAGGACCCAACCTAGTTAATTGCTGCAGGAAAGGTAGATTATTAAATTTTGACCACCTTTCATTTATGTTCACCATTCTCTACCCAATTACGTAGGTTCCTATATGTGGTAGTGGGGGGTTTTGTGGATTCTGGCCGGTAATTGACTTAGGTGGGGCCTATAGGGTCAGTCAACTTTAATTTAGTTTTTATCTGCTTCTGTGATCTCATAAATGCAGCTGCTTTGTACTTGGGTTTTGTGTGAGAGGGAATAGATCATAGTGCCTTAATTTGTCTAAAATTCTCTTTGAATCGAATCCAGTGAAGCTGAAACAATTGTTCCAAGACTGGTTTTTCCTAAGCTCTGCAGAACTCACAGTAAGAGCCGTGAATGTGGCAGTACAATATATCCCCACAAGTGGAATCAGAACCATCCCAAAGAAGAGATATAAAGAGTGCTTTGCCAAAAATCATCTGCTATGCTGATGTTTTCTCCTTTTGCCAGGACTGTGTCAAACGGCAACAAGGGATCGGCTTCCAGCACTACATGTGGTCATACTGACATTTGGTTTTTACCATTCTGGTGTCCCAGTAGATTTTCTTGTGTTACATCCACTAGAACACAAAGTTAGAGAGAAGTGTTGGGGTTAAGATACTGTAACTATTTTCAAAATAAATTACTTAATTGAAAACAACAACAATAAAAGAAAAAAACAGACATACTGCATTTTCCCATTTGCCACAAGAATAAAAGGACAAAGATGATTATTTAAAAGAAATGTTCAGCTCTAAAAAGGATAGTTGCTACAACATGTTCCACTACAGACTATCTTCCTGTTTCTTCATAAAATGAATGTCACTATTCTTCCATGATATAGATTCATGCGGAAACACTTGTCAAAGGTTTTTCTGTCAGGTCCAGGAGGTGAAAAATAAAGCATGCCTTATTTAGTTACCTGCAAACTCAGGTAACATCTTTGGGATAAACCTATATAATCTAGCCATAGCTTTGTTAAATATCTGCAAACTACAAAATACCTTAGCCCTTAGGTAGTTTCTGCCTCATGTGTTAAATTGAACTCATTCTCATCTATGACTCTTCTCTGGCACGAAGTGGATGCTAATCATCAAAGTCTGGAATGTCATCATAGGAGTATCCCCGGTAGCCTTTAGATGCATAGTAGGTGATGCGAAGGTGGTAGAGTCCTGGCAAAAACATCAGGATGCCAATGATTAGGACAGGAATGGCATGCTCAGCATGCAGGTTGAATAAGTATGGTGAAAGAATACAACCCTAATGCACACCTTTCTTAATGTTCTGTTCAAACAACTGCCTCTTGGTCCATGTACAGATTCCTCATGAGCACAATTAAGTGTTCTGGAATACTCATACTTC
>NW_006408569.1:19669812-19672656 GCF_000296735.1 Chrysochloris asiatica | reverse complement strand
GAGGGGATTATAATCATTGTAATGAACCAAGGTATATAATTTGTTGAATGTAAAACTGATGATCTGCCCTATAAACTTTCACTCAATCCATAGTAAAAACCTTAAATAAATAAATAAATAAATAAATAAAAAAGAGGCAGTCATTCAAACATGACAAGAAAATACTGAATTTTTTAAAATCAGGAAAGGTGTCTGTCACCTTTCACTATACTTTTTCAATGTGTATGGTAAGCAGAAACTTGATTATATAAGAAGAATGAGGCATCAGGATTGGAGGAAGAGTCTTTTAAAACCCGTGTTTTGCAGATGACAGAATCTTGCTTGCTGAAAGTGAAGAAAACTTGAAATATTTGCTGAAGATTACAGGCTACAGTCTGTAGAACAGATTGTACCTCAGTATAAAGTAACCAAAATTTCTCACTACTGGACTAGTAAATAACATCATGATAAATGCAAAACAGTTTGAAGTTATCAAGAATGTCAATTTGCTTTGAGGTACAATCAGTGTTCATGGAAGAAGCAGTCAAGAAACCAAATGATGTCCTGAATTAGCAAACCTGCTGCAAAAGACCTCTTAAAAGGATTCAGGAGCAAAGATGTTATTTTTGAGGACTAAGATGCCTCTTTAAACAAGCCATGATATTTTCAGTTGCCTCATATGCATGTGAAAATTTGACAGTGAATAAGGAAGAATTGATGCATTTGAATTATGGTGTTGGCTAAGAATATTGAAGTTACCATGGACTGCCAGAAAAACAAACAAATGTGTCTTAGAAGAAGTACCACTAGAATGTTCCTTAGAGTTGAGAATGGAGAGACTTCATCACTCATATTTTGGAAATATTTTCAGAGCGTACCAGTATATCATCCTTGGAAAACTGGAAGGTCAGTGTAAAACAGGAAGACTCCTACAAGTTGGATTGACACTGAGACAGGCAGTGTTTTATTCTGTTGTGCATATGGTCACTATAGGTAGGAACTGACAAGATGGCACCTAACAACAACAACATTTTAAAAATCATTCAAGGAAAATTTTGGATCAATACCAATATTTGTTCCTTTTCAAGAAGTATTTTCAGGAATGCTAGGAAGCTTCTACAAAGGCAGATGCCTGTTTGCCTTATTAAATGGTTATTGCTATTTTGATGAAAATGAAGAAACTATAGCTCATTAAGCTTCACTATTCAGATGAATTGTTTGGCATCTTCAGTACACTTTCTAGTTCTAGTTAAAGTCATGTTTCCAAATTTGAATGCTTTGACATGAATTACCCTTTAGTTTACTGCAAAGATGTTTATAGTTTTTCATTAATGACCTGATGCCTTTGTATTAAGTAATAATTGCACTTGACTTTTAATTCTGATAAAATGTTATCTATTTTCTTTTATTTAAATTAATTTAAATCCAGGATGTATACTGAATTTGACAACAAAGGAAATATCTGGACTTTGACAGAGAAATAGTAAAGAATCGAACAACAACAACAAAAAAGCCTATATTTTTTGAATAGAAGATTCAAATGCTAAGTCACTTAGTAAATTCTTCCAACATATGAACTGAGAAAGTAGTAAAAGAGATGGGAATGATAAAGAAGCCGTGAAATGACTTTGGAAGAGCATGGTGTGGAAGCTGTTTTTCTCTCATTGGTTGATTGGTTTACTTTTGCTAAGTTGTTTGCTTATTTGTTTTCTGTTCATTTTGTTTTATTTCATTGTAATTTGGATAAGAAAATCATCATGTTTAAAATTTGATTAGTTACAAACTATATTAATTTAATATTTTTAAGCATTATGGATGTAAGGATGAATAGTATACTAATATATCATATAAAAAATCATTAATGTTATGCATTATTAGCCTTATATGAAAAGTAGATGCAGTGTGTTACCCAAGGAAATTAAAGCGGATTGAGCATAATTTTATGAAAAAAGAATATATATAACTTATCCTGATTTTAAACCACACAGTATACACTTGTTCTGTTGGAACAACTGCCTCTTTTTCTATGTACAGCTTCCATGTGAGCACACTTAAGTGTTCTGAAATTCCCTTTTTTTTTCAATGTTAGCCATAATTTGTTATGATCCACACACCTAAATGCCTAGTCAATAAAAATATAGGTAAATATCTTGCTGGTATTCTCTGTTTTCAACTAAGATTCATCTTGTTCCACAGCTTCAATTTCTGGCAGTTCCCTGTTGATGTACTGCTGCAAGCATTTTTTAACTGTCTTCAACAACATTTTATTTGTGTGTGATATTAATGATATTTTGTGATAATTTCTACATTCTGTTTGATCACCTTTCTTTGGAATAGACACAATTATGAATCTCTTCTAGTTGGTTGTCCAGGTAGCTGTGTTCTAAATTTCTTCCTAAAGACATGTGTGAGCTTCCAGCATTGTACCCATTTTTTAAACAACTCAATTGGCTTTCTGTGAATTCCTGGAGCCTTGCTTTTTGCAATACCTTCAGTGTAACTTTGATGTCTTCCTTCCATACCATTGGTTCTTGATCATATACTTCCTTCTGAAATGAACCAACATAGACCAATTCTTTTTGGTAGAGTGACTCTTTTGCTTTTTTGTCATCTTCTTTTGATGATTCCTGCATTGTCCAATATTTTGCCTAGAGAATCCTTCAATATTACAATTCTTGAGGGTTGAAGTTTTTCTTCAGTTCTTTAAACTTGAGAAATGCTGAGTGAGTGTGTTCATCTCTTTTGATTTTCTAACTCATTTCATTATAATACTTTGTCTTCTCAAGTGCCCTTTGTAATCTTCTGTTCAGATCTATTACTTCACCATGGTCTTCCATTTGCTTTAGCTATTTTACATTCAAAAGA
>NW_006408569.1:19667762-19669027 GCF_000296735.1 Chrysochloris asiatica | reverse complement strand
TTAAAATGGCCAAGACCAGTTCATTTCAGCTTACTAATGCCTAGGATAATGATCTTTATGTATTTCATTTAAATTTTGATAACTTCCAATTTTCTTAGACACATACTTCACATATTTCATGTTAAGATTATTAACTGACATTTGCATCTGTGTCTTCTCTCCCCAGGATCATACAGCTAGTAAATGGCAGAATTGAATGTATAAGTAGAATCAAATATATCAGACTTGGGTATGTAGATAAGGTATATGTGTTTGAAAGTTGACATTTTCTGATTAGAATTTCCAGAATGGAAATCAAATCTCAAAGTATTCTAATACTATCTTTCCTTTCTTGGTTCAGGCTTATAGACTTTATTCTGCCCACAGACTCTGTGCAACTTCTAGTCCATATATAGGCTGATTACATAGTATATTGTTCATATTGGGACAATTTTGAGAGTGAAAGGAGTTACTAGTAATAATTATACCTGGATAACAGAAGTCCTGCTGTGGCACTGCCCTGGACCACAAGGTAAGTTTGAACTGCAATGCAAGGTCAGCAGTTGCTCAATAGCTGATCCTTGGAAACCCTATACAAGGTCACTATGGGTCAGAACAGAATGGATGGCACTTAACAACAATAGGAAATTGCGACTGTTTTGGCACTAGATTGTAAGGTTGCTCTACCATTCATACATAATGTGTTGTCTCCTATATTTATATCATTTCATATGTGTCCTCTGCCTGAGATGCCTTTTATCTTTGTCTGGCAAACCACTCTTACTTTTTTTTCAGAGATTTTCTGACCTGGGAAGCCTTGTCAGGTTCCTTTTCCCCCTGAGTCAGTCCCCAGTGACTTAGCCTTGTTTGTTTGTTTTTTCTGTTATACTTTTTTTTTTAAATGTTTTATTGTGAATTATGTGATAGTTTATGTGGGAGAACATTAACTTTACATTCATCCTATAATATATCGTTTCCTTGCCATGGTTACAATCCCCTCCATGCATCTTCAACCAACCAAAGGGTATACCCTGCAAGCCTGCCCCTGGTCATCAGCACACAGCCCCTCTCCCTCTCTGGGTCTTAAGTTCCCAGCCACTCCATTTCTCCACAGCATCATCTCTGCCTCCATCTTTGGCGTCACTGCTTCTCTGGGTGGATTCTTCTCTCCGCTCTTCACTTTTTGATGGTCCCAGGGACCACTGCTCCTAGACTACAAAGTTAATCACTCCCCTCGTTTTGCTACAAAATGTCTACCTTTACATTTCCAACCTTCACAATCAGTC
>NW_006408569.1:19644500-19653482 GCF_000296735.1 Chrysochloris asiatica | reverse complement strand
CCCTTTCAGTGTATTGTCCGTTTCTGATATTTTATTATTAATCATCTGGACTTCTTTTTGCAGGTTTTGAATTGTTTCCAATCCTGTATCAATCTTATTTGATTGCTCTTGTAGTACTTTCCTGACTTCTTCCTTGTTTTCCTCTATACCTTTTCAGAGCATTTCAGTTTGTTTCCATATCATTCTTCTGAATTCTTTCTCAGGCATATCCAAAACCTGCTCTTGTTCTTCTAGAAAACCTTTGTCTGTCTCCAGCTCATTTGTCTCAGCTACTCTCTTCTGTTTTTGGACATGTTTTGATATCTTTCGTTGTTTTTTGTTCATCATTTCCAATAGTTATGTGTTGTTTTTTTTTAATGCTTAAGTGGATGATTGTTGTTGTGTTATTAAGCTTACTGGGTGTCTCCTGGTGGATATGATCAGGAGATAGGCTTTCCTTTTTGCATGTAATGTCTAGCAACTGTTATTGGCTCTTGTCTCAATGGTGAAATATTATGAGGTATGCTTGTAGCTTGGCTATATGGCCACAATTGCTGTTTCTTCTTGGGTAATGTAGGGAGAAAAAGCTCCCACCTCCATGAAAAATGTGTGGTCAAAAGGTCCAAAAGTAGAAGCAATATAAAAGCAAAGACAAGCACCTCCACTTTGAAACAAAAATAAAAGTGTTTGTGTGTACCGTAGAAGCCTCCACCAGTGGTTTGGGGTGTCCACTCGCTCAGTCCCCTCCCCTAGTCACCACTGTAGAGGTGTGCAGATAGATGTTGAGAAGTTAGTGGAAGAAAGATTGTTTACTATTTTTGTCTCTGAAGGTCAGTTAAGAACCTGTGTGTGCATAGCATAATTCTTAAAATAGTTGTGTCTTTTTTATGTTGGGGTTTGCAGATTGTTTATGTGTTTTGTCTGTTCGACCAAGCCTGCTTTTTTTTATTTCTGGGTGGGCAGGGGTTAATTGTCCCACACAAATTAACTTTAGGGCTTGGACCCACAGGTAGAAGTTAAAAGCCGCAGCCAAAATATTTGCCCTTGGACCAATGGGGCTCTTTCTTTGTATGCCATGGGAAAGCTCTGGTCTCAATGCTGGATTTTTTTTTGGGGGTGTGCACCCACACACCTGAAGGCGTCCAAGCTGGACAAAGAGGGCACGACATGGAAGAGGAGGGAAAATAACATAAATTACCTCCACACCTCCTTTTGCAAATGTTGCTTCTCTGCTTTTAGGGCAGGTTCCGTTTGTCGGTCTGTCTGTAGTCTCACCCTCTGACTTCCACCTATTAGGGATGGCTGCAGAAGGAGTCCCGTGCCCAATTTCTAAAATGTTATGTTTCCTTTATACCATGATTTTTCTGCTTGCAGTTGTGGGACACCTACTCCAGACCCTAATGATAGATCTAGAGCTTTGGTGTAGTTTCATGAAAGCCACGTCCCTGGGTTTTCAGCCTCTCCCCCACGGAGCCTTCCCTACCTGACTTTGTTCTGCCACCACCAACCGTAAGTCAATTCCTTGTTTGTCTTTAGTACTCCAAATAGTCCCTTCCAGTAGGTATCAACACTGTGCTGCAACTGTATGTGTTTACTGATCCACTTTCTTGATAGATTTGAGTTCCCTGAATGCAGAGAGTACAGCCTCTCTCCTCCTACCTCCCTTGCACTTTGCAGTATTTGGTACATTGTAAGCACTCAAAAATTGTTTGCTGGATACATGAAAACATGAACAAATTAATGAATAAACAGCAAAATAATATTGCTCTCCATATCCCAGAGAACTGCTACATTTGGGAAAAACTTATTCATGCTTTACATTTAATCTGCATGACTAAGCTATCCGCCTCACTGGCCCTTTATGATGGCCACTCCTCACCATATGAGGTGTGTTGAAATATGACCTAAATTATCAGCTTCCAACTGGTATGCCATACTGCCTGTCATGATCACTGTTTCCACATTGCCACTCCTAAACCGTACATATGTTAACTGAGAAGAGTAGTCCTGTAAATGATAACTTTTTCTTATCCATTTAAATTTTTCTGGGATTGGGAAATAATATATGGAATGTGTGAGTATGGGTAGTAGTAGGGGAGATCTCATGGAAGAACCTTTTTCTTCTCTGTAATTATGTATCTATCCATGTGATTAACTAATACTTGTCTCTCCCACTGTACTGTGAGCTCCATGAAGACAGAAACAAGTAACTTTTGGTTTATACACCAATTCAACATCCACATACTACTTTACCACTTTGTACATAATTATAATGTTGCTGTTGTTGTTAAGTGCCATTGAATCGATTCTGACCCATAGCGACCCTGTATAGGGTTTCCAAGGAGCAGCTGGCAAGCTTGAACTGCCAACCTTGTAGTTCAAAAGGCTTTGCAGTTTGGCGCATTAACCCACAGTGCCACACCAGGACTCCACATAATTATAATAGGCCTTAGCTTATTGAACCTTATTTGTTTATGTATAGGGTGTCAGGCCCTGCTTTTATGCAGTCTAACTTAGAACTGAGGAATATTCAAACTGTGGGTTCAGCCTGCCCATCCTAGTCCAGCCCAGCATCAAATCTGACCACTATAAGTTCTATGCCACCAATTAGAGTCCCAATTAATCTTGCTGCCCCAGACCTGGCAATTATTGTGTGTGTATCATATTTATCACATGTATCATTTTTTCTTAAACACATCAGGGTTCCTGAGTGTTTAAAAAGCCATAGCTTCCCTGCTAATCTTTTTCTGTTCTGAACTTCAGAGGCCATGATTGGCTCTTGCCAATCCCCCTTCTCTATATTCATAGGATTGAATCTTGTTCCTTCTATCTACAGCTTTTGTATAGGGTTCTGTATCACAACATTGTATTATAATTCTCAGTTTGGGTCTGTCTTTCCTATTGAAGTGTAAATGTTTAAATGCCAAACACCTTCTTTCATTCATTGGTGTATTTCTGATACTCAGGACAATTCTTAGCACAGAGTTAGTATTAATTACATACCATTTTGATTAAATGAGTATAGATCTCTTTCCAGGGAAAGTATGCCTAAGCAGTGTAGTGCTCTGGGCAGATCCTGGACAGTGGAAGTAATAATGACCATATTGTTTTTAAGTGCTGTCTGATTTATAGCAACCCTGTATAGGGTTTCCAAGGAGTACCTGGTGAGTTTAACTTCCTGCCTTGTATCTTAAACCAACCTGTGGTCCAGTGGTTATCCTACCATTTATTGGTGTAACCTTTGTACATCGAGTCCTGTGCTAGACATTTTAAGAACTTTTCTCTAATTGATATAATGATGCTCATGAGGTAGGTGGTATTATCACTATTTTACGGATTTGCTAAACTGAATTTCAAGAGTCCTAGTGTGGTGCTGTAGGATAAGCACTGGACCACAAGTTGGTTTAAACTACAAGGTTGGCAGTTTAAACTCAACAGCCACTCCTTGGAAACCCTATACAGGATTGCTATGAGTCAAAACCTAATGATAGTTAACAACAACAACAAACCAAATTTCAAATAGCCCTGGTGACACAGTGGGTTAAGCATTGGACTGCTAACTGAATGGTTGGTGTTTCAAACCTACCAATTGCTCTGCAGGAGAAAGATGAATCAGTTTGCTTTCATAAAGATTTTTAGTTTTAGAAACCCCATGGAGCAGTTTATACACTGTTCTATAGGGTTGCTATTTATAGAACTGACTCAATGACAGTAAGTAATCAACATGACGAAGGTCTCATTCTAAGTGATAGAACCAGTATTCAAATCCAGACTGTTTGATATCTGGAGCCTCCATACTTTCCATTTTATCATGAGGGAATACTGCACAGGTGGCAACGGGTAGGCAATTTGAGGGCACAGATGGACTAGAGAGATGGTACAAGTGCTAAAGACAGACTTCATTGCCTACCATATTTGCTGAGTGCCAGCTCTGTTCTTTCTGAGTCTGAAAATGCTGTTACAACCAGAAGAGTCAGGCTGTGACTGAGACACCTGTGGCCCAATAAACTTTCCGAGTAGAGAGGGCAGAGAAGGCAGATAGGCAGGCATCAATCATCCATGCTAGGAGTGGAATTCTTTTGTTCACCACTTGCTCTGTTTAAGCTGGCCAGAGAACTAGGAGTTATCATTTATATAGGATTTAAAGCTGAGGGAAATAGTTTAATTAATTTGGGATTATCTGCTTGGTTCTCCAAAAGAAAAAAAAAAACACAACTCAGATTAATTCATGTATGAAATTTGTTTTCTCTCTCCCTCTTTCCTGTTCCCTCTTTCCTCTCTCCTCCTCTGTCGCTCTCTCTTTCTTCCCTCAATAAAACTGCTAAGATCCTTTAGGGGTAATGTGTTCTGCTTAAGAATAATTGGGGAGTTTTACTGAAATGAGCCCCAATACAAAGATAACTATGTTTTTTTAAAAAATCGTTGAAACTCAAAGGAAATGATGAATTATGGGGAGGTAAATTCATATACCTGTAATCCTGGTGTGGCGCTGTGGGTTAATGTGCCAGACTGCAAAGCCGTTTGAACTGCAAGGTCGGCAGTTCAAGCTCACCAATTATTCCTCGGAAACCTTATACAGGGTCTCTATGGGTTGGAACCTATTCGACAGCACTCAACAACAAACTCATATACCTGGCTGGTGTCAAGTTTGATTGTTTTAGAGGTAGTGGAAATTATGGGTTAGTTGGAAGGTTATAAATATTCTAGTTCTTGCTTTTTAACCAGGCTGTTGGGGGCCTAATCAGACCATTATACTCTTCAAGGACCAGCCTGGTGTTGGTGGAAATTGCAGATAGTGTTTAAGGTAGGGGGAAACCAATGACTTACAGTCCAAGGAGAAGTACCTGAGACAGTCAGTCCACTGATCAGTACTCATGGTGAGCTCCTCAGATATTGAATGCATTTTGATCATTTGCAGTCACCAGAAAGGAAGGAAAACAGAATTTTATAGGATTAGCCATGGAATATTTCAGTTTTGAGTTTTCAGAGAGTCATTAGTTGCTATTCTATTCTCTTGTGTATCAAGATACACAAGAGAATAGCAGAGAATAGCTATAACTATTCTCCTGTGTATGAAAAGATATCTCATTATACCAAACATGTTCCTTGTGATCTAAACACACTGCTCAGCTCATGATCAATCCATGTCTTTGTTCATATTGTACACTTTGCCTGTACTACCTTTTCTGTTCTTATCTGGTAGTCTTTATCTTTCACCTTTCCACTTTCCCTGTTTCTCCTCCATTACTTCCTCTTCCTTTTCTCTTTTTTACTCTAATCCCCTTCTGCTCTGAATGATGATAATAGAGTAATGGATTATATTTAATAATTGTAGAGTCACTGCAAAGACCCTGTATACACCAAATAGAAGTTTGAACGATCTCTTGGTTGAGACTTTTTTTCTTCTAGGCAGTTTGCCTAGATGGAATCTGTCTAACAACAGGTGGTGGTGGTTATGTGCTGTGGAGTCAGACCGATGGTGACCCTGTACAGGGTTTCTGAGGCTATAAATCTTTACAGGAGCAGAAAGCTTCATCTTTCTCCTGTGGAACAGCTGGTAGTTTCGGACTGCTGACCTTAAGGTTTGCAGCCTGGTTTGTAACCACTACGCTACCAGAGCTCCTAACAACTGGTAGAAACCCCCAAGTAGATTTAAGGTAGAGTTTTGATGATTCTCTGATGTTAACAGGAAGGAATATTCTAGAAAAGTGTGAATAAAAAGTAAAATTTATGCAGTGGAGGGGAGCATATGAAGAGCATCTAACTAGTGTGCATAGAAGGAGCCCTGATGACATTGTGAGCTAAGTTTGGGCTGCTAACTAATAGGTTGGTGTTTCAAACCCACCAACCACTCCATGGGAAAAAGATGAGGCTTTCTGCTCCTGTCAAGATATACAGTCTAGGAAACCCTAAGGATAGGTTTACTATCCTGGATAGGTTCACTATGGGTCAAAATCGATTTTATGGCACAGGTGGATTGCATGTGTAGAGACTTTGTGCCTATACTTGTGAGAGACACTGTATCATGTCCTTCAACCTTCATTCTCTTGATTAACCTTTAAATCAATTCAATGAGGCAGATACTACTATTATTCTAATTTTAGAACAGATGGGGGCATGGTGGTTCAGACAGGTTATGTAACATGCTCAAAGTTATGTATAGCTAGGTGTTATGGATTGAATTGTGTACCCCCAAAATATGTTTCATGTTGACTGGGCCATGATTCTCTGGTTTGGTGGTTATGTGATGATCCCTCATGATGTGATTTGATAAACCAGTAAGAGGATTAAGAGTGGGATACACCACCCTTAATCTCAGCAGGACCCTGTTCATAAGGGAGATTCCCAGGGTATGGCATGCAAAACCTTTTATTTTATACAAAATAAAAGGAAAGAGAAGTGAGCAGAGAAGAGAGACCTACTGTCACCAAGACAGAAGAGCCAGGAATGAACTGTAGTCCCTGAACTGTGAAACTCCTAGATCTAGGAGATGATTGATGCTTTGACACATGGATATCTCCAAGGACTTCAGATACCGAAAGGAGACCTTTCCCCAAAGCCTACACAGAGAAAGCCTTCCCCTAGAGTTGGCACTCTTAAATTTGGACCTTTAGCCTTCTAAACTGTGAGAGAATAAATTTTGGTTATTAAAACCTGTGATATTTCTGGTATATCAGCATTATATAACTAAGACATTAGGGAATATTGGAGTAAGGATTTGAATTCATATCACTTTTATTCCAAAGGGCACTTCAGATAGGAGGGGGTTTCAACAAGTTCATGGACAAATTCCATTATCTTTTTTTCCCTTTTTCTTTTCAAACTTTTTATTGCAAATTTAGTGATGGTTATAGAGTAGATCATCATTTTTACATTCAACAAATCATATACTTAGTTTCATCTCAATTATTGTAGTCCTCTTAATGAATATCACTAAACCCACTTCTTCCCTGTATTTTTCTTTCTGTTCCTCCTTCTTAATTTTGCCCTTGGGTAAATGTTGCACTTCTGATCTCTAATGGTGAACCATTCTATGGTGTGTGTACCTCACTAGTGTTGTTGCCGCTATATACCTATCTATTACTTGGCTGAAATTGGAGTCATAGAGATGAGTTTAACTTCCGACCAAAAGGTGAATAAGGGCCATAGTCTCAGGATTATACCAGTGTCTAACCAGTAAGCCTAGACTTTTTATTTTATTTTATATTGAGTTCTGTTCCACATGTTTCTCACTCTGTCCATGACTTTCTAATGTGATCATTTTCTGAGAAATTGGTAGTAGGAGGTGGACATAATCAAGTTCTTTAGACCTCAAGGTCATAGAGATAATGTTTACATGGTCTGTTAGGCCATTGGACTAATTGTTTCTAGACTTCATTTTTCATCATTGTTTTTTTCTTCTGTACCTTGTTGTTGTTGTTCGTAAGTAACATGGAGTTGAATCTGACTCATACTTACCCTGCACAGGGTTTCTGAGGCTGCAAATCTTTATGGGAACAGAAAACCTCATCTTTCTCCTACAGAACAGCTGGTAGTTTCGAACTGCCGACCTTGAGGTTAGCAGCTCGATTTGTAACCACTGTGCTACCAGAGCTCCTTAGATGACTGCTATTGATATTTTATGATCCCAGTCACTGCTTACCAAAGTTGAATGTAAAAAAATATTTTTGTGGATTATGATATATCAATCGACCATTTTATTCCCTGAAATTATGGTCCTAAGCCCCCAGGCCCAGGATCTTATTCTGGTAAGGCATTTGGTGTTATCTAAGAAGTTTACGTAACCCTGTCCTCTGTATGCTGCACCATGTTCCATCTAGTGTCTAGATATGTTAGACGTTAATGACCTAAGACCAGAAGAGTTTGTGGGATGCCATTAAAAACATCATACAAGAAGAAAGCAAAAGGTCATTAAAAAAGACAGGAATAAAGAAAAGGCTAAAATGGATATCAGAAGAGATTCTGAAACTTGCTCTTAAGCCTAGAAAAGCTAAAGTCAGTGGACAAAATGAGGCAGTAAAAGATCTGAGCAGAAAATTTCAAAGGATAACTCAAGAAGACAAAGTAAAGTATTATAATGAAATGTTCAAAGACTTGGAATTAGAAAACCAAAAGGGAAGAACACCCTCAGCATTTCTCAAGCTAAAACAACTGAATAAAAAACTCAACTGTTGACTTACAATATTAACGGATTCTATGAACAAAATACTGTATGGTGCTGAAAGCATCAAAAGTTGATGGAAGGAATACACAGAGCCACCAAACCAAAAAGAACACAGAGGCACCAAACCAAAAAGACTACACAGAGCCACCAAACCAAAAAGACATGGCTGATATTCAGCTATTTTAAGTGGTAGTGTGTGATCAAGAACTGATGGTTTTAAAGGAAGAATTCAGAGTTGTACTGAAGGCATTGATGAAATACAAGGATTCAGGAATCGATAGAATAAAAATTAAGATCTTTTAACAAACTAATGCAGCCCTGTAGGCACTCAGGCCAAGAAATTTGGAAGACAGCAATCTGGCTAACTAATTGGAAGAGATACATATTTGTACTCATTCCAAAGAAAGTTTACCCAATGGACTGCGGAAATCATTGAACAATATCATTTATATCATATGGTAAGACTTTGTCTCTAGTACTTTGGACATGTTGTCAGGAGGTATCAGTCCTAGAGAAGGACATAATGCCTCTTAGAGAGTCAGAGAAAAAAAGGAAGACCCCCCCTCCCCCCAAAAGCGATGGATTGACATAGTGGCAGCAGCAGTGGGCTCAAATATAACAACAATTTTGAGGATGGCAAAAGACCAGGCAGTATTCCATCCTATAGTGCATAGGGTTGTTATGAGTTGGAGGTGGTTCCATGGCACCTAACAGCAGCAACAAGGAACACTCGTGATGTAGTGGCTTATGCATTAGACTGCTAACTGCAAGGTCAGCAGTTCAGTTCCACCAGGTGCTTCGGGGAAGACTGATGAAGCTTTTTGCTCTGGGAATCCTGG
>NW_006408569.1:19641692-19644209 GCF_000296735.1 Chrysochloris asiatica | reverse complement strand
TATTTATGCCATGTATCAGAGATCCTAAATTTGGACCTAATTTTTCATTGATGATTTTCGTAGTTCTAGGTTTTATCATTAGGCCTTTGATCCATCTAGAGTTTGTTGTTGTATATGGTGTGAAATATAGGTCTTGTTTCATTCTTCTGCAGATAAATATCCAGTTTTTCAGTGCAATTTGTCATTTAATGTATTTTGGCCCTTTGTCAAAAATAAGCTGACTGTAGGTGGATAGGTTTACTATTTGATTCTCAGTTCTGTTTCATGGACTTATGTCTTTCATTGTACCAGTACCAGGTTGTTTTGACCACTGTGGCTGTGTAGTAGTGTTGTTGTGTTTTTTTACCCCCTTTACCTAGCTTCAGTTATTACCATTTGACAATCTGCTTTCTCTTTCACAATTTTTTTTAAGCTTTGTTGTGAATTTAGTGAAAGTGTACAGAGCAGATCATCAGCTTTACATTCAACAAATCATACACTTCATTGTATTTCAGTGATTGTAATCCCCTCAATATAACATCAGTTCCTTCCTGTGATTCCATTTTTTCCCTTTTCTTTTTAAATATTCTCCACTGTGATGAATCAGAGGCTGCTGAAAGAGATGGTTAACCCAGAGTCTGTAGCAGGGTAAGTATAAGGTGGACCTCACCAATAGTGGGACAGACTGGTCCCATCTTCCTTCTGATGTGATAAATAAGATTTAATAAAAATTGTTTTTGGGGGTGGGTAGGAATAAGTTGTAAGGGTTAGAACTATGGCTAGGTCTAGACTAGGTTTAGGACTTCATTTAGTGTTAAGGTAATGGTTAGAACTTGGATTAGTGTTAGTGACAAGGGTTAAGTTAGAGCTCAGAGTAGTTTTTAGGGTTACAGTTAGTTTTATTTTTATTTATTTTTTCTTGAGAGCTACTTGCTTTCATATTCATTGGAAAGTTCTATAACTACATTATTCCTTCTTTTTCCTTCATGGTTACTTTGTTGTTGTTGTTGCAACTGTATCTCTGATTCTCTATTTTCAGTCTTAAAGGTCTCTTTAACTTTCAATACTTTTATATCTGATTTCAGTTTAGGTGATACTGCCATGTATATTACTCTCAGGTTCTTGTCTGCTGTTACTGGCTCTCTGTCCAAAGAACTCCTTTTAGTAGTTTTTGTAAGGTTGGTTTGGTTTTTACAAATTGTTTTAATTTCTGTTTATCTGAAAATGACCTAATTTCCCTATAATGTTCAATAGACAATTTTGCTGGGTTGGTTGGCAATTTCTTTCTTTCGGACTTTTATATGCATCATTCCATTGTCTCCTTGCCTACATGGTTTCTGCTGAGAAATCAGAGTTTAATCTTATGAATTCTCCTTTATATGCAACTTTTCCTTTTTCCTTAGTTGCTCTCAGATTATTTTCTATTTCTTTGGTTTTGAAAAGTTTCACTAAAATATGTATTGATGTTTTTCTTTGGGGTTTGCCCTGTTTGGAGTTAGTTTAATTTCTTGAATGTCTATCTTCACCTTTTTAATGATGTTAGGGAAATTTTCTTCCAACAGCTCTCAGACAGTATTCTTGATTTTTTTTGTCTTTTCCTGTTCTGGAATTCCAATCATGCCTAAGTTATTCCTTTTGGTAGTGTCCCACATAAATATTAGGCTTCCTTCAGACTTTTTTGTTCTTTTTTCTAATTGTTTCTCTAGCAGATGAATATTGACAATTTTTTGTTTTTTTTTTAAGCTCACTAATTTGGCCTTCCCTTTATTCAATTCTACTTCTTTGCTCTTTGAGTTTATTATCTATTTCTGAAGTTGAAGTATTAATCTTCTGCCTTACTGATTGTTGTTTCTGTATGGATTCTATTTTTTAAATTATTTTATCAGTTTGTTTCCTGAATTTTCTATAACATTATCCATGTTTTCCTAGATTTCATCTGCAGTTTTCTCAATCATTCTCTCAATCCCTTGAAGTTGCCTAATTAGCATTCTTTTAAATTCTTTACCAGGTAGTTCCAGTACCATTTCTAGTGTTATGTTTTCTAATTCTCTATTTTGATCACTTGGGTGAGGTACTCTCTCTTCATTATTTTTTAATTAACTTTTTATTGTGAATTGAGGGAAGGTTTACAAACAAGATCATCAGTTTTATATTCAACAAATAGTACACTTTGTTTCATCTCAATGATTGCAATCTCTTTCATGTAACAAGAGTTATCCTGCTTCTTCCTTGTGGTTCCTATTTCCATTGCAACCACCTTCCCAGCCCTTCACAACTTTGTTCTCAGGTAAATGTTACCATTTTGATTTTTAATGATTTACCATTCTATGGTGAGCATACTCTGTCTTGTTTCTTTGTGTAAGATGAAATTGTCTTTTCTCTGAGACACTGTGATGTCACATTTATATTTAATTGGCTATTGTATATTGGTGTGGTCTCAGGCAGTCACCATTCGTCTCCTGGTGGATGGGGTAGAAACCAAAGTGTGAATGCATTTCTCTGTTTGTTGATTGTGTAGCATAGGTCAGGGTGGTTCAC
>NW_006408569.1:19639268-19639807 GCF_000296735.1 Chrysochloris asiatica | reverse complement strand
TATCTAACAGTATATTGGTGGTCTTCATTATGTTTCAGTAGTCAATATTCTGGTCCTGACAGTGTTCTACTGCTGTTCATAAGGTTTTCAGTGACAAAATATATTTGGGAATAGTCCATCTCTCTTTCCTAGTCTGTCTTTGTCTGGAAGTTCATCTGAAACTTGTTCATCATGGCTGACCCTGCTGGTATTTAAAATTCTTTTGGCATAGCTGCCTGAATCACAGCAACACACAAGCCACCATAGTACCACAAACTGACAGATGAATGGTTGTTAAATGCTGTTGTCAGTTGCGACACATAGCGACCCTGTATAGGGTTTCTGAGGAGCAGCTGGTGAGCTTGAACCATCAACATTGCAGTTCAAACCTACTTTATAGTCCAGCGCATTAACTCACAGTGACACACCAGGACTCCAGGAGACAAATGGTGGATACCCTTAATTATATTGAGGAATTTCGGTTCTATTCCTATTTTGTTGAGTGGTTTTGTTAGGAATGGGTGTTGGATTTTGTCAAATTCCTTTTCTGGTCAATCAGT
>NW_006408569.1:19636388-19638743 GCF_000296735.1 Chrysochloris asiatica | reverse complement strand
TTTCCAAGGAGCAGCTGGTTAGCTTGAACCACTGACCTTGTGATTCAAACTGACTTTGCAGTCTGGCGCATTAGCCCACAGTGCCACACCAGGATTCCACTTTATAGTATAGTATTCTGTTATTATTCTTTTTATTTCCATTGGTTCTATTGTGATATAGCCCATTTTGTTTCTTATTCATATTAAATGCATCTTCTTGTTTTTCTTTGTTAAATTTTCCAGTGGTTTGTTAATTTTATTAATACTTTTAAAGAACCATCTTCTTGTTTTGTAGATTCTTTCTATTGCTTTTCTGTTTCATTTATTTCTGCTTTATTCTTTATAATTTCTTTTCTTTTGGTGACTGTAGGCTGACTGCTGTTCTTTTTCTAATTGTAAATGTTGGATTAAACTGTTAATTTTGGTTCTTTGATCTTTTTGAATGCATTATTTTATTGTTACATATTGCCCCAGAAGAACTGTTTTTGCTGTGTCTCAAAGGTTTTCTTATGTTGTCTTTTAATTCTCCTTTTGATTCAAGCAATCTTTTTATTTGTTTTATTACCCAGTATTTTAAAAGTAGGGTGCTAGTTGATTTCTGTGTATTTGATTTTTTCCCCTGCATCTTCCTATTGTTGATTTATAATTTTACAGTGTTATCTGAGAAGATGCTTTGCAGTGTTTCAGTGCTTTAAAATTTGTTGAGGATTACTTTGTGGCTTAACATATGGGTTATTTTAGAGAATTTTTATTGACACTGGAAATAATACATATTGTGTTGTTGGGTTGAGTGCTCTGTATAAGTCTATGAGATAAAGTTGATTTATTATGTTGTTTAGTTTTCTGTTTGCTCAGTTTCTCTCTAGTTCTGTCCTTCACTGAGAGCGGTATATTAAAATCTCCTACAATTTTTGTAGATTTTCTCTTTCTTCAAAGTTATTTTTAACTTTTCATTTATTTATATTCTATTCTGTCCCTCAAACTGAATAATTCCAATTGATCTGCCATCAAGATATTTTATTCTTACTTTTGCCTTCTTAATCTGCTCTACACCCCTCATTGGAAATGGTCTATTACAATTTCATACTACTGTGTAGGTTTGTCTCTTTCTTTCTTCAGTTCGGTTAAAGTTTGATGTATGTATTTTGAGGCTCTTTCATTGTGAGCGTTGATGTTGTGATTGTTCTTTTGTTCAATCGATGCTTTAATCATTATATAACATCCTTTGTTATCTCTTACATTTTTTTTTTCCTTAAATTTTTTTAACAGAAATTAATATTGCCACTCTTGGTTTTTTTTTTGTTTGGCTGTTGTTAGCATTTAAATTTTGTTTTTTTATCTTTGCAGTTTTAATCCAGTTTTGCCTTTGTGTGTGTTATAGACAGCATATTGATGAATCCCTTTTTCTTATCCATTCCTATACTCTCTTGACTGGTGCATTAATTTACATTAATCCATTTACACTCAGTGTAATTATTGAAAAATATGAATTGAATACTGTCATTTTACTGTGTGATTCTTTTTTGTTTTGTTTTGGTGGTGGTGCTGCTGATGGTTTGTTCCACATCATTTTCTGTGCTGAGTTTATTTTGTTGTTGGTTTTCTTGTCATTTTCATCATTGCTATTTGTTTTAATGTTTACTGAACTATTAGAGTTTTTCTCCGTTTTTTGGATGAGAAGGTTTATTAATTTTCTTTGAGGTTACCTTATAATTATTCATTTCTTCCCAAGTTTAAAATAGTTTCTTCTATCTTGAAATCTACTTGACTTCCTCTCTATCTGGCAGTTCTGTAATTGCACTACCCCCCCCCATTATAAGTTAATATCCTTGGTTCTCTACCTTCAATCTTATAGTTTCATTTTACTTTGGATACTTCTATATCTTGGTTTACTTCTGTGTGGTGTTGTCATATATGTTTATTTCATGCTGTTGTCTGCTGTTGTTGGTTCTTTATCAAAAGAAATGTCTGTAGTATTCATAAATAAAATTGGTCTGATTTTTCCAAATTCCTTTACTTTCTGTTTATTGGAAATGCCATAATTTCACCATGGTATTTGAGGTGCAATTTTGCTGGGTATATGATTCTTGATTGGCAATATTTTTTCTTTCAGGGTTTTATAGCTGTGATCCCATTGCCTTCTTGCCTACATTGTTACTGCTGAGAAATCAGAGCATAGTGTTAATGGTCTCCTTTGTGAGTCTCCTTTGTTTTTCTCCCAAACTGCTCTCAGAATTCTTTCCTTGTCTTTGCTTTGGAGAATTTCATTATAATATAACTTGGTGATTTTCTTTTGGAGTCTTGGCCAGGGCCATAATTAATTAAGAAATTAAAATGAAGAAATTGAGACATATTAATCGAGGAATTGAAATAAAG
>NW_006408569.1:19631890-19635861 GCF_000296735.1 Chrysochloris asiatica | reverse complement strand
AAAAAATAATTAGACTATAGATAAGGGTTGTGAGAATCTACAGTTATATAAATAAGAAGTCTGATCAGTAAAATAGGGAAATTGTTTTGATAGCCTCAGCTTTCCTGAGAAAGGATGTTTCTGTAGGAGGAAGTTAAGGAAGTGTAAATTGCACCTGACAATTAGGCTTGATGGCTTAAGATTTGACTAACAAAGGTTAAGAAACATGTAAAGGTTAACTTGCTTCCCAGAGAAAAGAACAGATTTATGTAGGAACAAATGTTTAACTAAAAGGTTTCAAGGCGCCTGAATGTCTCCTATGCCTTGAGATAATGTCTTTGCTGTAACTTCTCATCCCTGTTATAAATTTAAGAATTGTAAACCATGAGGAATGTGCCCCAAGATAGATTGTACCTTGATGTCATTGATTACTATGAATGCAATGTTTTCTCTAATGGTATATAAGGGGGTTGTAAGATAGAACAAAGAAGTAGAATAAAGGTAGTAGAAGAAAGAAGTAGAAGTAAATAGAAGTAGAGGTAAGTAAGAATAGAGGCAAGAAGTAGAGGTAAGAGTAAGTAGAGGAAGGTAGAAGTAAGGAGGTAGAAGAAAGGAGTAGAAAAAAGTAGAGAGGTAAGAGATGTAGAGGCAAGAGTGAGAGAAGTAAGTAGAAGCAGAAAGAAGTAGGAAGAGAAGAAGGAATATGAGGTGGAGAGGAGACGAGACAAGAATGGAGGGATGATAGAGGGAGTAATGTAGAGAAGAAGCAGGGGAGTGGAGTAGTGAAAATAGTAATGTAGATAATTAGGATTAGTGTAGAAAGAACAAGAAAAGAGTAATGTAGAGAAGGAGACAGTAAAGAAATAGAAGGAGGGAAATGATGAGCAGGAGGGAAGCAGGAGAGGAAAGAATGAAAGCAGGAGCAGGGGAAGAGAAAAGAAGCAGAAGAGATGAGCAGGAGAGCAGGGGAGTAAAGACTGAGCAGGACAGTAAAGAATAAGAGAAGTAGAGTATTAGAGTAGCCATAGAAATAATAATAATAAAGAATGTAAGAAGAAGAATTTGAATTATGACCCATGACTCCGGCAGACTCTCCGCAGAGTCTATCCTGTTTGTTGTTCATTCAACTTCTTCAGTGCTCATGTTCTCATCTTTTATGATATTGGGGACGTTTTCCCTCAATAGCTTTTTGATAATTTTCTCTGTGCTTTTTAAAAATTATTTATTTTGCTTCTTTCTATTCTGCAATTTTGATCAAACAATGTCCCACTTAAAACTTAGGCTTTCTTTAGATTTCTTTCTTTCTGATTTTTCTTCTAGCAGGCTAGTATTGAGAGATTTGTCTTCAAGCTCACTGATGCAGCCTTTCATTGATTTGAATCCACTCCTTTGTCCTTTCGCTGTATATGTTATCCATTTCTGAAATCTTAGTGTTAATCTTCACAAATCCTATTTGTAGTTTTTGTATTGTTTCTAATTATTTATTTATTTGTTTAGTCCAGTTGTTTTGTAGGGCTTTCCAGATTTCATCTACAGTTGTTTCTGTGTTCTTCTTGCTTTCATCTGCAGCAGCTTTCTCTCAGTCTGTTGAAGGTATCTAAATATCATTTGTTTGAATTCTTTATCAGGTAGTTCCAATACCTTTTCTTTCTCAGAAACATTGTCTGATTCTAAAATTTGGTAAATTTTTTGAACTACTTTGTATAATTTCTTTGTATGAACTTAAAGTCTTTGTTTTCACTGAGACATTGTATTGTCATTGTATTTGTATTTAATTGATGACTGAATGTTGGTGTTTATTAGGCACTCACTACCTTCCTCTTGGTGGATTGATAGAGAGTGGAAATGTGTACACAAGTTCACTGTTTGTGTAGCATAGTTCAGGTGGGTTTACCTGGTGTTGGCTGCTATCTGTGATTGATCAGAATGTACAGGAGCTGGTAGTGACTCTTGTCCAGTGAGTAGGGCTGCAGAGATATGATATGGTTGTTACTGAACTGTATGGGCACAGTTGCTGTTTCCCATCAGGTGTGGCAAGAAGTAAAACAGACACACAAGAGAAAAAACAAACAACAATAAAAAAGAAAAAAATAATAAAGGAAGAAAAAAAAAACAGGCAGCAACAAGAAAACAGAATATAAATAATTAAAAAGATAAAAAAGGAAAGGAAAAATAAATGAGAAGAGAATATAAAAGGGAAAAAGAAACAGAATAAACAGAGTAGGGTGAGGGAAGAAAAAAGAGAAAGCGATAAAGTAATAATAAATAAAAATCAAGAGGAATACAATAAAAGAAGAGGAAGAGAAAGTGAAAAGACAAACAGATGGAAAAAAGAAAATGAAAGTGGAGAAAGAAAATATGAAAACAGGGGAAGGGAGAGAGAAGAAGGAGAGAACAAAACAAAACACTAATAACTAATTAACTAACTAACTCACTAAATCACTAACAAAAACAAAGAAAAGGCTGTACCCAGAGAGGAGAAAACTTAGAAAGGGGGCAG
Organism: Chrysochloris asiatica; assembly: GCF_000296735.1. Lineage (NCBI taxonomy): Eukaryota > Metazoa > Chordata > Mammalia > Afrosoricida > Chrysochloridae > Chrysochloris > Chrysochloris asiatica. The sequence goes on along the minus strand of NW_006408569.1, from coordinate 19,633,382 downwards.
TAAATTCAGTGCCAGCCACCAGCCAAGGAATTCTTGGTACCCTCTGCCAGCCAAGGAAATCATGAGTGTGGAGGGGATGGGTGAGAGATGCTAGCCACTGGTGTGCATCTGAGCTATCAGGCCTCCGTCTGGATCCAAAGCTATTCACAAAGGTTTAAGATGAACACACTGAGTCAGGCCAACCAACAGTTCACCCACTTTCCTCCTTGCCTCACCTCTGTTCAGCTTCTTTTCCAAGTCAGTTGTTGAATCCCTTTCTCTATGGTTTCCTCTTAATCTCAGGGTTCCAGGATTATCATTTGTTTCTGTTTCATTTGTTCTTTTGTATATTTGTTGTAGACGGTCTGTGTAATGTGTCTGCATAGTCCATCATCCTGCCAGGAATCCCCAAGACTCTGCTTTAAATTTTTCATTATCTTTTAATTCCTTTTCCACACCAACTTTTTTGATGCCTCTTTGTACTGCCCTCCAACCCTGAAGATCCAGTTCATAAAGCTCTCTTTAAGAACTATAGCTCATTAAATTATTCTGCAATTTGAATTCATACAACACAGTCTGAGCTAATCCATCCAAAACTTGAATATACACTATCATAAGTTATTCTTTGTTTTATGTCATTGTTGTTGTTGTTGTTAAGTGCTGTCGAGTCGGTTCTGACCCATAGCGACCCTGTATAAGGTTTCTGAGGAATGACTGGTGAGCTTGAACCACTGACCTTGCAGTTCAAATGGCTTTGCTGTTTGATTCATTAACCTACAATGCCATACCAGGATAAGTTTGATAATCTACTCTAAATTTTATAAATTTATAGATTCACACACATACACACACACAAACCATGAGTGCTGAGAATATGGTAGATACACAGGCATACAATCAACTAAGTCCTTTAATAATTGTGCCACCAGACCTCACTCCTTGAGTCAGATATATATTTAAGAACTCTCCAAGTAATCAAGCACTGCATAAATTTTTTAGACACCTACTCTGAATCCAAGATGGCCAAACTTCATCTCTCATACTTTGGACATATTGTCAGGAGGGACCAATCGCTGGAGAAAGATATCATGTTTGATAAGGTGGAGGGTCAGAGAAAAAGAGGAAGACCCCCAACGAGATGGATTGGCCAAGTGGCAGCATCAAAGAGCTCAAGAAAGGCAACAATAGTGAGGTTGGCCCAGGATCGGGCAGTATTTCGTTCTGCTGTGCATAAGATCATTATGAGTCGGTACCGACTCGATGGCACTTAACAAAAACAACAACTCTGAATCTAATATTGTATGATATTTGGAATACAGCCATGACTTGTCTCTCAGTTTTCTGTGATGTGGTGGCTTGTGTCTGTTTCTGTGCTGCTGGAAACTGCTACCAGTATTTTAAATTCCAGCACCCATGGACGTGCTGAGGTTTAAGCACTTCCAGAGGCTCAAGCTGGATTCAGAAGAGGCCGTAGAACAAGGGATATCATTGCTGATGTCTGATGGATCTTGGC
>NW_006408569.1:19616800-19630785 GCF_000296735.1 Chrysochloris asiatica | reverse complement strand
AGGAAGACCCCCAATGAGATGGATTGGTCAAGTGGAAGCATTGATGGACTCAAACATGGTAACAGTAGTGAGGTTGGCCCAGGACTGGGCAGTGTTTCATTCTGCTGTGCATAAGGTCATTATGGGTTGGTACCAACTCAATGGCACCGAACAACAACAACAACAACCCATGGAAGACAGATTTCAGTGAAGCTTCCAGACAGACAAGGAAGAAGGAGTGGTCGGTCCACCACTTTTGGATGGCTACCCACTGAAAACCTTATGAAGAGCAGTGGAACTATGTCTGATATACTGCTGGAAGATGATGTGAATGGAGCAAAACTTTCAATACTTTCATTTGCTGATGGGGCATAACTCAAAATGAGAGAGAGAGAAAAAAACCAGCTGCAAATGTGCATTTATAATTGGAACGTGTAATATACTAATCATGAATCCAGGAACATGAGAAATCACCAAAAATGAAATGGAATACCTAAACATTGATATTCTAACATTAGTGTGCTGAAATGGACAGGCATTGGCCATTTTGAATTGGACAATAATATGGCTTACTATGCCTACAACAACAAACTTAAGAAGAATGGTATCAAAATATTCAACAATGCATGAAACATCAAAAGAAGATAGAAGGAATGCAAATAACTTACAAAGAAGACTGCTTGATGTCCAGTCATTTCAAAGCATGCTGTATAATCAAGAACTGATGGCACTGAAAGAAGTTCAAGCTGCATTTGAAGGCATTGGCAAAAAACAAAGCTCCAGGTATTGACCAAATACAAATTGAAATGTTTCCACAAACTGATGGAGTGCTAGAGGTTTTCTCTAGTCTTTGCCAACTGATTGGAGAAGATCCATGTTTGTGCCCATTCCAAAGAAAGGTGACCCAGAGGAAAGTGAAAATCATCAAACAATGTCATTAAAATCACATGCAAGTAAAAATTTGCTGAAGATAAATAAAAATTGTTTCAGCATTACATCAATAGGAACTGTCAGTAATTCAAACCAGATTCAGAAGAGGACTTGGAATGAGGTATATAATTGGTGATACTAGAAGGATCGACATCTTCTTATGTTTGAGCCCACTGTGTACCAGAAAGTTGTTTACTTGTGCTATATTGACTATGTAAAGACATTCAGCTGCATGTATCATAACAACCTATGGCTAACACTGTGATGAATGACTATTACGGAACACTTAATTGTACTCATGAGGAACCTATACACAGACAAAGGGGTAATCATTAGAATACAACAAGGGAGGTGTGGACTAGGGTTGTATCCTTTTACCATACTTATTCAATCTGTATGCTGAGCAAATAATCTAAGAAGAATGTGGAATTAGGATTGAAGGAAGAATTATTAACACCCTTTGGTATGCAGATGGCAACAAGCTTGCTTGCTAAAGCAAAGAGGACTTGATCAAATGCTTCAGTATGGATAACACCTCAATGTAAAGAAAAACAAGAATCCTCACAACTGGACCAATAAATAACATAATGATAAATGGAGAAAATACTGAAGTTGTCAAAGATTTCATTTTGCTTGGATCCACAATCAACACTCAAGAAATCTCAAACAATGTATTGCATTAGGCAAATCTGTTGCATAAGACCTCTTTAAAGCATTCAAGAGCAAAGATGTCACTTTGAGGACTAAGGTGCACTTGACCCAAGCCATTGTATTTTCAGTTGCCTCATATGCATGTGAAATTTGTATAATGAATAAGGAAAACTGGAGATGGATTGATAACATTAAAATTATGGTGTTGGAGAGGAATATTTAAAGTACCAGAAGAACAAATAAATTTGTCTTATAATAAATACAGCCAGGATATTTTTTTATAAGTCAGGATGATGAAACTTCATCTCTTGTTCTCTGAACATGTTATCAAGACAGATCAATTCCTAGAAAAGGACATCATGCTTGGTAAAGTGGATGGTCAGTGAAAAAGAGGAAGACCCCCAGTGAGATGGATTTACACAGTGACTGCCACAGTGGGCTCAAGCATAAGAATTGTGAGGATGTTGCAGGACTGGGCAGTGTTTTGTTTTGTTGTGCATAGGTTTGCTATGAGTCAGAACCGACTGGAGGACACCTAACAACAAACACAATTGAGTGTACAAAAGAAGTATGCCCTTAAGGGAATTATGATCCCATTGGGAAAATATGACAATGAATAATATTATAAAATAATATGAAGTCCAATATGTAGTTGTTGTTAGGTGCCATTGAGTCAGTACCGACTCATAGCGATCCTATGCACAACAGAATGAAACACTACCTGGTCGTGGGCCAACCTCACAATCATTGCTATGTTTGATCCTGTGGCTGCTGCCACTGTGCCAATCCATCTCACTTTGGGTCTTCCTCTTTTTCTTTGACCCTCCACTTTATCACATATGATATTCTTCTCCAGTAACTGGTCCTTCCTGACAATATCTCTGAAATATGAGAAATGAAGTCTGGTCATCCTGGCTTCCAAGGAGCAATCTGGCTGTACTTCATTTTGGCAGTCCATGGTACTTTCAATATTCTCTAATATCTTAATGCAAATGCATCAATTCTTCTATGGTCTTCCTTATTCACTGCCCAACTAATGCATGCATATATTATTGAAAATACCATGGTTTGTGTCAGGTGCACCTTAGTCCTCAAACTGACAGTTTTGCTCTTCAACACTTTAAACAGATCTTGTGCAGCAGATTTGCCTAATGCAGTAGTCCAATATAGCTATGTGTTGTAGAATCTCACTCTAATAGAAATTTTGAAAAAGATTGATCGGTGACATCTGGAATTACTTGGAAGGAAGGCTTCATGGGATGATAGGAACCAGAGTTGGGTTTTGAATTGGTGGAGGAGAGAGGGAAGGACATTTGGGGAAAATCATATAGCAAAGATGCAGAGATTATAATTTTAAAATAATTAAATTAATATCTTTTAATCCATTTATTAAAATTTCAGTAATGGCAGCATCTCAACTGAGAGTCGTTTGCATAGAAGTGTTTGGATCTGATCTGTCCTAGTGCCCCCATTCTAGGTGATATAATTGGGGTACTCTCTTAAACTCCTACTCTTGCTGATGCATTCTACCATCCAGAAAGTAAACTAATGTCATGACATTGACAGGAATAATTCCCCATTTTCAGACATTTTGACGAAATGAATAATGTTGACTCATTTAAAAAAGGGGTCTTTCAAAGTCATCAAATTCTGAAACCCTACTTCTTCAGTGCATAAACACCACTGATTTCTTAGAAAGATGCGCTGGTTGTTATGATAAAAACTACACTAATTGGCTTCCTCTAGTTGAAGCTCTGTCAAGCTCACTACCCCACTGAGGATTTGGAATATAGTACTTAACTTTTTGCTTCTCAAAGAACATGTTTCTCAGCAAGTCAGCTGCCTCAGCAGAAAATGAAGGCATTTGAAATGTCTAATACGTTATCCAAATATTTTCCCCTTCATGGGCCCAGACATGCAGTTTCATTTTTATTTGGTATCTTCTTTCTACAGAGTGTTGCTGGAAACTCAGCTGGAAAATTTTAAACTGTGTTAAGTAGATTTGGGGAATGTGTAAAGAATGAAAGCTTGTGGGTAGAACACTAATCTGAAAAAGGAGACCTGAGTCCAGTGCAGGGCTGGTCTGAAGTAAGCTGGGAAGTACTTTGCTCTTTTTTTTTTTTTCTTTTTTGGTCTTCTTGTACTGTCTTCTCCCTTGCCAGAAGGAAAGAAGGATGAAAAGAGAAAATGAAGGCAAGTAAGTCTAGTGCCTCCCTCAATAAGGTGTGTTCTCAACTTCAGACCTTTCCTGATTTCTCTTCCAGTGGTTCAAATAAAAATATAGCTATCTGATGCCTCATTTTGCCAAGGTAATCTTCTGTACTTGTGAATTTATAAGCATATCTGAACTATAATTTTCATGGCTCTGAGTAAGTTTACATCTTACTTATTTCACTTAGGTGTTTTGGTATTCCTTTCATGACATTAAGCAAACAGGTGCCACCATCCTAATATTGGTTTGGTTTTGTTCTTGACCTTCTTGGTAGTAATGGCTAATTGAGAAACCCTGATCATAATGTGTTGTTAATGAAGAATGGAGTCTGTGAGGCTGAATCTGATTACTTTGGAAGAACACATGGCTAAATTGTATGATGTTTGGGGTTCCTGGAGGTCTATGTTCAACTCCTGGAATAGTCTAAGTGATAGTGCAAACTTACCTGAAGGACCTCACCAGGGGGAAAGAGAAGAATCACCACCAGAGTCACCATTAGATCAAGACCAAGAGATGTCTATGTCTTCCAACTCGTTTTACCAATTCTGACTCCAAACATCCCACCCACAGCACTCTATTCTCAGCACTCAATTCTGACTCCAAACATCCAACTCACAGCACTCTATTCTCAGCTGGGTTCATTGCAATGACCACACACAACTCATAAACCATATTCATGATTATGAGGTTTAATAGAGAAATTTTGTTGTTGTTAGGTGCCATCGAGTCAGTACTGACTTATAGTGACCCTATGCAAAACAGAATGAAGCCCTGCCCAGTACTAGGTCAACCTCACAATTGTTGCTATGTCTGAGCCCATTGCTGCTGCCACTGTACCAATCCATCTCTTTAGGGGTCTTCCTCTTTTTCTCTGAACCTCCACTTTGCCAAACATGATATCCTTTTCCAGTGACTGGTCCCTCCTGATAATATGTCTGAAGTATGAGGGATGAAGTCTGGCCATCCTGGCTTCCAAGGAGCACTCTGGCTGTACTTCTTCCAACACAGATTTGTTCTCTTGGCATTCTGTTGACTTTCAGTGTTCTCCTCCAACACCCTAACTCAAATGCATCACTTATTCTACAGTCTTCCTTATTCACTGTCTAACTTTCACATGCATATAAGATTATTGAAAATACCATGGCTTGAGTCAGGTGCACCTTAGTCCTCAAACTAACATCTTTGCTCTTCAAGACTTTAATGAGGAATTGTGCAGCAGATTTGCCCAATGCAATACATCGTTTATTTTACAATTCATGACCAAAAGTATTCAGGATACAGTTCTTTAATGTCAGAACAGCCTCTTCCCTGCCATACCCACATGCAGGCTTCTCTGTGACCCTCGGCCTCTAGGCCTGGCCTCAGCTCTGCTTGGGCAATGTTACAAAGTTCTTTTAGGGATGATGATAAATGCCCAAAGGACTCTTTAATCTGCTTGATCCTAGCTCCATGAATCAGCAAACTTCGTTCCCCAGATTAATTGCTTGTCACTCACTCATCTGTGTCAAACAATTTGGAAGACAGCTACTTGGCTAAAGAGAGGTGACTCAACAGAATGTGGAAGTCATCAGAAAATATCATTAATATCACATGCAAGAAATATTTTGCTAAATATAATTCAAAATTTACTGTAATAGTATATTGACAGGGAATTGCCAGAGGTTCAAGCCGGATTCAGACAGCCGAGGACATGGAATGAGGGGTATCATTACTGACATTAGATGGTTCTTGGCTGAAAGCAGAGAATACCAGAAAGATGTTTACCTGGGCTTTATCAATTGCAAAGGCTTATGACTGTGTGAATCATGGCAAACTCACGTTGTGAAGAATAAATGATCTCGGATACCTAACTGTGCTCATGTGGAACCTGTATATAGACCAAGAAGCAGTTGTTCAAACAGAACAACAAGACACCTAATGGTTTAAAATTAGGGAAGGTGTGTGTCAGGTTTGTATTCTTTCACCATACTTATTTAGTCTGTATGCTGGGCAAATATTCTGAGATTATTTGAAGAAGATTGTGGCATCAGGACTGGAAGAAAACTCATTTACAACCTGCAGTGTGCAGATGATACAACCTTGCTTGTGGAAGCAAAGAGGACTTAAAATACTTACTGATTAAGATCAAAGACCACAGACTGCGATATAGGTTGAACCTCAATGTAAAGAAAACAAAAATTCATACCACTAGACCAGTAAATGACATAATGATAAATGGAGAAAAGATCGAAGTTGTCAAAGACTTCATTTTGCTTGGATCCAATATCAATACTGATGGAAGCAACAGTTAAGAAATCAAATGACATATTGCATTAGACAAATCTGCTGCACAAGACCTCTTTAAAATGTTGAAGAGCAATAATGTCAGTTTGAGGACTACAGTGCACCTGACCCAAGTGATGGTATTTTCAGTAGCTTCATATACTTGTGAAAGTTGGACAGTGAATAAGGAAGACAGAAGAATCCATCCATGTATTTGTGTTAATGGTATTGGAGAAGAATATCAAAAGTACCATGGACTTCTAGAAGAACAAACCAATCTGTGTCAGAAGAAATACACCCAGAATGCTCCTTAGAAGCCAGGATGGCAAGACTTCATCTCTCATACTGCGAACATGTTGATAGGAGTAACAAGTCCCTGGCGAAAGACATCATGCTTAGTAAAGTGAAGGGTTAGTGAAAAAGAGGAAGGCCCCCAAGGAGATGGATTGACACATTGGCAGCAACAGTGGACTCAGACTTAACCACCATTGTGAGGATGTCGCAGGACTGGGTTTATGCTCTATTTATGGCTATTCTTTCATTATGGTAGTGATATCACCCTTCTGCTGCTAAGGCAGTTCATTTATACCCATTATATATAATTGCAAAATTGACCAATCACTTTGTTAAATTTCAAAGTTTTTACAATCACAATTAACCCTGTTAAGAATCACTCACAACTAAATCATGTCATGTCAGCATCTTCCCAAACCTTCCTTTATCCAGACCCATTAGGAAAAAATCATTTGGTGGGAGTTACAAAAACTGTGGATTTAAGAGCCATATTAACTAATTAGCTATACTGCAGAGCCGTATTTACTAATTAGCTGTAGTACTGCACCCTCCATCCCATCTCTCTCTCTCTCTCTCTTTTTTATGTTTTATTGTGAATTATGTGATATTTTACATGGGAGAACATTAGCTTTACATTCATCCTATCATATATTGTTACATTGCCATGGTTACAATCCTGTCCATGCACCATCAACCAACCAAAGGTTATACCCTGCACGCTTGCCCCCTGGTCATCACGACACAGCCCATTTCCCTCTCTGGGTCTAGAGCTCCTGGCTGCTCCATCTCCCCATATCATTGTCTCTGCCTCCATCTATGGCATCACTGTTTCTCTGGGTAGGGTCCCACACTCCTCTCTTCACCCTTGATGGTCCCAGGGACCCCCGCTCCTGGACTGCAAAGTCAACCACTCTCCTCTTCTTACTACAAAATGTCTGCCTTTACGTTTCCAGCCCTCACAATTAGTCCTGATAGTAATTATTCACTATTGTATCACAAGAGACCTATCCCCATCTCCTTTCATCAGCCCTGCCTAGACAGATTGGACACTACTCAGTGGAGATTCTACCTTCCTCTGTGCCCTCCATATATCTCTTTTAATCCATTTTATCTGTTATTTTTCATCTGTGGCTCTGTGTGAATGGATGTGAGAGAAGGTCTTGTGCCCAGACCACATAAGGGAAGAAGGAGGGAAAATACTAAGAAGTATAAGTGTCCAGTGGATCTTTTAGGATTGAAAACAACTTGCCTTTTGAGCAATTTTGCCTCAGGCTGGTACTGGGGATAATAAAGATAATCATCAACATCAGGAAGTGGTGCCCAATTAAGTGCCTAATTGGGCATGATGCTGTACTTTGCTTAGAGGACTTCTGTATTAAGCCTATGACAAATACATTGCTATAGAGACTGCATTGTTGGATGGAAGTTTTAAGTTAGCCAGTGTGTAATGTGTGGTCCATATTATAAAGATCCATTCATTTGGAGGGCCTAAGGGACAGTGAAATTAAAAATATAAATAGAATAGGAATGCAAATATTATTTTGGCTTTATTCCTTCTCAAACATTTAAATGTGTTTTGAGATCTCTTTCCTGCTTTACAGAATCTTTGCTAGGTATTAGGAACATTGTTGAGACGAACAGAGGGCACTGTTGGAAATGGGGAGGGATAAGAAGAAGGCTGAGTTGGTACTGACCCCAAAACTTCCCTGGGAAGATGTCTTTGGATTACTTATAGTCTGGTGGTGGTTGCTTGCTGTGGGGTCGGTTCCAACTCATATTGACCCTGTATAGGGTTCCCAAGGCTATAGATCTTTAAGGTGGGGTGAAGCCTCAATTTTCTCCTGAGGAACAGCTGGTAGATTCAAACTGCTGCCTTGTGGTTAACAGCCAACGTGTAACCCACTATGCTACCAGGGCTCCTTTCCTTGTAGACTAAGACAGTATAAATATATACTAAGATTCTTCAAGTACTTAAGATTCTTCAAGTGCCAAGTGCTGTGCTAAGCACAACAGATCGATTACCTCATTTACTCCTCATAACAAGCATTATACAGATGAGGAAATGGAGGAACAGCGAGTGGAAAGAAGTTGCTCAAGGTCATACACAAAACCAACCTCCCAACACTAAATTTTTACAATATGTTTCTTTTTTATTTTTCTGTTATTATTGGGCATGTTCTCTGCAAATAGTGGATACAGTCAGTTGAGCATTCCATTTAAATACATTCTGGTTAATTGAGGCTTGTTGTTTCATAGAGAGGTTGCAGATGACTCAGACCACGCACAATTAGTCCCTCACTTTCCACCATATAGTGATGTTTGTTGGTAGCTTGTTAATAAAGGTTGAGGGAGCTAATGTGTATATGGAGTCCTGGTGTGGCGCTGTGGGTTAATACGCTGGACTGCAAAGTCAGCTTGAACTGCAAGGTTGGTACCTCAAGCTCACCAGCCACTCCTTGGAAACCCTATACAGGGTTGCTATGGGTCAGAATTGACTCGACAGCACTTAACTATAACAACAACAACAATTGTATATAGAAAAGAAATTTGATAGATACATCGAAGTGAAGGCCTAAGTTAACAAACAAATAATTCAAAGGGCCCTGGAACTCTGTCTAATTTAAATTCTTAGAATTGCATTATTGTTAAATCTCTTCCTCCCCAACAACCCACCAGCTACCCAGCCACAATGGCTTGTTTACCTGGGATTCCTTTATATTAAAGAGAACAATAGCTTTGCAGCTCATAGGGTATAGGTAAAACATGTCTATGCTGTAGTCCCTAGAGTTTGCTCTTACGTGTTTCCATAGAAACAGAACGGTTGCTTGAACTAAAAATCCTTGGATTTATTTTCCTTTATATTTTGTTTAAAACTTGTGCTCATTTTAACAAAACTGAAGGAGAGGTTCCAGATTCTCTGCTGCTGGACAATTAGCATGCATTCACAGAGGAAAAGGGACTCTTGGGTTGCCCTGTAGGATAAACACTGGACTACTAATCACAAAGTCAGCAATTCAAACCTGTCAGCTGCTCCTTGGAAACCATATACAGTATTGTGAGTTGTAAGTGACTCCACAGCACATAACAACAACAACACGGAAGAAAGAAGGCACTTAGTCACAAGTTTTTAATGTCAGTTGCATTATGAACTCTTAACAGAGGTGAAGCTGTATGTGTATGTACGAATCCTCTCCCAACCATCTTTTACGACAGTTTTCCCATTTAGCTCAGAAATTTTGCTTCAGGTCTTAGGACCAAATTTGGAGGCAATAGGATAGTTAAAAATATCGACTATAGAGTCAGAGAGATCAGGGTTTGACTTCTGGCCCTACCATGTACCAACTATGTGAGCTTGACCAAGAAATGTAACCACCCTGATTCCCAGATCCCCTTTTACAGGAATACTGTGACAATTAAATGAGTTAACCAATTGTTGGCATAGTGCCCAAAACAATAAATGGTAGCTTTTAAAATTATTTGCCTTCCCCCTACCTTGTGTTTACTGATTTCATGTTACATTCCTTGACACTTTTGAGTTACTTGGCAGTTGAGTTCCAGGTATATATGTTGTCTATGAGATCAACTAGATTATAATCACAGGTGGCTTCTTTTCTAGTGTAATACTGAGCACCCATGAACTACTAATTGAATGCTTGTGGGAGTAAAGACTTAGTGATTCTTTGGAGATTTATTTTTGTCTCCCAGGAGTCCTGCTAGTCACTCTCTTTTCTAACTTCTGCAGCCTTGCGAATATAGTCTGGTAAGACATGTGCAATATGCTCAATAGATTCTATCTGTAAGGACTGATGAAGACAGAAGAATACTATCGTACAACCTATATCTGCTCTGCTTCAAGTGCACCTATGCTTGAGAATCATTTTATTTGAGGAAACTTTACTGTGTTAAGTTTCATGAGCCTCAAGGAAAGCCCCTGGTACTGGGTGTGAGCCACCAACCTTTTTCCATCAGGACTGAACCGGGGATCAGCAGCAGCTTTACTTTAAGGTTTTCCTATAGATCACTATTGGAAAGTGGTGTCAGTAAAAATGAAGATGTTAACATTTAGCCTGCACTATTTTTCTCTGATATTTTACAGTTAAAGATGATTACGATGAAAAATCAATTATAGGAAAGGATGCCAGTTAAATGGCATGCTGCTTATAGGCAGCCTGCTAAAGGAAAAGGGGAGACATTAAAAAGTTACTAACGAAAATTCACTAAGTGTTTACAAGGACTTTGCAAAATAGATGGTAGAGTGAAAATAGGGCTCATGTGATAAATGAACACAGAGTCTGGCTATGCCTCAATTGTAAACCCCTCAAATGGAAGAAGTTATTTGAATTCAAATTATTTTTGCCACACTGAATAGAAGAAACATCCAAGGAAGGTCTTTAGGTGATTTGCAGGTCAGAGCCTCATCCTAGTGAGTGGGTCATTTTGCTGTTTGTTCTCCCTTAGCCCTCCTGAAGGTGTACTGCTGTAGATGGCATCAAGGTGTCAAGTTGGTTGAATTTCTTTAGTGAAGAAAAAGTCCTTGATATTAGAGGAGCCTCTCCTTCCAGCCTGGAATACACAGAGTCATTGTACCAAAAGGAAATAGTTGATGTTCAACCGTTTAAAGAGGTAGCTTATGATCAAGAGCCAATGATACTGAAGGAAGAAGCCCAAGGTGCATTGAAGGAATTGGCAAAGAACAAGGCACCAGGAATTGATGGAATCAAAATTGAAATCGTTCAAGAAAGTGAGGCGGCTCAGGAGGCACTCACTCATCTCTGCCAAGAAATTTGGAAGACAACTATCTGGCCGACTGATTGGAAGAGATCCATATTTGTGCCCACTCCAAAGAGAGGTGATCCAACAGAATACAGAAATCATAGGACAATATCTTTGATATCTCATGCAAGTAAAGTTTTACTAAAAGTAATACAGAAACGGCTGCAAGCATACGTTGATAGAAAACTTCTAGAGTTTCAAGCTGGATTCAGAAGAGGCCGTGGAATGAGGAACATCATTGCTGATGTCCGATAGATCTTGGCTGAAAGCAGAGAATATCAGAAAGATGTTTACCTGTGCTTTATTGACTATTCAAAGGCTTTTAATTGTGTGACAACATTGCAAAATATGAGTATTCTGGAACACTTAATTGTGCTCATGAGGAATCTGTACATGGACCAAGTGGCAGCTATTCGAACAGAACATGGGAACAGTGAGTGGTTTAAAATTAAGAAAGGTGTGCAACAGGGTTGCATTCTTTCACCATACTTATTTAACCTTATGCTGAGCAAATAATCTGAGAAGCTGGGTTCTATGAAGAAAAACATGGCACCAGGATTGGAGGAAGACTCATTAACAACCTGCGATATGCAGATGATAGAACCTTGCTTGCTGAAATTGAAGAAGACTTAAAATATTTACTGATGAAGATCAAAGACCATATCCTTCTGTATGGATTGCATCTCAATGTAAAGAAAACGCAAATCCTCACCATTGGACCAGTAAACAACATTCTTACCAAGGGAGGAAAGATTGAAGTTGTCAAGGATGTCATTCTTCTTGGATCAACTATTAACACTCATGGAAGCAGCAGTCAAGAAATCAAATGATGTATTGTATTAGGCAAATCTGCTGCACAAGACCTTTTTAAAGTGTTGAAGAGCAAAGATGTCAGCTTGAAGACTAAGGTGCGCCTGACCCAAGCTGGACAGTAAATAAGGAAGACTGTAGAAGAATTGATGCTTTTGAGTTATGGTGTTGTAGAAGAATATTGAAAGTGCCATGGGCTGTCAAAAGAATCAACAGATCTGTGTTGGAAAAAGTGTAACCAGAGTGTTCCTTGGAGGCCAGGATGGCCAAACTTCATCTCTCATATTCCGGTCACAGTGTCAGGAGGGACCAGTCTCTGGAGAAGGATATCATGTTTGGTAGAGTGGAGGGTCAAAGAAAAAGAGGACGACCCCTAGCGAGATGGACTGGCAAAGTGGCAGCATCAATGGGCTCAAGTGTGGCAACTGTAGTAGGGTTGGCCCAGGATCGGGCAGTGTTTCGTTCTGCTATGCATAAGGTTGCTATGAATCAGTACCAACTTGATGGCACCTAACAACAACTCATTCCAGCCTAGAGACTCACCTGTAATTCCACCAGGGGCTGAGGGGAAGGCCTGAGGCACAGACTGGTAAGAAGGCAGTAAAGGGGAGAGTAAATAAGGGAGATCTGAGTCAAGGGAATATAAGTGAACTATCTCTGGGCTTACTAAACCACTCTCTTCTGTTCCCTATTTCTAACCCTACGGAGCCCTGGTAGTGAGTTAAGATTTGTGCAGCTAACTGCAAGGTCAGCAGTTTGATTCTACCAGCTTCTCCACTGGGGGGAAAAAAAATTGGACTTTCTGCACCCATAAAGATTTACAGCCTTGGCAACCCAATGGAATACAACTGCCACATCTCTAACTCTGCCTCTTTCTAATCCGTGGTCCACGCAGCCACCATTTCTTTTTCTAAAATCAATGTTTATCTTATTTCCTTGCTTAAAACACTTTAGTGCTCCTATTGACCTAAGCTGCAAGCTCAAGCTCCCTGGCATGATGTGTACAAGGCTCTTCATGATATAGCTCTTGCCTGCCTCTGCATTCTCACCTCTTCTACTTTGTGCTTCATACTCGATGCTTTAGGACTAGTGAATGGTTTAGTAGTCTTTTTCTTTTTACTCCTGCTCATTCTCTACAAACTTATGCATTCAAAAGTCCATCTCATTTCCTGGTCCATGCAGATTGTTCTGTCTGAGACACTCTTTCCACCTTCTTTGCTCATTCCTGTTAAACCTTCAAGATTGTAAACAAAATAGCAAAGAAAGGTGGCAACAGCTTTTCCCCTCAAGATGAACAGGAATTAGTAAATAAAGGTAGAAGAAGCATTAAAAAAATTATCAATCTAGTAAACTTTTGTATCAGGTGATATGGAATAAAACATGACACTTGTGTTCAAGGGACTTCTAAATGCAGTGAAAATACCCATGAAAAAGGGATTATGCTTTTTTAGTTGTGGAAATATACATAAAACATACACCATTTTAACAATTCCTACATGTATAATTCAGTATCATTGATTGTGTTAGGTTGTACCACCATTCTCATTACCCTTTACCAAATCATTCCAATATCAGTAACAGAAATTCAATGTCAACTAAGCAAAATCTCTTAGAGGGAGATTACTTTTCCAAGAAATTTTCATGGAGGCATCTGAAGGCAGGTTCAAGGGGCACAAATTGTACAGTGGGGAATAGACTGGTGTGATAGGAGTATAAACACCGAGGCCTTTGCTGATGAGTTGATTCTAATACTAGGGGAACACCCAGCCACGGGCCATATAAGGCACATGAAATCATTTGTTCTGGCTCTGCCAAGGTAACCACACTTCCAGCCATCACATTGTTGATTTTGTTGTTAAGTGCTGTTAAGTGATGTTTTGTTGTTAAGTTTCTGACTCAGCGACGACCCTGTATAGGGCTTCCCAGGAACAGCTGGTGAGTTTGAACCGCTGACCCTGTGGTTCAAAGCAACCTTGCAATGTAGTGCTTATTCTATAGCACCATACCAGGGATAAATTAAATGTTTGACCAAATATAGCTGGCTAATTTTTAAGTTGATAATTTTGTATGCTCC
>NW_006408569.1:19611302-19616290 GCF_000296735.1 Chrysochloris asiatica | reverse complement strand
TGGTGGTGGTTGTGGTGTTGTGCCATGGAGTTGGTTCTGACTCACAGTGACCCAGTATAGGGTTTCCAAGGCTATAAATCTTTATGGGAGAAGAAAGCCTCATCTTTCTCTTGTGGAATGGCTACTAGTTTCAAACTGCTGGCCTTGAGGTTAGCTGCCCGACTTGTAACCATTATGTTTGTTGTTAAGTGCCATCAAGTCAGTTCTAACTCATAGCAGCCCTGTATGGGTTTTCCAGGAGTGACTGGTGATCTGAATCGTTGCCCTTACAGTTCAAATTACCTTACTTACAATCCAGTGTTTATACTACAGAACCACACCAGGACTCCTGATAAGCATATAGGATGTGGAAATAACAGCAGGTAAGGTTTTACAGATTGTTTGGATGAAGCAGCTATCAGATTAAGAAGTAGTCTGGCTAATTTTACTCTAAAGGGTAGGCATTGGGGGTGAATGGAAGGTTTCAGAGCCGTCAGTGCCATATTTTTAAAACTGTGCTGTAGGAGGGTTGTTTGGGCAACTTGGATAGCATGGCTTAAGTGCTGAGCTATTTTCTCTAAACTCATGGGAGGTAGCAATGGAATGGTGGCCTCTGCTATTCAAGATACTATTCTAGAGCTACTGAATATTTGTCTTTTATTAGGTTGCTAGTAGGTCGACTAGGGAGCTCTGGTAGCATAGTGGTTATGAATTGGGCTGCGAACCGTAAGTTCAGCAGTTTGAAAGTACCAGTTATTCCTCGGGAGAAAAGATGAGGCTTTCTGCTCCAGTAAAGATTTACAGCCACATAAACCCTGTACAGGGTCGCTATGAGTCAGAACCGACTCCACAGCACATAACAACAACAACAACAACCAACTTCTTCAGTCTGAAATTGATCAAACGTGAAATCAAGATACCTTGATAATTACAGTTGATTGGAATGTAAAAGTGAGAAACAAAGAGGAAAGACCAGTAGTTGGAGAATATGGCCTGGATAACAGAATTGATGCTGGAGACCACATAATAGAAATTTGCAAGACCAACAACTTATTCATTACTGATACCAGTTTTCACCAGCATAAAAGATAATGCATAGACCTCACCAGATGGACTACACTGGAATCAAATTGACTACATCTGTGGATAGAAACTGGAGAAATTCAGCATCGCCAGCTAAAACAAGGCCAGGGGCACACTGTAAAACAGGTCATCAATTGTCTATATATAAGTTCAGGTTGAAGCTGAAGATAATTAAAACAAGTCCACGAGAGCAAAATATAACCTTGAACATATCCCATCTGAAATTGGAAGTCATCTCAAGAATGGATTTGATGCATTAGACACTAATTATCGAAGACCAGAGACTTGTGGGATGACATCAAACACGAAGCTAGCAAAAGTTTATTAAAAAGACAGGAAAGAAAAGACCACAGTGAAACTTGCCCTTGAGTGTAGAGAAGCTAAAGTGGATGGAAGACATGAGAAAATAAAAACTGAGCAGAAAATTTCAAAGGGCAACTTGAGATGACAAAGCAATGTATTATAATGAAATGTACAGAGGTCTGGACTTGGAAAACTAAAAGGGAAGAACATACTCAGCCTTTCTCAAATGAAAAGAGCAGAAGAAAAACTTTCAGTTCCGGTTTGCGTTTTTAAGGGTTTTTTTGGCCAAATTTTTGATTGTTGCGGGAGGCTTCCAAGGAGGTTGCAAGGATTCCCCAGAGTCACTGTATAAAATGAAGTGGTTGATGTTCAGTCATTTCAAGACATACCACATCATCAAGAACTGATAGCATTGAAGGAAGAAGCCCAAGCTGCACTGAAGGCACTTGTGAAAAACAAAGCTCCAGGAATTGACAGAGTACAGACTGAAGTCTTTCAACAAACTGATGCAGCACTGGAGGCACTCACTCATCTGTGCCAAGAAATTTAAAAGACAGCTACCTGGCCAACTGATTAGAAGAGAGCCATATTTGTGCCCATTCCAAAGAGAGGAGACCCACTAGAATTGAAATCATAGATCAGTACCATTAATATCACGTTCAAGTAAAATTTTGCTGAAGATTATTCAAAACTGTTTTCAGCAGTACATCCTCAGGGAATGGTAACAAATTCAAGCTGGATTCAGAACAGGACATAAAACTAGGGATATCATTGGTGTCAGATAAATCTTGGCTGGAAGCAGAGAATACCAAAAGACAATTACTTACATTTTACTGACTATGCAAAGGCTTCAACTGTGTGGATCATGAAAAATTATGGACAACACAGTGAAGAATGTATATTGCAGAATACTTACTGGTGCTCATGAGGAACCTGTACATAAATCAAGAGGCAGTTATTAGAACAGAACAAGGGGCTATTGAATGGCTTAAAATCAGGAAAGGTGTGTGCCAGGGTTATATTCTTTCACCATACTTATTCAATCTGTATGCTGAGCAAATAATCAGAGAAGCTGGATTATATGAAGAAGAATGTGGCATCAAGGTAGGAGGAAGAGTCATTAACAACCTGTGATATGCAGATGATACAGCATTACTTGTTGAATGCAAAGAATACTTAAAATACTTACTGATGAAGATCAAAAACCATAGCCTTCAGTATGAGTTACCCCTTAATGTAAAGGAAACAAAAATCCTTACCACTGGACAAATAAATAAACAAAAACGTCATGATAAATGGAAAAAAGTCTGAAGTTATCGAAGACTTCATTTTCCTTGGATCCACAAGGAACATACATAGAAGCAGCAGTCAAGAAATCTAACGATGTGCTGTATTAGGCACATCTGATGCACAAAATCTCTTTTAAGCATTAAAGAGCAAAGATACCAGTTTGAGGAGTAAGGTGTGCCTGACCCAAGCCATGGTATTTTCAGTTGCCTCATATGTATGTGACAGACAGTTGGACAATGATAAGGAAGACTGTGGAAAGATTGATCCATTTGATTTATGGTTTTGGAGAAGAATATTAAAAGTACCATGGGGCTGCCAAGCAACAAATAAGTCTGTGCTGGAAGAAGTAACCGCCAGCATGATCCTTAGAAACCAGGATGTCAAGAGTTCATCACTCATACTTTGGACAAGGACTATATTTTATTCTTGTCACCCTGCAAAAGCATAATAAATACCTGTGCTATTTTGAGGAATAAAAGTAAAAGTGAATCTAAAACACATTGAAATAGGTACTTAAAAATGAAGTGTAGAGAGTTTTTTGTCCTTCCAACAGTTTCTAGAGAATTTTCAGTGAGCCAATGTTCTTTTTTGGCGGACTCCTGGTATGGCGCTGTATGATCAGTACTGGACTGTGAACCACAAGGTCAGCAGTTCAAACCCACCAGCTGCTCCTTGGAAATCCTATATAGGGTCCCTGTGAGTTGGAATCAATTTGACGGCATTTAACAACAAAGACAGCACTCTTTTTTGTTTTCATTTATGAGAAACAAATCCATTTCCATAAGTGAACTTTCATTTTCAACACTTTCTTTCAGCTCTAGTCATGACTCAGGCTTCCTTTATTTCTGGCAGTTTGTCATCTTTTAACTTGGGAGTGAGAGGACTGAACAATGACTTTTAAAGGCTCTAGGCTCTAGTTCTTCCATAATTGTTTCTTTTAAGTGCTGAGGGATGGTGGTTTTTACATTCACTGTCATTCATTCTATTTGCCCTGCCATCTGATCCTTTTTCTCATTTTTTAATTCAGTAACTGGCCTTGTTTAGTTTTGTTTATCAAAATCAAAATGCATTTTTCCCACTTTCCCCTCCTCCCTCATTCTTCCTATGAAGCCATGAAGCCATCATTTCCCCGATTTTAGAGTGTGGGGGACCAGGGGTGGGTGGGAATTGATGGCTGCCTGGGCTTTTTAAGTACTAGCAACAACATTATTTCTATATTTTTTTGTTCTGCCACTGAAAATGCCTCAGCCCACATGTAACTAGTTCTCATTCTCTTCCTGTTCCCCCGCCCACAACATCCTCCCGTTCCCCTCAGATGCCTGCCCCCCTTCTCGGTAACCACTTTCTTTCACAGTTCAAGAATAGTTTCATTCATCACTGTCACAGCTCCTGTCGATGGTAAACTCTTCCATCTTATCTGTGGCCACCAGTAAATGAGTTTGCATTTAATATTTTAAAGAGTTTTCTTTGTTTCTGACATTTCTCCACCCACTGATGCTTGCACTTATGTGGCTTGCTGTCACCTTTTTCTCTGCCAGTTGGTTGGCAGGAACCAATCTCCCCCAGAAGGTGTAAGAATTTCCTCCTGTCACTCAGGAAATCTGTCTAATCTTCATCTTTGACACTGGTTTCAAGTGCTCACTTTCATCTCTAAGTGAGAAAGCCAGACTTAGGTAGAAGAACAATTTGAGAATTTGACAAAGGAGGATGAAAGTTGTAAATGATTAGCCCAGACACTGGGAAATTTAGGGTTTGAGTTCCTGCCCTTCACTGACCTGCTATCAGTTTTGTGCAAATTACTTCCTCTGGATACTTGTGTGTGCTACTGGAATGATGTTGACTTCTAAACTGGTGTGCAGAAAAAGTAATGGGTACCATATTTTGAAAATATATAGTATATGTAGTGAGCATCAGCAATAATAACAATTACTGCTTGCTAGGTGCTTTGTATGCATGATTTCTACTGCTTAAGACTACATTGAGCAACTTGGGGTTTAGAGATATCAGTGTCTTGTTCAAGACCACTGTTTATAAGAGACAGAACAAGGATTTAAACATTAATCTGCCTGACTCCACAGCTCATACTCTTATAATGACTTTTGTTTCACAAAATCAGGGTGGTACTGAGCACAAATGGCTGTTCTCAGTATTTTGTGCTTTCTCTTGCCTTGCTCTCCCTCAGGATATCCACATGACTGTTGTTGTTATGTGCCATCGAGTCATTTCAAATCATAGCAACCCTGTATAGCTTTTCCAAGGAGTCTAGTGCATTATCCCACAGCGCCACACCAGGACTCCATCCACATGAGTGTTGTTGTTGTTGTTAAGGATGT